>NW_024884253.1:1948226-1957557 GCF_019232065.1 Centrocercus urophasianus
CTCTCCTCTCCTCTCCTCTCCTCTCCTCTCCTCTCCTCTCCTCTTTTTGGCCCTTTCCTAGACTCCTTCTAGGAGATCCCTGTCTTAATATTTATGTAACGTTAAGATAAATATTATATTAAGATGTTTATATATATTAATATTATATTAATAATTCAGCTTTAAATACAAATTTGATATAATACAAATCTCCTCTCATCTTTTCTGCCTTCCCCTTCCTGTTTCCCTTCCCTTCCCTCCTCTCTACTTCTTTACTCTTTTTAGTAATCTCTTTTCTCTTTTTCTGTTTATTTTCTTTCCACTTTACCTTCAGCCTTTCCTCTTCAGAGAAAGATTTTTAAATGTTAAGAGTGAACAGGAAAGTCAGAATGGTTCCGAAGTGGATGGAAAGTTTATATGATTACCATTCACTGTCACCTTTTCAGAGCCTTTCAACACGTCAAACTCTAGCAAATATGTTTTGGATATTAGAAGAATTTCTATTAGTGAAAATATATAGCAACATTTATGTGTCCCCAGAGTATGTTTCTGCATCATCCTGAGTATCCCTCTGTAGATAATGTATGTCAATAGCAGCCAGTGAAATCTAAGTCATTCTGAAGTTGATGTTTTTATTCAAGTGACCCTCACCCTGAAAATCTACTGGCTGTATTGATTAGATCTGTAATTAGTATAATAGGAGCCCAGAGCCTGGGGGCATTATTCTCAGGGGAAGACTTTCACACCTTAATTTAGCTGAGATGAACTGAGATGAATGTCATCTTCAGAATACCCTTTGTTATTAAAGAGTGTTTCTGTTAGCTCTTTGTAGTGTTTATGTGAATACAAGGCAATATCTTCTATGCTTCGTATTATATGTAGCACAGCACACAAAAGATTTTGTGTTTTCATTTCATTTCATTTCAATGTATTCATTTCAAAATATTTCATTTCAAAATATTATTTAAATAATATTTCACTGTGAATGATTTTAATAATTAGCATAAATAATATGTGCATGTTGGGTGGAGGGGTCTGATCTCTGTTCTTTTTTGACATTGTCTTGATTTGCAATAAAGCATAATTTAAACAGGATGCTTCTAAAGCTTTCAGCATCAACAGGAAAGTTACTGTCAGTTATGGGTTTGATAATATTAACGGACAATTTTTCCATCTCTTCCCTTTTCTTTGATACCAAGTAGCCAGATTTTCTCACAAAGCATATGTATGAGCAAAGAATTGCAAGCAGAATAAACACAGCCACTACAAAGGTTTGTTTCTACTTTTAACAGTGATGTTTATTACAGACAGCCAGAGCTGGCTTATAGGGCAGTGAATGCCAAAATACAATTTGCCTAACCTCAGAAATCTGTAGTACTTGAAGGCCTATAGTACTCTTTGAGTACTCATCCCAGGAGGCTTCTGTTAAAGCAATTACAGAAAAACATGCACTTAAAAAATAGTAATATAAAAAAAAAAACTCTTCATTTACATTAGCTGTTTATATTAGTTGATGTAAACTTTTTATTCCGTAGACATCTACACATGATATGGTAGTTCATCCTGTCAAATGAAGGGGCCTACTGGCTTCTTTGTGAAGACAAATGGAAAACAGACAAATATTTCTGAGATACATTCTCTTCAGTGAAATACATCAATGTCACACTTCAGCTTCTTTGTGTACATTAGAGGAAAATGTATTTTCAAAACTAAACTCACTTTCCTCACGGTATAGGAAAGACTGGTGTTGAACAGAACACAAAATCCACTCATTTATGTGCTACGTTACAGTATACTGTTTTCTTTATAAATCTGATTTGTCTCTACATTCATCTTGTCCACCTGTTGCAAAAATTATTTGAGACTAGAATCAGTGAAAATGTGTCTTTCTGAGACTGTGTCTACTTCACTCTCAACTGCGCATTTTGGGATCACCTTGAGCAGTCACCCTTCCATTAGAAACAACTTTACATGTGCAAATCTCTGGGAATCCCACAAATACTTATCAGTTATTCTTGCTTTTGCAGAGTCTGTGATCACCCCATGAAGTGGAATGGATTCTCAAGGCATTTCACATTCATTCCCTATGTCAGTGTCTGCTTTGCTGATCACGGTGTGTTGAAACTGCTATAACCAACAAACGCTAATTGTATGGAAGAAAAGCTAAGTTTAATGCCATGTATCAGTATAATTGTGAATAAGTTTTCCTGCTTTTTTTTTTTCTTAACCCCTAGTTGAAAACATGTTTTACCCAGCGTTTTGGATTTTAATTGTGCCACCTTTGTATCTGGAGAATGTTATTTTTTTGCCTCCAGATCTGATGTTCTGTGCGTTGCAACATACATAGCTGAGAATTTATTTTTATTGTTTGCGTTTTTAACATTCTCCTGACTTCTAGCTCTGCTCATTATAAACTATGAAAGTCAATGTGCTTTGTTTGACTCTTCTGTGATTATTTTTGTATATTTTAAATAGAATCCAGCTCAGATTCTCATTTCTGTGCACTGCTGCTTTATAATTTGCTCTGGCAAATATGAGCTAAATTATTTCAAAATTACATGAGTAAATTACAAACAATCAGCAAGATACTTATTGGATTCTATGACTGTATACTTATTTGATACCACTGTAAGCATAGAACATATTTATTTATTTATAAGAAACACTAGTGAAAGAGCAAGACAAACATTAAGACATACTGTGATCTCTTCTTTGAAAATGATCTGTAATGTGTTAAAAAAGTCAAGCAATGCATTTCATGAAAAATATAAAATTCTGTATTTGATTTGATCTCATAGGTTTCAACACATTCACCATTTGGGATTTTGTTCCATTTTCATGCACAATATATTCTGCTGAAAACATGATTGAAAATGCCATTTAAATTCATCTTTAAATGTGTCATGTATTATAAATGCAGTTCTCCTCCAGTAAATAAAGCATTTCAAAAGTGGTTTTAATTAAAATGTCATAGGAAGTATTGAAGAGATTTTCACAAAATGATATGGTTTTTTATTCTTCATGAAAAGTCACATCTTTTACCAAAGCAGTGTCTCACCATAAAATACAATACAGCAAAATACATTATAATAAAATAAGCTAGCTCTCAATGAAATGTGGGTTTGATTACTATGAAGGTTTAGAAAAGAATAACAAATAATAAGCTAGATTCTTACCTGCACAGATTTAAATTACATGCTTCCTTACCAAAAAGCTAAAATAGTAAAGGTTAAGCGTTGAAAATGCTCAGCAAAATCTTGCAGGTACTTAAGCTCATTCAGGGTCAGAAGTGCAAAGCTTAATTAGGTTTGGGAGGGAAACAGAAGTCAGAGTTTTGGGGTTGTTGTCCTTGCTGGGTTTTGTTTGCTTGTTTGTACTCTTTTCATCTATCCAGCAAAGTCAACATAACTGGATCATTATAATATTATTGTTCCAGTTGAAAGGGACCTGAAAGGTCATCTTGTCCAAACACTTGTTATTAAGAAAAGCATAGTAATAGGATGATAGTTTTTTGGGGTTTTTTTTCCAAGCAAGTTGAGTATTGTTCTGAAATTACAAATGTTACCTGCTGCTCTACCTTCGCACAGAGTGTTTGCTGTTGAAGTGGAGCTCCCTGTTTATTTCCAGCACAACCTGTGGGCTGCCTCTATCAGCAAAACTGGCAAATTCTCTAGTGATGAAAATGATTTTCATCTAGTCACTAAGAGCTGAAGTGAACCTAGCTCAAAGCTGATTGCAAGCAAATATTTTGGGAGCCTCAAGTTGCATTTGAACAAGAGATTCCAAATGAAAATCCCTGCCCATTCACTAATCCCATTCATTAGAGGCTCAGTGATTACCTCATTAGTATGATGCAGTGCAGAAACTGGTGGAGCTTACAACAAGCCAGCTAACACAGCTGATGCATTTGGCACAAATGACTCAGGTGAAGTATTTCTCTGCTGAAACTATAGATGCTTTCTGGCTTAGAAAAAGCATGAAGAATCCACATCGTAACATAGCATATTATAGACTTTATTTTAATAGCAGATGCTAGTTTAATATATATATTCCATTATGTTGCTATAAAACAGTATGTTCTTGAAGAGTGTATGTTTCTCTTCCCACATCACAAGCACATTTGCCTTCTCCTACCTCATAGCAAATATATCCAACAAAGCTGTTAAACAGCTGTTTATGCTGTTCATGTTGGTGCCCCTTTATATGAAAATACTGTGGGCACACTGGCACAGTTTTATTCTTTTTTTTTAAAAAGAACATACAAACAGACACCAAACTCAACACCTCCCAGAAGCAGGAGCTTCAGTTTGGACATATCCCCCTGACAAAGCTTGGGGAGGGGGTTAGTGTGAAAATGGGGAAAATCCTAACAAAGCTGTTTTTCATGGGCTCTGTAAGCTGGCAACAGAGGAATAAAACTTAAAAAAAATCTTAATGAAAGAAATTAAAAGCAGGCATAGCAGAAACAGAGCAAGCTAAACACCAAATTCAATTATTAAGTTGTCAAGTCCTCTTATTTAGAAGAGGAATAGGAAACAGTTTTTGTCTGTAATGCCTTATGGGCAAGTGTGAGCAAGATAAAAGAGTCCTGTATGGCATGTTGGTTACTGTCACCTAGATAAGCCATTCAGAAGCCAGTAAAATTTCTCAGATCTGAGGTCTTTAGAGAGGTGAGCTCTTCCCCAAAGACAGGTCTGTAGAGGTGTCACAGCTGAAACAGCTATACCTACCATTAATCATTCAACAAATTTTTGACCTTTTGGCAATGCATTTTTATAGGATGCATAAATCAATTGTCCTGGGAATATGATTGCTTAAGCTAACCAGAAGGAAGTCCTGAGGAGCTTTATATGTCTTAACCCACACAGTGCTGGACATAAAAACCATTCTACAAATTCACCTCAAGGTTCTGTATCACCTGGCATTCAGTTTCCAACAGTGGACATAAATATGCACCTAAAGAATGGAAAGTGTACCTATGATAATTTCTCCCTAATAGTCACTCAGTCTTTATTCTTAATTTCTCTGTGATGGGGATTTGATGAGTTGATGGTTAGACTAAATGATTTTAATGGTCTTTTCCAACCTTAATGATTCCATGATTCTTTGATTTCCTGATGGGTAATGTATCTTGTGTAGGAGAAAGGAATTTCACAGATCTGCTACTTACTATGAAAACTAAAACACAAACAAAACTCTCTCCTTTTTCAGTTTAAACTTGTGCTCCTACTGCTATCATGTAATGTGTTTTTCTCATAGTTCTTTACTATGAGAGTAGTGAGGTGCTGTAAAAGGCTGCCCAGAGAGGTTATGGATGCCCCAGCCCTGGAGGTGTTCAAGACCAGATTGGATAGGGCTCTGAGCAGTCTGGTCTAGTATTAAATGTGGATGTTGGTCTGGACAGCCTGGTCTAGTATTAAATGTGGAGGTTGGTGGCCCTGCATGTGGCAGAGGAGTTGGAGATTCACAGTCCTTGAGGTCCCTTCGAACCCAAGCCATTCTTTGATTCTATGATTCTATTTCTCCCTTCCATCAAAAAATGTGGTTACCAATCTGTCTTAATACACTCTTGCCATCCCATCCTGATTTTTCAGACCTCTGTTACATACTCTCTAGTACATGAACATGGTGTGAACAGGATCAGCCAGCTTGTCCTTTTCCTTTTTGAGTTGGATCACTTGCTTTGTCTCCCTGACTTATTCTTACAGTCAGTTATAGAGAGATCCTAAACAGTAGTTTTAAACTATATATCTGATTTTCAAACATTTACTAACTGGAAGGAGTTCAATCTGTTCTCTGTGTTGTTTTGTGGTAACAAAGCACCTCTTATCTCTTGAATATGGTATATTTTGATCCAAAGCCAATTGAAGTTATAGGAAATAAAAGATGGTCTATTTTGATCATCAGCTCTGATAATTTCTTTGGCAGTAATTTATCATTCCTCAGAGAAAGAGGAATGGAAATGGCAATGGTTGATACAGTTCTCCACTTCAGCACTTCATGCTTCTAAGAACATACGGAGAAAAATTGAAGAACAGTAGGGCAGGTCATCTCATCACTCCCTAACAACTTATTAATCTACAGTTTTGTAGGGTCCACAAGACACTGAAAATGGTTGCAATTCATCCATTTGGTATTAGTGTGTTAACCCAAGTAATTAGGTGCAGCCTCTTCCAAAGCAGCAGCCCAGAGCACATTAATGATCCCACACATGGCACCTGAACCATGTTTCTCAGGCTTTCATTTCACCACAGGCTACCATTCTGTGAAGCTGAGTGGAACCTAATTAAACTACAAAGAAATATGGCTATAATTGGTCTGGAGCAGCTTAGTAAAATGTAATAAGGGAGTTTAATTGGCTTCTTCTTTGTATTACTGATTCTAAATTTTGTAATTTGCTGTGGACAGTGGACTGGCTTTTCTTTACTCTGCCATGGAAAGAATATGAATAAAACATACAACGATGAGAGGTAATCTGCTTGACAATTACATGCAGAAATGGCAAACATTGATAGTTTCACAATAAAAGTCAGGTTTCCCTCAACGTTGTATGCTGCTGACAATGGAAATGTCTATTTTAAGAGTATCAAATGACATTTAGGAAATAAATTAAGACACTGCTGTTCTGTAACCTTAATTCCAGTGAATTATAGCTAATGCCAAATCCCTGCTTATCATAGCTAGCAATTGTAGGGACTTGCACAAAAGTAAATAAAGACTTACCAAAGTGAACATGTTAGGTTTTTTGGTTGATACAAGCAGAGCAAGGAAGCGCACTATGGTGACATTACAGGAAATGTGTAAGAAATTGAGTATTTAGAAGATTCACTGTACTGATTTCTCTACTAACTATGCTGGGATTTAGAAAGACCTCTTCACCTCACTGTAACACTTCTGTACCACCTTTCCCATGGTACAGCCCTTAAGTGGCAAAGAGGTTCTTTTTGGACAGACTATGAGACACAAATGACATTATTAAAGCTTTATTACTTCTATGTGATGTACAATATAGAGCTGATACATCTATCAGAGTCACACTTCCCCTTTCAGCTTGAGATCACCTGAAATTGGTTAACTGGCTATTCGAAACAGCAAACCAAAGCCTTGCAAATCACATCTCTAGCTTTTTGGCTAAATTAATAGGATTGCTAAAATCTACATTGGAAGGCCTTGAAGACCCTGGAGTGGAAATAGATTTTTCCTGCGAAAGTTTTTGTAAGATTAAAATAGCTCGATGGAGCTTAGTGGTGTGAGAGATTACTACCATCACCTTAATGCCATTCAGATGGTAGAATTCCTCTCACCTTTTCCTAAGTGTTAAAAACACTTTTTTTCCAAGCACCTCCAGTAAGAAAGCCTCTACCAGCTCCCTGAGGAAATTACTCCATGCCCCAATTGAAATCACTTTTGAAAATATTTTGCTTGAATTTTCAATTTTGTGATTACAGCTTCTGCCTGGTTGGTTTGCAACCTGAAGTCATCTCTCCCCCCCCCCCCCAGGAATAACACCAGTACAGTAGGCTATAGTGAGTATTCTCTGGGCTGGGTCTTTTTATTTCATGGGAAAATGTCACTGAGTTCATGGCAGGCAACGGTGGAGCCTCCTTTTTTCTCCCTTCTTTTTTCAGGGTCAGGCTGGATGGGGCCCTGGGAGGCCTGATCTAGTGCTTGATCTTGTAGTTGGCAATGGTCTCATGGCAGGGAGGTAGGAACTAGATGATCTTTGAAGTCCCTTCCAATTCAAGGCATTCTGTGATTTTATGATTTCTTCACAGAGCTTTTAGACGTGAATGAAAGACCTTATGGCAGATACCCAGAGAGTTAAATTTGATTGTGTATGAGAAAATGCTACCCTGTGAGGAAAAGATGTGTACTGAGCATAACAGAATAAAAAAGATTAAGTGAGAGAGGGATGGTGAGAGATTTCTTTGAAGAGAAAATGCTTGTGTGAGAGAGCAAAGGGAAATTTTGCCCAAAAGAAGACCTGAGGGAAACCTGTTGGGATGGTGCTAGCATAAATTCCTCTTATTATCTTTGGAGCAGCTGCTTGGGTGCTGTATCTGAGAGAATAGATGAGAGGTGTATTTGAGGGAGAGGCTTACAAACACAGTGTGGTGGTGATGGATTGATGGTTGGACTAGATGATCTCAGTGGTCTTTTCCAACCTTAATGATTCTGTGATTCTATGAAACAATGCAGAGTGCAGAGGTGGTTGTGTAGTTGCAAAGGCTGTTTTTATGTTGTTTGTACTGACATCCCTGCGGGACTTTAACCCTAAAGGAAGAAGGGAGGAACACACAGAGACATTTCGTGGTGCAGCTGATTGAAACTGAAAATAATGTTTGGTTGTAAGATCATGCTAGGTGTTTACTAAAAAAAAAAGATTTTAGCAAAAAGCAGGCATGATTACTACAATCCTCTCTAGTGTTTCTAACTCCCTAGTAGCCAGCTTGCTGTCACACTAGATAAAGAAATAACAAAGCAGAAAAAAAGAACCCTATGGGGAATGTTGCCATACTGGAACAGCTTTGTAATGCGTGGCATACGGGCAGTTAGTAAAACGCAGAAGCATGCAGTGAAAACTGACACTTCTGACAGCAGCAGGTAGGAAAGCATCAGACAGCTGTGATTACACCGTCCTTCGCCTTTTCTTTCTTTATGTCTCTGCTGAGATGTTTCTGACATGATCAGCAGCAATGCTAAGTGCTATAAAGCCTGTGCCAGGATCCTCTAGTCCTGCACAATCAGAATACAGACTCAGCAATTCTTCAATCTACAGGATGTTTTTAGAGATCATTTGCTTCATAGGTAAGTTGGATTCACTGCACAGCCTGGATCTGCCTCGTCTTACTTCAAGCGTCTAAATAAGCACAATAACTTTCAGCTCCCTTTAGAAGCAGTGAAAAGAGACCCTGGGATAGGCTGCAGTACCCTCTGGAGATGCTTATGTATCCCAAAGGTGGCTATGCTCAAAATTTAGAGCCTCAGTTAGATGGGTAAGTCCAGAATTAGCATCCCTTCATAGTGCTCCAATACTAAATCTCTCTCTTTTGGGCTATAAAGTTTCATCAGGGATATTTCTTCCCACTTTTCCAAATCTCATATTGATCCTTCCTATGCTTTGAAATGCTACTAACTTTCGGAGAGTGCATCTTCATTTGTCACAAGAATATATAAAATACTCCACCAAGGTAGATAAGCAAGGCAGAGGAAGGCAACCTTTATTAAGAGATTCCAGGTTCTTGCAATATTTACTGTCCCCAGTGAGAAAATACATATTCTGAGAACATGGATGTCTAGTAAAAGCTATGTTTTCCCTTCCCTTCCCTTCCCTTCCCTTCCCTTCCCTTCC
>NW_024884253.1:1957657-2044541 GCF_019232065.1 Centrocercus urophasianus
CCCTTCCCTTCCCTTCCCTTCCCTTCCCTTCCCTTCCCTTCCCTTCCCCTTCCCCTTCCTCTTCCTCTTCCTCTTTCTCTTATCACCAGATAGTTGAGTGTTTTGGTTGGAAATTCCTGTTAATTCTCTATTTAACATATCTCCATCTTCCAAGCCAGCTGGATGTCAGGTATGAAAATAGCCAGTTTTACCCCACAAGAGAACTAGTTTTCTGATCCTTAATCATACTAAAATTTGGCAGCGAAGGTCACCAAATAATCCTACCTACTCTCTAGGCAGTCAATAACCATTCTTCCATGTGGGTGACATCTATGCAGTGTCCTTCTCCAGGCTAAAAATCTTCAAGATATCTCTTGTATAAGAAGCTGAGGAACAACTATGGTGACAGAAAGGCTTGTTTCACATTCATTTCTACCTTTTTCCTAACTCTGCGATTCATTAGGGCTTGGAGATGCTAGCATGCTTTCTTCTAAACATAAGGAGAGAACAGTTTTCCAAAGACTGAAGAACAGCCAAGTACTGAAAAAACAGCCTGTATGTTGTCTCACTGCAGTATGGTGCTATTCTCCATAGTTGGTGAATCATTGCCAATAAACTAGTTTGTTTTTGACTTCTTCACTCTTGACAGTGTTTTCTCGTTTGTTTGCACGTTCTTTTTTTTTCCTCTAATTTGACTGAGTCAAAAAATGGATCATTGCTGTGTGGCAAAAAAATAGCCTTAAAGTTGCTCCAAAAAGCAGAATACCACATTGACTGGAATCCCATTCTTAACTTCAGCTCTTAAAGTCACCATATATGTGTGTGTGAAATGCAAGATATTAAGGAAAAGATTTGGAGATGGTGTCAGGCCTCTAGGAAGTACAGGAAGAACTGCAAATTAATAGTGGTAGCAGAGGTGAGGACAGAGGAGAAGCAAGAGTTTGGAAGGTGTTTCAGTGAAGTGTGAGACTGGAAACATCTGAAAAGTCATTTGTCCGAAAAAATGTATAATTCAGCAGTCACTTTTTCTTTCTTCCAGTGGTCATTCTACAACACCAATATGTTTTTCCACCTTCACTCCCTCCCATGGACGTTCCCCAATTTGTGATTGTATAATTAGCAATTTGGTCTGTCCAGCCAAAAACACAGATGCTTATTTGGGAAACAGAGTTTTGTCCTTAGACATGGCCAAGAAAGGCAATCCTGGCAGTGTTCTAATTTTCATTAATTCTTGACTTGATCAGGTGTAAAGCCTTGCCACTGACTTACAGATTGTATGGTTTGGATTCAGACTGTACTGATGCTAATGTAGTGGGGAGCTGTGATCAATCTCCAAATAAACCCCTTTATAATTAAAAGAACAAAGCATGTTAGAGAAGAAGTGAGAAATACTTTGGTCACCTGTTCCCAACAAACTCAGCCATATATTAAACATAGTTTTCCACAAAGAATTGTGATATTTTTACATTTTTTACCCCTTCACTAAGCAGTGACGTCATGAGATACAGTCCATCTCCCAGGACCCAAAGTCCTGCAGTTAATAATTATGTTCTTCTTGGATTTAGCAGTCTTTGATTCGTACAGTTTTGTTATTCTCTTGACCATGCTCCTTATTCATACTTTGTACCGCATGAAAACTTGCAAGATCTCCTCTAGAAAATTAGTTATTTCTCTCTAAAACCTCTTGAGATATGGTAGGCATTAAAATCAAGAACTGGAGCTAAGAACAGAAAAGCAAGGTGGTAATCAGAACAATCCCCTGGATCACCAGCCAGAGAAAACATTTCTATACAACTTCAGAGAGGTGATGTACCCAGGCACAACCCAATTATAAGTTACATGGAGGCAGTAGGTTGGAAGTAGGATAATGGTATCTTTTTGGTGTCTATCACAGCCACTGAGTACAGGATAAAAGCATATGGGCTAGGGGAAGTGGCTGGACCATGTCAGCATGCCCAAAAGGATGATTGCAGGGAGATAAGGCACTTATCTTAGGAGTGGATTATGAGATCAGGAGAAAGACAGGTGATTTAGTTAGTAAGTCACAAGTCTCAGTATTGCTGAAAGTCCTTTAGTGCTTCTTCTTTGACCACACTGCTATTGTTTCTATATAATGATCTCATCATTTGCCCTATATTCTCCATTAACGGTTTAACATTACATTTTTTGGGTTGGTTTTTGTTTTTGTATTTTTTTTGCATCACATGTTGTGCTATAGTAATCTTTTAAAATAAAGCTTCATAAATAACACTTCTCCTAGTAATTTTTTTTCTCTTGATTTTAATGGACATTCTTGGAATCCCTGAGATGAGACCTACCAGGAAAGTGAGTGCAACTGTTTTGCTTCCTGTCTTATCCTTTGTCTCTTTATATCTGTTTGCTGAGGTATGCAATGCACTCTGTGAAATGCCAGTTGTGGAATCTCAAGATGACGTAGCTCCTGCACCTCAATGGGCTTGTTACACTTCCCTGTTTTTGAGATGGTGGGCACCGTGACCCAGAAATTACACTTGTTTTCCTTAGGCTTTTATTGGGCTGAACATTGAAGATATTTATGTATTCATTTTCCTAGATCAAAAAAAGTATATCAAGGAGGTGAGTGATAACCAGAAAGCACAAAAGGATACACGGTGTTAGGAAAGTGTCTGAAGACTCATGTGTTGCATATAATCTAGACTCTGCAACACACTGCAGTGTTTAGATTGTTTCCAGCATCTATATCTTTATGGTAATTTTTTTTTTAATGTTAGGAACCACGTCTCATATTAACATAAAGTCAAGAATATAAAAACACACTGGGACACAGCTTCCAGTAGTGCTCACTGCTGCTCACCTTTGGAGGATTATAAGAAGTAGGCACACAGAAGTGATAACTCTCCAATACTCCTGGAGATATACAAGATCAAGTTGGACCAGGCTCTGAGCAAACTGATCTAGCTCTAAATATCCCTGTTCACTGTAGAGGAATTGGACTAGATGACCTTCAAAGGTCCTTTCCAACTCAAACAATTCTATGATCCAATTGTTCTATCCAATCTTCCAGTGGTTTCTTGGTCTGGATGGTCTTTTTTTATGTAGGGTTGGATGGAGTTTTATTTCATGAATTTTGTCTGATTGTTGTCTCCTCATCAAAGGCATCCTGATAATTTTCTTGATTATTCATGGATGCAGACATTTAAATGGTGCCAACAGGAATCCACATTGTAAAGTGGTGTAAGTCAGAATACTCTTTTTTTGAGACTAAGCTTACAAGTCATCTAGATTTTGAAGAGTGTCAATAATGTCTTGATGGAGGAAAGGACCCTCTGTATTTGGTAGTATCCTAACCACCATGAAACTTACCATCAGAAATAAATGAGTTGTCTGGGATAATGAAGGTAAGTATGATGTACAGTCTTTATATGATATAATGACATTTCATCAGTTTGACAATGCAGTCTGAAAGCTCATCTCTGTTAAAGGAAAAAGGAGCAATATTACTGGAAATACTGGAAATATTACAGTAATTCTGTCTCTGAGATCTATTAGGATCTTTTTCTTGACACAGTATTTTTTTTTTTTTTTTACTAAAATGTTTTGTTGACCTTGAAGAATGTTTTAGAACATCTTTAGCCTTCAGAGTCTTCATATGGGGCTGTCAAAAGAACAGTTTAAGAGAAAGCTGTGAATTTTTAATATGATTTTCCAGGTATTGTTCCACCAATTAGGTGGTCCTTTATTTGAAGAAAATAGGAGAAAAAAAAAGCAAGGTCTTTTTTGAGCCTTGGGGAAAGTAGGAAAGTAGTGATTTAAAAACATATTTCTGCTTCACTCTACTAGTAAAATCAAGTGGATTTATCTGCTAAGACCACAGCCTATGGGTTTCAGCTGTTTTTATATAAATGCATTCAGTTGACACACCATATTTGTCCTATAGATCAAAATATCAACAGTAGAAAGTCATTTATCTTCAAACCACTTAGGACCAGCATTTTTATTGTTTCTCTCATTAGGAAAGTTGGTATATCCCAGGGGAGGCTGGGGATTATGATTTCATCTGATACTCATTTGTCATATTTCTATTGCTGGTTTCAGGCATATATACTTAGGTAAAGAATAATCATTGCTGCCTGAGGTTGGCATCATGCTTCCTTAAGGAGAGCTATAGGCTTATGAGGAATTATAGCTACCCTTTCAGGAGGAAAAAAGAAATGAAGATCAAGATTAATTTTAGAATCTGGAGACTTCTTGGGGACTGGTTTAAATCAGAAAAGGTGTTGTAGAGTGGACTTATTGCTTTGGAGTCGTCATTTCTGTCATCTTGGCCATGATCTCCTAAATGAGGGAAAAATCCCTAGATCTACTAAAAGCAAACTTAGAAACTGCCTTAGAAAACAAAAATTGCACCCTTTTCTTTGAAAAGACATTTCTAGACTGTTGGTGTATTTACATCAATACATTATTGTACTGCTAACATTTTGAACTATTTCACTGCTGATAGAAAATGAAAGAAGGGAAAGGAAATAGTGTGTGCTCCAGAGATGCATTATCCATGGAGTGTGAGTGGCTGGCACAAACAGGGCAGGCTAAAGTAGAACCAGTCACAAAGACAGTTGCAGAATGTCTCAACAGATACACGAGCAACACAGGAAACTTCAGAATGACGAATTGCAGCACGGTTTCTTGTTGCTGAATTATAACATCTCACTTCAGTGGGCACAGCAGATACCCACAGCAAAGTAACTTGAATGGGTGTGAAGTTAAGGAGTCAAGTAGTTTTGGTCACAGCATACAGTCATGTTTTGAGCATAGGCTTTTTGGCCCAAGGGTTGAATGTCAATCTTCAAAACTCAACCTGAACTCATCTTTAATAAACTTTAAAATATTGCTTTAAGTTCTATATGTATCTTTTCTACATTGGCTTCCTGGATCACCATCAGCAGAATATGGAGCAGAATCTGAACCACTGATAATCCATAATTTTAAGCATCTGCTGGCTGCTTGAAGGAGTTTCCACAAAGCTTTCCTCCTTTCTACTATGCTACTGCTACTACTATTTAATTGCACCCATTCTTTAACACACAGTGATATTCTACTGAAATATTTTATATGTTCTGGTTAGTGGGACTGTTAAATAGTGGTACTAGATGGTCCCAAGGGACAATTGAAGAGCTATGTAATCTTCCAGTCTAAGTTATCTCTTCTCATTGGTCTTGGTTTAGTAGTAACCAAAGTTAATTACTTACCTGCTGGCTTTGTTAAATAATGCATTTTGTGGGTTTAATCCAAATACGAGTGTTCATTTACCACAATACCATGCTGGCTTGCTTGCTTGCTTCATGCTTTCTTCAAGGCAACAGTAATCTACGGAGAAGGGCCTTGCAGAACAGAACCATAGCCTACTGCTGTGTCCAGTGCAAGGGAAATGTTTCTTAGGTGTGTAGGTGAAGAGAGCCATCAGTGCCTCATCGTTATTCAATTAGATTGAAAAAGCTTTTTTTTTTTTTTAATCAGCAATACTGAACATTGCAGGATTCTCTCTGAGAAAAAAAAATCCTGTTGCTTACCAAAGATTACTTTTTCAAGTATCGCATATGTTCATTGATTAAGTATTTTATTACAGAGCAGATAAAAGCCCCAGCTGTCTCCAGTCGTTAGTGTTGCTATATTTTATTTATTACATTTGTAACTTTATTCATCATAAAGGACACCTCACTGTCCTTTCCTTAACCTCCAGCTGAATTCAATTCTGAAATGCAATTCACTCTGATGCAAGTATATATATATATCAAATCCTTAAAGGGATTTGGAAATCTCCATTAGGTGATTCATTCAGGTTTATCTCTACCAAGGAAAACATGGGCATGTAGTTTTCCCATTAAAATTAAAATGGCGTGAATGACATGTACTATGGTGAAAACAATGAAGTCTTCCATTTGTCAATACATAAGCTCTCAATTTTGAATTTTGCCAAATCTGAAAATTCATGACTGTACCAAAATGAATCAGCAAGTGTACTGGTATTTCTAGGTCCTGGTATTATCTCTGAAAAGACAAAAAGAAGGTGTAATATTTATTCTTTACTGCAAATACTTGTTAGACACACATTAAAACAAATGAAAAAATTTTATCTTAGGACAAATTGGAATACAAATTTGGGCAACCTGAAAGCTTAAAGTATCCTAAGGATAAAAGAAAGAAAATGAGAAATTTAAAAGGTGAAGTGGAAAGATATGTCCATCAAAGGTTATATAAAAAACTAACAACAACAAATTAACCAAGTAGACAGTCTGAAAACTTACTCCATTCCCAAAACTAATAACTAGGTTATATGTAGACATCTATCTCCTCCTATCCTCTCCACTTGTTTTGGAGGATGAGACAATGGATTAAGCAAATATTGGAGCAGAGCAGTGCCAAATATCTTTTCAATTACATTGTTTGTGGCAAGATGGAGCTGTTCACTCTACCTTCAACCTGTGCAATATAGCAACATATAAAAAGCCCGAAATCTTGACTTATCTCCTATGTCTCTATTGAGCAGGCTAAGACACTCTTTTAATGCTCATGTCTCAGTTGAGGATCACATCTGGGTTGAGACAAGGAACGTGCAAAAGAATCAGTAATTTCTGCTAGATGCAGAAGCATGGTGGGCAGGGAAGTATTTGAAGTTTGGATCTTAAAGCAAATCATAAGCGGGACAAGCCATGCATTATCGCATAATTTGAAAATCATTCACAGATCACCCACTGTGCTCTGCCACAGCAAATTAAGGTGTGAAAAATGATTGTAAGAAAGCAGAGGAGGCAATGTCAGGAAGAGTAAACGTAATCACAATAGGATTATACAGTATCATAGACGAGTTCCGTGTATGCTTAGCAGGGTAGAAATCAAAGCTCTTTTTAGAAATAAAACTGCAGTAACAATGTGGGCTATGTAATCAGTCAAAGGTAATTAAACAGCCTTCAAATGTGGAAAAGATACCATGGGGAGAAAGAGAATAAAGCGTTCCTTTCTCATTGTAGGTAGAAACACATTCCAGGAGGGAACTTTTAGCCTTTAGATTTCATGTTAGACAAACTTTCTGATGTAAAGAATAGCAAGGATTTGGAAAACATGGCCTAGATTTGGGAGTGTAAAGGCAGGCCCTATCCTTGGGTGAATTCAGGAGTAACCATCATTGACAAACATCTGGTTTGCAGCTCTGGTTGACCCTGCAAGGGAATGACCAAATGACTCTGCAAAGCTTTGTTCTATGGCTCTGCAGTCATCTGACACCTAGCAAAATCAAATCACGTCTCCTCAGGCTTTTCAGTATCCTACAGCAAGTGAGAAAAGGCACTTCATTCCCCTCTTTCCTGCTGTTGCACAAAAAAAATGCTCCAGGTCTGATCCCTCTGACAAAACCGAGATTGACAGATTTGTCAGAAAGATTATAACCACAAGATGGAGAAGTAGAAAGCAGTACTAAAAATCATATGCAATGAAAACACATATGCGTAGGGATTTCCAGAAATGCTTTGGGGGTTTAATGTCATGTGAGGGGAACTTCCCAATTTCAGAAACAGTCCTGAGCAATGTTTTTTTCTGGGAGCCTGAAGGAGATTTCAACATACCAACAGCATCATCCAAGAGACATGAGTGGGAAGACTTTTTTCTACAGAAAGATACCACTTCAATTCAACATGAGTTTGACATTTGTGTTGTCAGTTGGGGAATTCACTGAAGATTCCCGTGCCCAAGGCTATGTGAGCACTCAAAGCCATTTATTTTCACCCAGCATATGGAAATGACTGTTTTTTGGTGGAAAGATTGGAGACATCCCCATGACACAGCACACTTTCACATCTTCTCCCTATCTTCAGTTTACTGAAACAATCCCAGCCTCACTCTTCCATGTCATTCAAATCATCAGATGATTACCATGATGAAAAAGATTAAATCTTAAGATGCCCATTTGTCCACCACATTTTCTCCTCCCACACTAAGAAGCTACAAGGGCTGCTCCGAAAGTAATGCTTCCTACATTATTATTCGCCCACAGCATCAGAAGTGGATGTTGGTGGTATAACAGTAGCGGTTGGACCTTCCCACCAACATTCCGTGACATTTTGTTGCCATATGACAGGTACTAGCAGAGGGACAATCTGAGACAAAATGGAGTCTGACATGGATGTGCATATAAAACAAAAGATGTTTCATTGAATTCCTCCATGAGGAAAAAATTGCACCCATTGACATTCACTGATTCTTGTTGAACGTTTGTGGAGACCAAAGAGTGGATGTGAGCACAGTGAGGCAGTGGGCAGTGTGTTGCAGCAGTAGTGACAGCCACATGAAATGCATTCCTGACAAGTGTGCACAGCTGTCACTTCATGAAATAAAGAGCATTTTCATCAGCTCCTCTGCACGAATTGGCTAATGGTGTTGCCTATGTTGAAAATTAGTGTAGCTGAATTTTTTTTCTATCAAGTTGTGCTATTATCGCAAATTATTATTATCGCAAAATAAATAGGAGACATTACTGATGGAGTGACCTACATCATTAAACTTCTCACTGAGTGTGAGGCACATTATACATCTCATTGTCATATCTGAGCGTCACTGTCATATCTGGGTCAAGAAATCCTTGCGCATCTTGAGGAAAAAGAAAGAACAACCCTTTCACCACAAATGTTCTCCTTTCTCCAAATACCCCTACCATTATTAATGAAGTTCTACTAACCTGCATTGATTCCCTCTCTTCTATAGGAAATTCTGTATTTTTCCATCTCAACCATCTCTCTATACGTAGCATATCATAGAACTACAGAATCACAGAATTGCAGGGGTTGAAAGGGACCTCAAGAGACCTCGCATGTAAGTGGGTACCCTGCAATATGTCGCACAAGTAGGCGTCCAGACAGGTCTTGAATATCTCCATAGAAGGAGGCTCCACAACCTCTCCAGGCAACCTGTTCCAGTGCTCCACCACACGTGCCATAAAGAAGTTCTTCCACACGTTTGTATGGAACTTCCCTTATTCAAATTTTAGACCATTGTTCCTTGTCCTATTGCTATGCACAACCAAGAAGAGCCTGGGCTCATCCATTTATCTACTACCTCCCTTTAAATATTTATAAAAATTCAGCAGTTTTTTTTTTTTTTTTTTTTCCCTCAGGCTGAACAGACCTAGGTCTCTCAGCTTTTCCTCATATGGGAGATACTCCAGGCATTTTATCATCTCCATGGTCCCCTTCTGGACTCCTTCTAGAAAATCCCAGTCTTTTTTGAACTGGGGATCCAGTTCCAACAATATCCAACAATATTCTAAATGTGGCCTCATCAGAGCAGAGTAGATGAGGAAGGTCATCTCCCTTAATCTACTGGCTATGTCCTT
Organism: Centrocercus urophasianus; assembly: GCF_019232065.1. Taxonomy (NCBI): domain Eukaryota; kingdom Metazoa; phylum Chordata; class Aves; order Galliformes; family Phasianidae; genus Centrocercus; species Centrocercus urophasianus. The sequence goes on from NW_024884253.1 coordinate 1,966,995, forward strand.
TTTAATGTACTCCAATACAACACTGGCCTTCTTGGCCTCTGAGGGACAATTTGTATACAGTATACACAGGAATCATTGATGAATTGCTCTAATTTGTATGTCACTATAAGTAGATGAGATATAATAGATGATTCTGTTAGCAGTAGGACTAGAGGGAATGGCCTCAAGTTGTGCCAGTGGAGATTCAGGTCGGATGTAAGGAAATACTTCTTCTCCTCTTCACTCTCCGAGCCAGAACAGGCTGCCCAGAAAGGTGGTGGAGACACTGTCCCTGGAGTTGCTCAATAAACATTTAGATGTTGTACTGAGGGAAATATTGGTGATAGGTGGATGGTTGGACTGGGTAATCTTAGAGGTCTTTCCCAACTTTGGTGATTCTATAAATCCATGATTCTATTCTATAACTTCTTAAAAGCATCTAGTATCTCACAGCAAACATGTGAAGCTCAGCAAACTTGAAGGGGATATATGCATTAGCAGAACTTACTGTGTACCTCCAACCCTTCCACCCTGCTGTACTAACTCAGTGCAGAAATAAAGTAAAATTCAATTAATGACCTGAAGCTGGTGCTTTTTTCCAGGCTTCTTTGAAGTCCAATCCCACTGATAACCAAGCATTGTAGCAGTCAGTGCCATTGCTAGGCTCTAAGACATGCATCATCTGGACCACAGTTTTGGCCCCAAACCAAGAGTTTTGGCTCTTAGAACCAGACTACATTCCCAATTCTCATCTTGACAAACACAAAGTCAAAAAATTGTCAGTGAGTGAAGGAAGCTTCTGTCATACAGCTTCTACCTGTATCTGGAAGTACTTTAGAATTAGCACAGCCCTCTTAGGCATTTGCCAGCACAGACTATGTGGTTATCTTCAACTATCACTAATGAATGGAAAAAGTAGTAAGTGCAGCACTCCCTCAAGGACCAGTTCATCTGCTTTCTCATTTTTTGGCAAGATATTATGTATGAGCACTTAACATGGATTTGAAGGGTACAATTCCCTGAATGCACCAAACAAAGCAGCAGCCTCTAATCTGAATTTCCCTGAAGCTGGTGAGAAAAAGGGTTTGTCAGAACTAATAATGAGTGAATCCCAAAATGGGCTGTGAAGAGAAATGTGTAATCCCAGTCATTTCCCTTGGCAGCCAGCTCCACTTTTGCTGGGAGATTCTGCTTGAAAATATTTTATTCAATAACATGTTCTGTCTACATGGACCTATATCAATACAGTTGCACCCTCAGAGACCCATCTGAAGAACTGCAGCTTCACACATCAAACATTAGATACTGGAATATGGAAATTTTAATTTTAGTTTGATGCATTCTTTATTTTTACTACGATTTGAGGAAATCCCCAAATCAATCAATTAGGAAGCACTTCTCCCCAGTGAAGGGGGATGGAGGTGTTTAAAAGAAAGGGTTTTAGCAAGAAACAATCATTATAATAATAAAGAACCAAGCAAAACTAAAAAGCAACATCAGGGAACAAGAAAGTACACAAAGAGATTCTTCCCAAACCAGTGCACGATGCATTAGCATTTTTAATATAATGTAGAGAAACAGAGCTAATGTTTTTTAGGAAGCAAAGATAATTAATCACAGAAAACATATGCCTTCGCATATGATTTAGCATCTGGGTCTCCTCAGTGTAACACACCATTGGAGTTAACATTTATGTCTTAGTTCTGCCCTGCTGTATTCCCATGGTGTATTCTCTTTCCTGAAAAGTATATGCATCCACTGCTCTTCAAGAAGTGCCTATGCAGAATCCTTTGGATTTAGGCGAAAGTCTCTTTGGGTGAGGGAAAGTAGCTCCTTAGCTGAATATCCGGGACTGCCTAGTTGTTTCAGTAATTAAGATCTGACCACATGATTGGCTGGACCATTTCAAAACTGCGTTTATGCTATGAAACAACTAATGTGATGTGAAATCTTCTACATTTGAGCATTTTGCCTTCAGGCTAATTCTGTAATAATGTGAAAACTACACTGTATCCCTACAGATGGATTTTCTCATATATAGAGCAAAAAAACCCAAATATATTGTTTCTTTATTTCAGGTGGAAGCAAAACAAAGCATTGCACTTTCTTTGCTGTATATTCTCCAATATTCTTAGTTTTGGATAAAGATGTTATGATACATCTCCATAAAATTTAAAGCATTATTTATATTACAGAAACTGCAATAACCAATTTTCCTGTGATATCAACTGAATTTTAGATATGCTGGATATGGTAATAATCTATTCTATGGTTTCTTAAGTATAGCTATTACACTGTGCTCATTAAATGTACATCAGCTGTAGATGAGGTAGCTCAACTAAACAGTAAAATCCAGCTCCAATCAGTAGGTTAGATTTGCAGTTTAAACAGGGAACAAAAACCACGTAAAAATGTCGTAATGTTAAGAAAGACACTTAAATCTGCTTTCATCTTAGTTTATCTTTCTTTAAGACTAAGATCATTCTTTTGCATCCTTACATCACTATGGGCTGTAGAGGATGAATGTATTGATGTTCGTAAAGTCAATCACAGAAACCAAGTAATTATTGTAGAAAATTAAATAAATATTGTGTATATGTCTGTTCATACATACAATAATAAAGAAAGAAGAAAGAGTGCACTATGGAATTAATATCTATTATTTAACTTCCTTAATGAGGATGTTCTTAGCCTCTCAAGCACAGCAATACCAGGGATAGAGGTCCAGTTTTGTTCTTTTTATCTCTATTTTATTTATAAAGACTATTTTGCACCCACTATTTTATTTGCAAGATTATTAACAACACAGTTCATTTTCATAACATGTCCCTAACTTTGAGTACTTCATTTAACATAGAACAGCAATATCTTTTGTTCATGGACATCATATTGTGAAAGACAGTTTGAAAATACCTGAGAAAACACCATGATTTCTCACATAAAAACATACCTGATGTGAAAACTTCATGGTTATATAAAAAATAATCAAAGGAACACATGAATGTGCTATAAGGTCACCACCATTTATAAGAATCATGTAGTCTTCGTGCAACAGATACAAAGGCTTATTCGCTCACTTCACCCCCAAGTCTAAGGTCAACACATTATTTCATGTGCTATAAAAACCAACAATTTCTCCCACAGCTAGCCGTTGTGTTTCGCATTAATTCCTGTTATTTAAAAAATCCTTGGTGTAAACAATAAGTCTGTTAACTTACATGTTGCTTGGATAAGGGTCTGGGTTTTGTGTAACTGCTGATACTTTCCAGAGATAGATGCAAGGCCAGACTGTGTAGTCAGTAGTCAATGGAAGTAAATACATGACTCATCACAACAAACATCATCGTATAAGATGAGATAAATTTCACCCAGAAGAGCACTGTCTACGCGGACTGACTCTCAGTGAGTGCAAGGGAGCAGTGGCTGACATGCACACCTGGAGCAGGACACACCTATACTGCAACACCTACATTTAACACAACCTTGAGTTATTCACTTCAATGGGTGTGGATTTCATCTGCCTTGGACACAATGAATTGCTTCTCGTCTCTCACTATGGCTTTACATTCATCTGCATCAATACTGACCCTTCCTCAAAACAACACTAAAAAATTGCTTGGAGTTGTGTAGGCATATTGAGTCGCATGCAGGCTTTGATGAGAAGGAACTTCAGTTTTATTCTCAGTTCTGATGGGCTGAGGATTATGGCCAAGTTCACCTACTCTCCCACAGCCTATTTTGCATCCATTGTTCCTAGCTCTATTTGCCTAGGAACGTCCTTAGGGCTGAAGTTGCCTTTTACAACATGCATCTGCAACACATACCACAACACAGCTCTGATCCCAGTGGAGAGAGCCAGCTGCTATCATTGTAATAGCAAAAATCTGTGGAGGAGAAGAGGGAAGCTCCTATATGTCTGCTAAAAGGAGTATTAAAATGGAGGGAAACAAGCAGAGAAACAGATGGTTGGAAACAACAAACAGGATAGGTAGGATTCATCAAATACACGTAGTAGTATGAAAGTCGGGTTACTAACCTATACTAGTTCTACAGTAGAAAGCTAAAACATATTGGAGCCTTCAAAAGGTGATTTTTTTTTCCCTGCTGTAATACAGAAGCAGGATATGGATTGCATGCACTCCAATAACAATTTACCTAAAATCTATCAACCATCCGGTCTGTAATCTGATTCCCATCCACTGCATCTTGGTCTGTTTTCAAAATGGTGGAAAATCCTGCAGTGTTATAGTATTCTGCAAGAGAAATGTGAACCTCCCAAGTGCAAGTGGGAGTTAAGGCTGCTGTTAAATTCAGGAATTTTCTTACATCACTTGCTGGCACACCAGCCAGCATGACTATTTTATCAGATAAAGAACAGTTTATAATTCATGCTTTCTACTTTAATAGAAATATAGTATTTCCCTATTGTTCACTTTAAAAAACACTTTAAAATTTTTCATTATGAAAACCCTCAGAAAGCTGCCACTGATTTCCCCCCACTACCTTTATGCTGTCTGTAAATCAGATGCAATAATAACTCCTGAGATGTTGGAAAAAGCATATTTATCTCCCTGGGAAAGTTAGAAGGATGACAGCTTAGTGCTTGAGCAGCGTCAGAGCTGTTACATTTCCATTCATTAACTTTCCTTTTTTTCTATATAAAACCACATAATTGGGACTTCCCTTAGTGGAAACATTTAGTGCTTCTTTAGTGAGCAACTCAGGATCACAGCTTTTTAAGCCAGAATGTAAAAGTTATTGAGAGCTTCCTGAGAGCTGCCAAATGCTGTGTGTTCCCACAGACTCAGCATCTTGCAGGATTAGATTCTCATAATATTTTTAGTACTAATAATGTCAAATCTTCTGTAGTTCTTTTGTAATCTATTTACAAAAATGTCGCACGCAGAGCTGCTCCAGAATTATCTGATTATTCATTTTTTTTTTCAAGTACAGTTTCTCCAAGCCTGAAGTTTTTGTACTGATGTCATTTGTTCTGATTTCCAGATGAAGTTTATTGCCAGAAGGAATTAGAGAAATAGCTGCAAATAATGTATTGTTAATCACAGAATGGTTTGGGTTAAAGGGGATTTTAAAGATCATCCAGTTCCAATCTCCATGCCCTGAATTGAGGCTGATTGTCACCCACCAGATCAGGCTGCCCAGGGCCCCATCCAGCCTGGCCTTGAACACTTCCAGGGATGGGGTATCCTTAGCCTCTTTGGATAGCTTGTTCCAGTACCTCTCCACCCTTCAAGTAAAAAAAAAATTCCTCCACTTTTAGTTTATAGATATTCTCCCTTCTCCCATCACTATCAGACCATGTTAAATGGTGATGTCACTCCTGATTGTAAGTCCGTCTTGAAGGACACAATAAGGTCCCCCCAGAGCCTTCTCCAGGTTGCCCCTCAAGGGCAGAGCAGAGGGAGACAATCTCCCTCTGCCAAGTAAACCAAACCAAGTAAAACTGTTATCTGAAGCAGGCAAACAAGGGTTTCATACACGTTGTCTTGGCCTACCAGATTCCAGTTAGTTAGAAATTTTTGCAAGAAGTTCTAGATTTACCAGATTTGCAGTTTCACACACAAGAGGTACAGTGCAATTGCCAGGTCTCAGCCTGAGTCAATGCTTGAGGACCAGTTGATAAGGAATTGTTAACCCAGGGAGCTGAGGTGAAAGCAATGAACCTCAGTGGACCAGAAGGGGTGGAGCGTGGATCCAGGGAGTAGTATCCCTCTAGATAGAGACTGTGCTCCTTTTGTGCTGTCTGGTTGTTGGAAGAAGTGAGCTAATTTTCCTTCTTTATCGCTTCTTATTGCTTCGTAGTGCCTGTATCCCATTTGAAGGCACTCTCATCACCTTTGTTGGCCATTCATGATGTAATCAAAGAATCACAGAATTACAGGGGTTGAAAGCAGTTAGTATTTTTTACATGATGCTTTTATTGTTTAGAAGAGAAGAATGCACCAGAGTTAGTGTACAATGGCACTCTGAACATCCTTTATATCACTCTGTACTCTCATCCATAACTCAGTCTCAAAATTCAGCACCTAGAAAATGAGTAACATAGAAGGAATAGATTACTCTGAAGAAGTAATATTCTATAACCACAAATGAAAAAAAGAAGTACGAGAACCATCCAGAAAGAAACAATCTAACAGAATTCGTCTTAGAGAACACCCTCTGACTTCCAAAGATCCTTTGCTTTATAAACTGTACCTCTCAAACGCTGCAGTCAATACTAGATACAGAGCCTCCAACATATATGATTCTGCTGCATCCCTACAGCAGGCTGGGAATTTTGTTTCACATAATAAAGTGTGATATAATGATGTTTGGGAAATGTGCTTTATGTGTTTGAAACTGAAAGTATAAAATATCGTTTAAATCAGCTCCTCCCAGGTACCAAAACAAAACAAACAAACAACTAAAAAACCCAAAGAACTGATCCAAATCCATCAGCACGTCTATTATTAAAACTGTGATTCTAGTGATATTTTTCCTTGACTTGAGAAACTTGGTTTTTTTTACAATTATATTTTCATTCGCTACACAGGTGTTAAGCCAAGCAAGGTTGAAAATGTGTCTGTTTTCTCTTTCTAGAAGCAATCAGCAAAATTCAAAACTCAGACATTTTAATATTACTCTTTATTTGCATATGGTACATCTTAACCACTTCAACACCATAGCAAAGGAAAGAGTCAAAAAGAAGCTCCATCTTCAGGCTGCCCAGAGAAGTTGTGGCTGCTGCAGCTCTGGAGGCATTCACATCCAGGTTGGATGGGCTCTTGGGCAGCCTGATCTTCTGTCTGATTTAGTGGTTGGCAACCCTTTCTCCAGCAAGGAGAACCCTAACATTCTGTGTTGTGGAAAGTACAAATACAGTATTTTCCTTCTTTATTTTGTCCACCTATTAAGTGCTTGCCTTCCAGTATCTCTGTCCCTCTGCTGTCTGTGCAGTTTGAGACTATGCTATGAGAGGGCAGATATAATCCTGAAGGGAGGGGACACAGCTTGAGTTGGAAGAGAATGCTTTTACCAGTGCTCTCATTAAATAACAGTTCAGAGTTAAGAGCATCAAATTAAGAACAAACATAAGATGGAAATTCAGAGAAGCCTTACAAGTCCCAGAGCAGTAAAATTTGAGAATAGCCTCTGATCAGAGGCATAGCCTAAAAAAATCTGACTGCCTCAAGACAGAATGTGAAACATTGTCAACAGGGTCATCTGAGGTGGCTGTCTGCGATAACTGAGTTTGGATTTGACGACACTGGCAATTTCTCCAGCCTTATGCTCCTCATTAATGCTGAGCCCCATGAAGTACGCATGATGGAGAAGACTGGAAATGTTTTGTGAGAGAAGTTCACCGTTATTTGATCAGGCTGGATTCCACATTTTGACATTGCTGGAGAGAAACATTTCTCAGTACTTACAACATTTAAAATGGTTGAGGAGGAAAAAGTCTTCTTATTAATAGTTATTTCTTATGTTTATATATATCAGGAAAGAATGCTGTTTTTGAAATGAAGTGTGCTTCAAAGACCAGACGCGTTCTGTTGCAGCACTGCATCAAAAATAAGTTTTTTTGTTTTAAAATATTTATCCATTTTAAGACACATAACAGACAGAACTCAAACAGGAGCCCAGTCACCCTATTTTCCCTTTCTAATTTTGGGAAAGATAGAAGTACAAGAAGTGGATGGCTGTTCAGTTTAGCACTGGGATTATCCGCTGGAGGTATTCCTTACCTCTCCATTGACACTTAGGAGAAAATATCAGCTGAAGTCTCATCACACCAAACTCTATAAAGGAACAGTTTCCGGAAAATTCTTCCATTTCTTTCCTAATTAAACAAGAGTTGTGTCAATTAATAACTTTAACTTTGAGGGTGTTGAATTTTATGTCCTAATTTTCTGAGTCAAACTCTTCACTCTTGTAAGCATGGCACTGGCCTTACTGATTTGGAAATTTGAGGACCCAGAAAGGCACAACTGTTAAGGTTCATTTTATCAGGTTGTCCCAGGAGACTAAAAGCAGTGATGTATCCCTGTTCAACTTTGCAAACATGACACTTAGAGCATGAGAAGCTTGCCTTTAGAAATCATGAAAAAGCAACTACCAGGCTCTGTTTGGTTAGCCACTGGGTTTTGCAATTTTCCAAGATAAAATGACTGAGAAAAGAGTATTCAGTTACATGATGTTTCTAGTAGTAATCATAGAACCATAAATTATTGTGAGTTGGAAGCAACTCTCAAGCAGTCACTTTGTTACCACACTTACTTGTTTATTTAGCGCACTCTGACTTTGCTTAAATAACTGCTGGAAGTTGCTTGGGCTTCTCTCAGCCTCATCCAGATAAATAATAACACTTTCAAAAATGCTCTGTCCTATTTTGTCTTTTAAAGTTCAAGGAAAGGTGAAAGATGATTCCTTACTTCCTCAAGTTATTATTAATCTTACTGAGTGGAATACATGGCTGAATTTCAATTTGAGATAATCAAAAGCAACTTGTGGATATTCATTACATTTCCTAGAGAATTTGCAAGTAAAATCAGGTTTGTTTTGAAGAAGGAAAGACTGAAAGGTAGAGAAGTGTATGATAAAGAGTCTCCATGGCAAAAAGATATAAGCATATCCAATTCCCAGGCTTCCTCTTTTGGACACAGGGTGTTTGGTGTTTGTCCACATGGCAGTAGGAACTTTGATAACCAGGAGCTGGGCTGAACCTTTGGTCAGAAGATATTAAAAACTTCTAGCCTTGCTTTCTGCAACAAAAACAGAAAATGCAGAATGTCATGTTTGCTGTTTTTGTTTGTTTGTTTGTTTTACTTTAGCCACAGAGGTTTTTTGGTTTGTTTGATTGTTTGTTTTGCATTTAAAGCTGAGCTGCATGGAGTGAAACCTTATTCGAGAAGCTTTGCATCTGGATTTTCACTTCCATTTAGGTTGCTCTTTGCTTCTTAATCTGACTATTTGGAGTATTCAAAGTATATACTCTTCCATTCTACACATCAAGTTCAGGACTGCCAGACATTCTCATTTTGTGACATACACTGACAAAATCAAATCAGTGGTTCAGAAAAATATGGGAACACTTTCTAACATGTACTGTAAGAAAAATAATGACCCCAGTATGGTGGCTCTACCAGTCACCATGGTTAAATACAGTGTGCCATCCCACACTGTCAAGTAATAAAAGTCCACAGAAGAAATATGAAGGTTACATAAAACGTATAAAAATGTTTAAGTTATATAAAAACTGAGTCATTCTAGTAATCACTCATATTCTTTAAAGAACATTTACTAACTGTATCAGAACATAAAGTTTTCTTTTGGTAGCTTTCCAATTCATGGATACCTAACATACTCTATACCAAATAGCTATGTTACAGGTGTTTTGTTGGTGTTTTTTTCTTTTCTTTTACTGTTTTGTGCTTGTGTGTGTATTTGTTTTTTTTGTTTGTTTTCATCAAATCAGAGAATTTCCTTGGGCCGTGAAGTCATTCTCTCAACTGTACAGATAAGTGAAGGAATCACAAGTCTACTCTATTAAAGGCAACTCAAAGATTGCAGATCTACAGCACAAAAATGAGAGCTTTGCCTTCTAACCTTAAGACATGGATTCTCCTGGCTCTTTGTTGGCATACAGTGATACTTCTCCTTAGTTGATGACTGAAGAGAGTAATATCCATTTGACATTTCAAAGAGAATTCAAGCAGGGTAAGCTGCAAACACCTGCATCTGCCTAAGGCACCATATGGAATGACATTCTTTTTGTAAAAAGTGTAGATCTTCCTTTGTACAGCAAAAAATAAAATAAAATTTAAAATCTTAATGTGTCATATATTTGACCAGACCAGAAAAATCTTAGTGCTGCAATTCTGCATTGCTTAGTCAGGACCCTGACTTAATTAACTTCCTGATCTGCAAAACTATCCTCCTCTGAATGTTCCTAAGAAGATTCTCAATCAAACACAGATCTCCTAGGTCTGCCAGTGTTACTACTGCATAAAAATAAAAACCCTTCTGATCTCTAAGAAGCACTTTTTCCTGCACTGACTTATTGTAGTCAGTGTTACTACATTAAAATTCCCTCTGCTCTCTGCTTCTTGCTGCAGCGAGCAAAGGGGTTAAGAGCTACGTAAAAGGAATATGTAGTTGTTCCACAGGGTTATAATGGAAACTTCAAAGTAATTTAATCAGATATGTTCCAATATACCCTAAAACCACTACTGCCATAACCATGATGAGTGAACAACCTGAAATTTTAGGCTAAATTGTGTGACTAATTCAGAGTTTATTGAAATGAACAAGGACAAATGAGGTGCTACTTTCTCTCCCAGATACACAATCACTTTTGGAAGGGCTGCAGCACCTTTATTGTCAGTCTCAAAGATGTAAACACAGGCAGGGATTAGGCTATGAATCTTTTGGCTAGGGCTACTGTTAAGCAACTTGACTCTGCTTAGATAGTAAAAAAAATTAAAGCATATGCATTTCAATATGGACTGTTAATGCTTAAAATGACGGAAACGGTTTTTGGCATGTTTATAGGCCAATTTTTTTATTTTTTTTTTGTCTCTGCCACATTCATTGTTTATTTTTATCTGTCTGCTCATGACCAGCTCAGCCACTTAACCAGGCTAAAATGTTGGGGAATGCGTTTGATGAGAATATTTTCTGGCCAATAGAACTAGCCTTCCTCTTAGAAGGTTAGAGGGATGATTTTAAACAACTGAAGCCAGAGAAATCCTAAAATTCAACCTTTCATTTCCTGAATGAATATGTAATACACAGTTCTGGGTTATTATGGTAAGGAGATGCACTGCCATTTGCTTCTTGGAAGATCCAGGCATGCACCAGTAAGTTTTGATTCAACACGGAGGTCTACACAGGCTCAATCCTAAGTGAATTTCAGTTTTGAGTAAATTTCTTTATTCTCACTGGCAGCATACAAGCTTAAAAAGAATGAGTCTAGATAAAAGATAAAAGATAGAGGTCCACTGTCTTTGTTGTGAGATCAAGGGGAATTTGGAGCTTGCTTTAGATAATTTGTCTGAAATTTCTTTGGGGGATTTTCATCTAAAACACACGCACACTCACACTGATGTTTAAAAAAGGAGGGCAGAAAATTCACAGATATTCTTGATTTTCATAATTAAAGGCTGGTCAACTAAATGGACTCTTAGTTTAGTGAGTTTACTGTCTCCCTTTTCTGTGTGCAAAGACCTCAAGAATGAAGGCCAAGACTTCAGTGGGACTTGTATTACTGTACCTCCGATAATAACAGCTGTACCTCCAGTAATAGCAGCAGCCTTCAGTAATTTTGAAGGAGACAAAACTTGCCTCTGGTTATTCAGTCTCACAAGGGCTCTAATATTTCTAAAAGATATATTTTTTTCCCTTTTCTGCATTATTCAGTCTGTATAACAGTAGAGAGAATATTACTGATGTGAAAGTAAAGGCTTGGGGAACAGATTGAAATAGGACATCAGAGGGCCCGTTATGACTCTCAGGTGACTGGCTGGTAAATGTCTACTGCAGGCTTAAAGGAAATGTGTTTTGGGGTCATTAAATGGGACTCTAGCCTTATGTAATAGAAGCTTGGATACATAGGCCATGTGCGGACACCTGCATTGAAGAATATACTGTTGTTTGTCTTGATTACATGCAGAATCTTAGCATTACATACCTTACACGACATCAAGATTCTGTAGTTGTCCAGTCAACCAGCTGCTATTAGTTAACTTCAGTATCCTAGTACATGAAAGTTTTATCTTTGAAGCCTTTTGTCCCTTATTTCAACAGATCATCCTCTGAATCACATCAAGTTATGCATTTCACTGAAAATTGTTAAATAACTATTTCACTGAGATGAGTTTAACCTAGAGGGCAACAAAACTGGTGAGGGGTCTGGAGCACAAGTCTTATGAGGAGCGGCTAAGGAAGCTGGGATTGTTTAGTCTGGAGAAGAGGAGGCTCAGGGGAGACCTCATTGCACTGTACAACCTCCTGAAGGGAGGTTTTGATGAAAAAGGGTCTGGCCTCTTCTCCCAGGCAAATAGTAGGACCCGAGGAAATGGCCAGAAGTTGTACCAGAGGAGGTTTAGGTTGAACATTAGGAGAAACTTTTTCTCTCAGAGGGTGGTCAGGCACTGCAATGGCTGCCCAGGGAGGTGGTGGAGTCGCCGTCCCTGGCAGTGTTCAAGAGGCACCTGGATGAGGAGCTACGAGATATGGTTTAGTAGCTTGTGGTACTGGGAATGGGAGGGTGGTTGGACTAGATGATCTTGCAGGTCGTTTCCAACCTTGCTATTCTATGATTCTATGATTCTTAGAGAAGCTGTGGTAATAGGCTCTGAAAAAGTAAGAGTCTCTTGGCATAAATACCTGCATTCTTGTCCAATAAAACAGAAGTCATGCAATTATGATGGCATCAGTAGAAAAACTAGCAGCAGACTCTGGTCCTGAGAACCCTCATTAAACCTCAATTTGGAGGGAACACCAAAAGGAACTGCCGTTCTTCCTCTTCTAAAATTTGAAGTATTTTGAAGAGTGGAGGAAAGTTAATGTCACTGCTGTATTGAGGAAGGGCAATAAAGAGAGGGAACTATAGATTGGTCGGTCTCACCTTTATCAAACCATGCATACTCAATTTTTGCATGATGAAAAAGTAGTGTGTGTACAGTTTTTTTTTTATATATATGAAATAGGTTATTCCTTGAATATTTCATCTAGGACACTGAATAGGATCACAGAATCACAGAATTGTAGGGGTTGGAAGAGACCTCCAGAGATCATCGAGTCCAACCCCCCTGCCAAAGCAGGTTCCCTACAGCAGGTTGCACAGGTAGGCATCCAGTCAGGTCTTGAACATCTCCAGAGAAGGAGGCTCCACAACCTCCCTGGGCAGCCTGTTCCAGTGCTCCATCACCCTCACTATAAAAAAGTTCCTTCTCACATTTGTGCAGAACTTCCTATGCTGCAGTTTTCGGCCGTTTCCCCTTGTCCTGTCTCCACTCATCACTGAAAAGAGTCCAGCCTCGCCATTCTGCCCCCCCACACCTTAGATATTTATAGACCTGGATCAGTTCCCCTCTCAGTCTTCTTTTCTCAAGGCTGAACAGACCCAGTTCACTCAGCCTTTCTTCATAGGAGAGATGCTCCAGGCCCTTCACCATCTTCGTGGCCCTCCGCTGGACAATTTGCTCTGATGCTGGATGAAGTGGCTGATATGATTGCAAAGTCACTCACTGTCATCTATAAACAGTACTCATGATTGAGAAAGGTACTTGATGTTTGGAAAAAGATTAACATTATGCCTGTCTTTGTAACTATAATGATGGCAAATCCAGGGAAATGAAGACATCTCCAGCACTTCAGAAACTGGAAGTGTCATGGAGTAAATCCTCCTGCGATTCGTTTCCAAACATGCAAAATAGAAGATAAGCATGAATAGTGAATATGAAAATGTCAAAGGCTGTTTTAGATTCTTGAGAAGGAATATTATGGGATTTTGTTGCTGTCTTCCATCTATTTAACTGAGTTACAAAGAATGTCCATTTGTACAAATATAGATGGCTGCAGAAAACAACTATTTTCTTAAATGCTGATAAATTGCTAAGGTACCTTAGAATATCAGCAGGAATTGATCCTCCAGAAAAGATGTTGATGAATAAAATAGCGTAGGAATTGAAGTTCATATTCTCAATTGACTATGTTGTTCTTATTAATATTACTGGACACAATCAGGAATAAGAATGGGCAATCAGAGATGGTCCCTACTTTTATTAAAGTTGTAAAACCAGGGACCACCACTTCATTATAGACAGAAAATAAGGAATGAACTTAAGACATTGGAAAATGATGAGGTGATACCAATCTGTGGCATATCAGCAGTATAAATATTTTCTGAATATTGTTTTCTTTTTTAATGACCGTCATGGTGAAGAACAGATTAAACAAAAAGATGATTTAAAGGTGATCAGACTCCTCTGGGTAAGCTTTCGTAAGTCCTTCCCAAAGATATGGGGCAACTCTGGCAAGCACATGAAATAGTTAAATCTGTAAGAGTCACTGACATTACATCCTAGGGTAGAAAAACAAAAAATGGGAAATTGAAAGAGGCAGGCAAGAAGCTACTGCCACTTACTGTCAGAAGATACAGAATAGGCTTGACAAGTGATAGTCAAAATGACAGGCTGGGGCAATGACATTCACAAGAATGAGGCAAGATTTCATTCCTTGAGCCCACCAACACAGCACTTGCAAGAGAAAAGTGAAGGGAGTAAATTAAATTAGGGTGAATAAGTCCGATCTTCCTTTTGCTATCTTCCGTTACAGAGAAGCTGCAAATCCAGAGAGATGGCTTGTATCCAAGGCTGATCCTGAGGTGGTGTGAGGATTGATAACAAAATTGTGTAACAAAATGGAGCTCCCAGTAGAGTCCCAGCCAGCACCATATGGGTAGCACGTAGGCTCAGCATTGTGAAAGAGGCTTACTCTGCTGCTGCTTAGTCTGTATCTGTTTTTAGATAGAGAAATTCAATTTCCACACTTGTCAATCCAGTGTTGACACCTGCTTCTAACCAAGCAGACATAAAAGCCATGTAACAGTTATTGGAAAGATGTTACATGTAAGCCTGTCTGAAAGAGTGTTGACATCCCTGATTTTTAACAACATTTTCTGTGTATATATATTAATAAACAAATTCAACAGAAATAAAACATAATTAAGAGAAAAACTTCAATAAGCCTAAGTAACAAGAATGAGTGTACAAGATGTCTGTATATGTCTGCAATTTATACAACACCTAGGTACTTCCAGAAACATGACAGAAGATAAGAACAGCTTAATTCTCAATAGATAGTACTTAGTTACACTTCTGAGATGAGCTACCCTTCTTAGCTGACATATCTGAGTTCACAATATATCCTCAAAGAGGGCAGGATCTCTGTCAATTATTGCAACAGGCTGGAAAAAAAGCACACAGTAAAGTCTACTCCTGTCTTTAACTTGCAGCATTGTTATATCACAATTCCCCTTTTTAAAAAAAAATTTGTAACTGTTCCTCTCAAAAGCCAAATGTAATTAAATGAATTAATACAAATGATTATTATAGTTAATGAAAATTTAGTAAATCTGTATTTATGGCTAATGGTGAGGCACTGGAATAGGTTGTCCCAGGGAATGATGAAGTCACCGTCGCTGGAGCTATTCAAGAAAAAGATGGATGTGGCACTAAGGGACATGGATAGCAGACATAGTGCTGATGGACTGATGGTTGGATTAGATGATCTCAGTGGTCTTTTTCAACCTTAGTGATTCCAAGATTCTTTGATTCTACGTAATTCCCTGACATACAGTCTCAGTCGATAACTGCAGAATTATAAAAGTTTTTGCTGGACAGTTATTCAGAACTCTTTCCATCTGACCAAAATAATAAACTTCTTCCAAAGATGAATGACTAATGTCTGACAAAGACTGTATTAGGACCATCTATTCACTTCCTGATTAATAACTGCAAAGATTACCTGATGTAAGTAAAAGATTTGCGTATCATAGAATCATGGAATCATTTGAGTCAGAAGGGACTTCTAAAGGTCATCGAGTCCAACTCCCCTGCAATGAACAGGGACACCTACATCTAGATCAGGTTGCACAGAGCCTCATCCAGTCTGACCTTGAATGTTTCGAGGGATGGGGCATCTATAGCTTCTCTGGGCAACCTGTTCTAGTATTTCACTATCCATACAGTGAAAAAACCTTTTTCATTATATCCAGTCTACCTTATAGCACATGTACTTTGTGCTAAAAGGCACTGCTAAATCCACATGAATGTGATGCAGTCAGGTGTAATTCAAGGCGATACCAAGTGTACTCATACTTGTTCCTGTGTTATTCCAGAACGCAAGCTCTGTATACTATTGCTTTCATCTATCTTTTTTACTATTGCTTTTTTCTATCTTTTTTCCATTTTTCTCCATGGAAAAATGCCATATATAGTCTGCAAATTGCAGTTAGGTTTTCCAAGTTACATAATCCTGAAAGATGATTCTGGAGCATGCATTTGTTTGAACGTTGTGCAGAACTATCCCGGTGTCCCTGACGGCGTTTACACCTTGCAAGTAATAAGAGATGTTTATTTCAAGCAGTTTGTGGCCAGGTAATGAGAGGCTATGGAACACCAAATTCAATTATGTGAAATGTGTTATGTATGTGTGTTTTCATGATTTGTATTGATTCACGTGCATGACAGATTGGTTATAAATTGGGTAATATATTGGCTTGTAAATGAAATATATTGGCTTGTGGGAGCATATTAGGCCTTGTATTGAATTCTTAGAGCCACTATGACATTTATTTGTGTGTGTAAAGAAGCTCTGTTACTTTGTGTTTGTGTCTGGTATAATTGCTTTACAGGTGTGATACCTAGGTCATTCATGGAAATATACTGACACCACAATATGTTAGGTCACTGAGTGCCCTTGACATCACTGAAGTGAAAGGATGAGTCTGCAGTAACCAGTCTCCTCCCAAGCCCATGGTCACAACTAGCATAACCTTGTCAGCCCTGCAAAGAAGGAATCCGTTGGTGTAGATCGACATACCAGCCTCCATACAGGTCCAAATTTGGATCACATTCTTTTTAGATGTTATCAAACCAATAATAATAATAACAACAACAAATCCTAGTAGAAAACATAAATGGTTTGGGACAGAGCAGAAGAGAATTATTCTTCATTTGTAAGGAGAAAGCAAATGAGATCTTGAATGTTTTGTATCCCAGGAAGGAACATTCTACACAGAAGCTGACAGAGATAGCCACTGGGGAGTAAATAACCTTATGTAGTCATTGGAGTGTACGTTTGAATGTTCTCATACACGGAAATCCCTCTGAAGAGAAAATGCAAAGGAGCAAATTGTGGCAGGGAATGAGTAGGAAATGGGGAATTTTGAAGATGCATATATGAAGAAAATATTTTCATTTTCCTTCTACAAACATCACCATCTCTTATCATCTGTGGATAGACCAAATTGTTACTTTGTCTCTTTGGACTGATCTATTTAGATGGAAAAAATGCATAGGCAAGCGCTCTCAAGTTTGTTTCTTCTAGAGTGGGAAATGAAAAGATTTATTTTGCCTTATTATTAATGCTACTTCTCATAGTTGCAGAAGAAATTCTATAATCTTTATAGAGCTCAATTATACCACAGCCAATTGATACGAGTGATTTCAGTACTTTTTAATATGCTGTTTAAAATCTCCAGCGTAAAATATTCTTAATGCTTGGCATAAAATATATAGAATTCTATTTTATTGTAACTAAGTGCTAGCCTCATGTTGTAGCTAAAATACAGAAAGGATATAGAATGAGGTTTTTTTAGGCAATAGATACCTTCATCTCTCTTCAGCTTTAGTTCTGCGCATATTTCCACTTCTAATTTGGCAATGAGCTTTTGCACTTGTTTGTGTTTACTGATGTTTCTGGGAATAATTACTTCTATTTTTGGCTTTGGCTATTCTTAGTTGTGTGAAATTCTGTGCTTTGTGCCATGGAGGTGGAAGCTAGACATGTTCAACAAATGGTTCCTTTTACTTTTAGCTTCTGAGGATCATCTGTCCAGTCAACTGACAAAACAACTACAGTAATGTGCACATGGTAACTATAAATCCAAATGTCTTATGAGACTTACTTGAGCTGCAAAAGCACTATTCCTCAAGTATTCTACAGGACTCAACTGGTGTCACTCTTTATTTGCCATATATGTATTCATCCCTTGAAGTCTGGTGTTTTAGATGAGCCTTGGTGGATGAGTATCAGTGGATGAAACTCTTATGCTAAGAGATGTTTCTTGTACTAATCAAATGTATTAATGAATATCCAACTATGTGGTGATGAACACTTTACAACATTTTTTTTCATAGAATGTTTGGGAAACATTTGTCATGTAAGATGATGAAATACAGCTTTTCCTCCAGGGGGAAAATACTGAATCCAGGTTGCAGGAGATGAAGGCTTCAAAAAATAAATGTCATGTCTCTAAAAAGATATAAGGTAATTATGAGTTATTGTTTATAGATACTTGAGTAAAATAATATGTCCTGGCTGAACAGAAGAGATTGCAGAGATGTTAATTTCCAAAATTAGTGCAAAACTGGAAGGCTACTTGAAAACTTAATGATGAGCCATGATGACTTGGTTATTCTCCTTGTGGGACTCCTAGAGTCCCAGCACCGAAGTCCTCTGTGTAGCACCATCTGTGTTGTATGCTTTCCCTGTTGGTTACCTCTGTTACATAGGTTTGTCATCAGACACTAAGCATACCAAAGATGAAAAGCTTTGAATTTTGTGAGCATGGCATGGTAATTCAAACCAAATTGTGAACTTGCAGTGTACTATTCCTGAATAAGACAATCTGTCAATAAAGACTTCTTGTGGCTGCACAACAGTCTTACCCTAAGGTTGCCAGCATATCTCCTGAGTGACCTGTATGAATGAAAGCAATAGTTATAATTAAATAGCAACCTGCAGCAGAGGTGAGTAACTTGATAGGCAGGCTTAAATGTGCTCAGCATTCTCATGCTTTCTGAAGTAAGTTTTCTTCAGACTAACATTTTCACAGGAGGAAGCTGGATGGACTGATTCTTTGCACTGAGTTGAAACCTCGTATGGTGTTCAGGGATGGAATAATCACTTATGTAAACATGGTGAGATAAAATGTTCTTAGTACTATTATTTTGTCTGAGACTACTGGCAAAGGTACTGCATAATTGATGTGACTAACAAAGAAGATATTCCCAAAGACTTTCCTGCCAGGCCATTGAGACTGAAAAATAATAGAAAAAGCCACAGGGCAGGGAGATAAAGGTAGCATTGATAAATGTACTTTCTTCAACAAATATGAAACATCTGCACAACATGTGAGTTGAATTTTGACTAGTATTTTTTCTGAATGGGGAACAAATGTCACCATACCTTCCCTTTGCTCTTGCCCTGACTCTTCTGATCTGCCTGCTTTATATCTGGTCAAGGTGCACCATATCATGGCATCTTTCAACTCTTCTCTTTTCACTCTCTTCATTTCAAAGCTCATTAAAGCACTGTTTGATGATTTTCTTCTATAAATTCTATATTTTCTCTCCGTATTTTTTCTCTCTTAGGTGTACTGAGTTGTATTGCAGGCTGTAGGATGTTCATATAGCTGGCAACGGACAATTTGCTTACGTTACCAAATGTAGGATTTTATTTTTCCTAATTTATTAAAAAAATTGTTCTCGTAGAAGTTAAATCACAATTGCATTTCTAATAAGTCTGTAATAATTATCAGTTCAGCTTTTTTTCTATATAGTATACTCCAAAAAATAAAGTTTTTTTTTGTTTGGTTTCGTGTTCTTTTGCTTACTCTGTATTTTTATCAGAAGTAATTTCTGAGTTCCTGTTCATCTGCAGTGTTTGTTTCCCTGCATTCACTCTGAAAATGTGTTGTTTGAAAGTGAAAACCAAACCTGAAACTAGATTTCATATCTAATGTAAAAGAATCTGGTAGATCTATGACATTAAGAAATTTTAACATGTAGTGAACCATGAGTTTTAGTGCGAAAGGGCTGCTGTGTCTCTGTAATATATTTAAAGTATTTGGGGCATTGTACTGAGAAATCTAACAAGTTAAAGGGAAAATTATAGCTTTTGCTACACACACTTCAAGAAATGAACCAATTTCAACGTGTTTTCTGAGGTAATTTCCTAGTAATGCTTGTAAAGCATTTGGATAATTCTGGGAGCAAAAAAGTTTTTCATCTCTCCATTTCCCAATGGAGTGAATTGTGTGTTTTACTGTGGGAGTTACTTCATTGGATAAAGAGGCAGCTTTTTAGTTTAGTTCTGGCCCAGTATCAGGGACTTTCATCCAACTTCTCTCCAAGAATGTCTCCTGGGACATTCAAGACCAGTCTGTACAGGGCTCTGAACAATCTGCTCTAGCTGTAGGTTTCGCTGTTCATTGCAGGAGAGTTGGACTAAATCACACTTAGAGGTCCCTTCCAACACAAATGATTATATGATTCTATAATAAAATGTCTTACATTTGATTGCTATAAAGGAAGATTAGTATAATGAAGGCGGTTACTTTGCTGGATTGAAGTCTTGTGACAATACAATGGAGGAGTCATGTTACCTTAGTCTATAATCTCAGTGTCCATCTTTCAGGATGGTGAACTACAGAACAGTTTCAGAGAGGAATCTCAAAAATATGAGAAGGTGGTGCCATGGATAAGCACTGTTGCTGCACACTCCAGCTCATACTTTGGTGTTCTACACAAGCTCTCTACCTCGATGCCTGAGAGAAACTTAGAGACGCAATGAGGTGTAAGAGGAATGGAAACATCATTTTTCACTCAACTAATTCACACAGACTCAACTTCACTAATTCTGTCTGTGCATTTCACTTCTATTTCCACAGTCTGTGAGAGCCCTTCTGATTCTTTCACTGCACATGATGAGAAGCAGCACTGGAAGCTTTTATCATCTTGTGTTGCATGCTGTTTCAGGTAAAGTGTATTCTTAATTTCTTTGGACGCTAATTGTGCTGAACTAAATAATGACTTGTTAACTCTGTTTGTTTGCTATGGCTCAAGGATTTACAAAAGATAGCTCATCTAGGGGTTAAGGTGACAGTGCTAATGATTTTCTTGAACAATACTTTCAATCACTTTTTCCATTATGCACTTAGATTAACTCCATTGTCTTTGGAAGTAATTGGCACTACTTAATTCTTCTATCATCTCGTAATAAAATTAGTGTAAATACAACAAGACTTAATTGAAACTGTGAAGGGGGGGGGAAATTCTGTATGCTATGCAAACGAAAACCATAAAAATACAGGTAGACTTAGTCAATAGTACTGTATTTAATCATGAGATAAAATAATGGGAATGCTATCCAGCTTTGTAATTCATTTTCCCTGATGTTGCAGGTGTGCACAGCATTTAACAGTAATTACTACAAATGAACTAAGGCAGTTGCTTATACGCAACGAGTAGAAAACAACTAGGTTACTTTGGCTTATTGTAGGTAATGATTCATGAAACTTTGTATGTTAACAGCAGCTAATCTGCTGGATTACAAGAAAGACACCAAATTATTTCTGTTCAAATCAATTCCACTTCTCCACCATGACATAAAAAAGTCTTATCTGAAGAAACGAGAAGAAATTTTTTCAAGCTTTTCCTTGGTGAGAGCTATCTTACTTGAGTTTATGGGCAGTAAATAAAGCTTAAACAACATCTTACTATCTTGCTCGGAAACCAAATAGAAACAACTCATTGCTTAGTCAATCTATCTCCTTCTTCAGGCATATTTTCTCCTTAGAGTTGAACTACAAGAGTAGGAATTTTGTACTAACCTTTGTAAGCTATTTGATACGTAAGGACTCAAAATGCAGACTGGGATCTTTGGACAGTATTATAATTCACATACATGATTGATAAGAATGTTAATTGAATACAACAGCACAAAACATTTCTATACCATTCAACTAACTGCAGGTATCAGTGCAAGATTGGAATAGTTCCAACTGGTGATGATGTGCAAAGACTAGTTACTCTAGTGTATTACTGACAGTAGTGGAAAGAAAGAGTCACTCAACTCTTGTAAGAGACACACTGCTTCCTTTAGGTGGTTGAAACTGAAAAACAGGTTCCCAGAAAGATCCTGAGGTTTGAATCAAAATCAGTCTGCCATATACCTGGGCTGAAAAAAAGAATTCCAGGTCTCATCTACATGACAATGTAAGATAGGTTCATATAATGCTGTTGAAGGAGTTGTTAGTTCTCAATTGGTAGAAAAGTGAAATATTAAAAAAAAATTGGCCATTAGACCATAAAATTATTACTAGAACTGAACAATATTTTTCTCACTATCTTCACCTCTTGTCTTATATCACCTAATCTTATTGCTTATTTATTTTACAACAAAGAAATTCCACAAGAAAAAAAGCTTCAATTAAAAAGGATGGATATTTCTTTGCTAGATTCTCTTTTAAAGGTAGTTTACGGTTGGATTATACTATAATTCAAAGACATTAGACTAATCGGAGTTGCATATTGTCCTTTTACTTCTACAGAGACAGCAAAGATTGCCAGACCGTTAGACCTTTCAGGATCTCACCAACTGTGCCCACCCAACTGACATAGCTTACTACAAAAGAAGACAGCTGTACTACTCCTTTTATTCTTCAGCATCTAATTTTCTCTGCATATCACCTAAGATATAAATTACCTTTTAAAAATGCTCACTTTTTGCTCTTCTGTCTTTGGTGGTACAAGAAAATTGTCATTATGGGAAAACTAGACCATGTAAAGCAGGAAAAAAAAAAAACGATTTCATATTAAGAATTATTTATTTAAGGTTTAAGCAGGACTATATTAATGCTTCCTTCTCATTATATGTAATTTCAAATAATTAAGACAATTTCAAGAGGTTTTGCAGTTTTTCAAAATACTTTGCTTATAGAATGGAATCTTTAAGTCAGAAATATGGCTGAAAATGAATGTACTGATTTTTGCCATCTTCTTATAAACATAAAAATATTATTTGAATAAATAAATAATTAAATATAATTTCCTATAAGGAATCTGTAGTATCAAAATCTTCTGAATCCACTGTAACTCAAAACTATTTCATGAAGTAATCCAACGAATTTCATGTATATTTCTTTGGATGGTGCCCATTAAAGCACCTTCCAAATCTGTTTACATGTTCCCATTTCTACTTTAGCAATAATTCTTGCAGCTAAATCAAATACCATGTCCTAAACCAGTTCAGAAGAAAAGAAACCACTGAAACCATACTTATTCCTCATCTTAAACACTGCTTTAACACATTTTGCAAAACAGGTGCCCAAGGAGCTGTTCTGGCATGATGCTTATAGTTGGAACCAGTTGAAAAAGGGGAGAGGGAGTGGAAGGGAATTGCTTAAGTAAGCTTCAGAAGCAATTCTACTGAATGTGCAACCATGGAAATATTTTCATTTTGCTCTGACTATGAACTTCTTTATATGGAAAATATATGCAAATGGGCCAGATGTACTGAGAGGGGAAAACATAGAGGGCCTGATTTAGTAAAGTACTTAAGCACACTCTTAAAGTTAATCATGTGCTTAAGTCTATTCACTGAAACACTTGGCACATGTGTATGCTTTTGCTGAGTTAATGTGATAAAGCAGATACCATAATGATAGTCCTAGGATAAACAGACAGGCTGAGTTCTTGAAAGCAAATTATGTGTGAGCTCCTGTTTCCTATATCCCCTCCTAAAATAGGCCTCTAACCCAGAGATGAATCCAACACTGCAGGCACTTCTCTTCTTCCGTTGTACACTGAGGAAACTCGACAATTAATTTAGGCTAGACACCAAATGTTCTCATGGCCCAGATTTGGTGGCATGACGTGCATGAGAGACTGAAAGATGTGTTGCTATCAAGCAGTAACCTTGAAACTACCATTCTGGAAGTTTGCTGGGAGAAATATGCAAAAGGATTCCCTCCTAACAAAAAGATGGTCCAGCTCCCCTGTGTAGGTGGTCAGCATTATGGAATTTTCATCAAAGCACCACACCTACCTTCTGCTTAGTATCAGATAACTAAGAATGCATACAGCATATTATTTTCTGATTGCAGTTAAAACAGTTTTAAATAGGTAGTGACTGGCTGTTCAGCTAAGCTTTTTTTGAATCTTTGACTATGGTAGAATGTATCCTCCATGTCAATCATGGAGACCTTGCTCACGTGTGCACTTCATACATTCATAGAAACATTAAGGATGGAAAAGACCACTAAGATCATCCAGTCCAACCATCAACCCACTCCACCATACCCACTAACCATGTCACTCAGTGCCACATCTACCCTTTTCTTGAATGCCTTCAGGGATGGTGACTCCATCACTTCCCTGGGCAGCCTATTCCAACACCTCAACACTCTTTCTAAGAAGAAATTTTTCCAAATATCCAAACTGAACCTCTTCCTGTTCAACTTAAGGCCCTTACCTCCCATCCAATTGCTACTTACTTACTTACTTACTTGGTGTAGTTACTTACACTTCAACAACTAAATCTTGGAACAAATCCTACCCTGAGTGAAACAAATTGTTCAGGGCAGTCCTGTGAGATGACACAGAAAGTTTAATTGGTAAATGTTTTGTTTTGTGAAGAAGCTGCTGCTGTTGAAGACAGGGCACTGAGCTGAGTGTTCATTGTCTGATGTGGTGGTTGCCCTGTCCCTGGAGACATCCTGAGCAACATGATCTAGCTGTAGATGTCTCTGTTTATTATAGGGGAGTTGGACAGTATAAATTTCCCTTCCAAATTAAATAATTATTTGATTCTATGATACACTATGTCTCTTTTCATGTTCTAATGTTATGTTCTCCTGATATGCAAGACATTGTACACTTAGTCACTGATTAATGATGAGGTTTAAATCTTTCACATCTTATACTTCCATTAGAATTTCAATTGCTTTCCTGCAGTAACTATTACCTGAAGTAACTATTCTGCAACCTATCCCTTTCTTCTCTTCTGGAATTTATCCATTTTGTGGTTTTCAATGTATACTTCTTTTTTTTTTTTTTTTTTTCATGACTCTTAAAAACCAAAGTTTGAAAACTTGTGCAAAGACATTCTCATAGATTCTGGGATGTGAGCCAACTGTAGTTTTTAGCTTAGATGCCACTTAATGTTCTTTCAATTTATTGTTCTTTTTTTTCCCTTCAATTTCAGCGCTGTGTTTTCTAGGGCTTAATATTCCACCTGCTGTGTAATGAAGATATTGTACTTGCTCATACCTCATTGCATAGTGCAGTTCATACACCCAAGAAATCTTCATATCCATTCTACTAGGGTGAGTAAAGTCACATGTGCCTATCATCAGATACTTCCATAAAAAAAAAAAAAAAAAAAAAAAAAAAAAAAAAAAAAAAAAAAAAAAAGATGTACTTCTTTAGTTTCAGTGCAAGCAGATAAGAGGATTCAATCTATTCATCAGAAGATAGCTGGATAAAAATGGTCCAGGTGAATATAAACGCATGCTAATGTTTTCTTTTTGGAGAAGATGAAAACAGAGAGGGACAAATTTGGAGGATGCTTCACAGACAAAAAGAAAGCAATTAGCTTTTTTATGTGCAAGCTACATCTTACTAATTGTAGACATTCAGTCAACAAATTAATATTTAGGCTAACAGAAGCTGAAGGAGAAAGATAACAAAAAGAGATTAGATGGTCATAAATAATCCTTAAACAGTCTTGATCTAAAAATATACAGGGTTTTACTCAGCAAAACTATTTTGTAAGTGGCGAAAATTTGCACTATGAAATAAAAGTCAGTGCATTTTATTTGTCCCTTTTGCTGAAGCTACTCAATTCCCCAGAAATACTTTACACAATTACAATTGAATTCAGTCTTAACTGGACTTGTTAAACTGCAGAACAACATAAAATCCTATCCCTTTTATTCACTCACACCATGCTACTTATAATCCTGTTCTCACAAGAACAAAAGAGACTTTCAACTTAAAAAACATGAAAAAAGTTTATCCTTGTTTATCCTTGCAACTTTATCGTCCTATAAATTTTATACTGTTGTGACTCTATTGAGTGAAGGGAAGATAGTCCTGATTTAAACAAGTGATTAGAAAACCTTTTTAACATAGGTTTTTTTTTTTTTTAGCAGGCAATCTTGTAGGACTGATGCCTGCACTGGATAGCAGATTATTCTGTTGAATAGTAATATTGGATACAGAAATACTTTGCTTTGTACTGGCATAACAGGTTGAGACTACACTGACTTCTCTGACTTACATTTCACAGACCACACTTTAATATATCTGCTAAAAGAAAATTACCCATTAATGTCTTGTATATGTAGTAGCTGCGAGATAGTATCTGAAACCTGGATAGATCTTGAAGCTCCTCAGACGGGAAGAAAGAGCTTTAATGAGAAATCTGTATGATTTTAAAAATACTAAATTAAAATTTTGAGGAGTGAATATCTACAGTGTACATATGAGAAAATCACCCTGGGCTTCTGTCATATGTAATGCAGAGCTTGTTTATGTAGTCAATGACTTCAGGATGTGATTAGTCTGCTTAAACAGATGCCTACTTTTGGTTCAATATAAATTCTGTTGACCAGCTCTTCAATGACTATAAAAAGAGCTGGGAAAGAAATTTTGATGCTGACACTCCACTATGGATATCTGGAGTTAGATGAGGTTAATTCATCATTGTAAATCTTGTTTCAGGATACAAGCTTGACACTGCTGTGAATATGTGTGCCTCAAATATTTTGGGTTCATAGGTCACTACAGAGGGAAAAATAACTATCTTTTAGAACAGAAAAAATTGTTCTTCAACACATGGCTTTTGACATTTCAGCTTTTATCTCGTTTGCATTCAGCCCATCTAGGGCATACTTCTTTTATTTGAAGCCTTCTGTGCCTTTATTCACATCAAGTTCTACTGTGGCCTATATGGAGATGAGAGGACAAAAATTATTGTTACGAATTTATATTCAAAAAGTTGTGCTCCAGAAGCATTACTGCAGAATTTCTTGAGCAATAATGCCTTCTTTTCTCGCACTTCATCATGCTGGGGCATTTGCATATTCCACATGCAAATAATTTCATCTCAAGTTCATTGCAACAACACCTTCATTGTGAACGACTCCATGAACTTGCAGAAAAATTTGATTAATATTTTATCACTGCTTGTGTTGTCATTATTAACTGGTGTGGGAAATCTACCCTAGTGAAAATCCACCATGTCAACCTTCCTTTTTAAAATATCTATCTTTCACATTGGTAAATTGATGGAATCGAAATAACACTTCTGTATAACTTCAATACATTGGAGAAGCTTAACCAACATATTGGAGAGCTTGGACTTTGCCCATCCAATCTACTTGCAACAGTCCATTACATCTTTTTAGAAGTTCTTTATTATTGATGTTAAATTCCCTATGGAGTCTGCTTGACATTGAATGCCAATGTTTTCTTAAAGTTATTGCAAGAACAGTTACTGAGACAAAGGTTTTTTGGTTTTGTTTTGTTTTTTGCTTCTTCATCAAATGCTGAATGTTTTCATTGGAATAACAAGCCATTGGCCAATTACTGACAGGAAATAACTTCTAGGTAGATTATATAGCAAAAGACCATGTATGAAAGCAAATTCCTCTACTGTAAGGGGAAAGACACCCATTGCAGAGTTGGTGGCAAAAGTAAGTCCTAAGACATAGCACAACCCGACACTGACTTCACGGGAAACAGGGAAACAGGAAAGACTTATACAGTATTTACTTTGCCCAGCATTTCAGCATAAAAACAAGCAAAAATGTGGTTTTTTTGGCTTGAAAACATATATCAATTTCTTCAACTCCTATCAGTAAATAGATACCAAATGCCAGGTCAGTCTCCTTACTTACCTCCGTGACTCCAGACAGCCATCAAATACCTGCTCTCTGTATAGGAGGACAGTCATTTTCTTCCTCTGCACTTTTCCTTCTCCACCTTCTTGCAGATTATTTCAAGAAGGTTCATATTCATTCATTCATTCATGCAACTCGTAGCACAGCTGGATCCTTGTTGCTGGCCAAAGACACTGAATTGTCACTGTTGCAAAAGCACGAATATCTTCAATTTACATGAGTGACTGCTAAATCAACTACCTAATGAAAAGGACAGTTTGCTGTAGTTGTGATTACACCTTTGTGTATGCTTATGTCATGAAAAAAAACTTTATTTCCTTGTAGATGAAAGATCCCTCCCTATTTGAAATATTATTATTTAAAACCTCAATCATTGATTTAGAGATCTGAAGTTATAACAGCAACAAGAGGTATTTGTCATTCACTGTGGATATTGCTTCAAAAATTTATGCTACGCTGTTTTAAAAATGCATTCAAAACATTAAAGGCTTTTTGTTCAAACATGAAAACTGGAGTATTACAGTGAAATTCCTAAGTAATAATTAATTTTACGATTCCAACAGTTAAGCTCCCTGGGACAAATGCTGAGAGAAGCACAAAAGACGCAGAATTTGGCTTGCAGTTGATTAGTATTTTGTGGATTTCTTGTCTTTTGGCAATTCATTTGGGCACAAGTCAGGATTACAGTTTTAAGGGTACCTGGAGCTTCAAAAAGTTCTCAATCACCATACTGAGTGTAGTAGTGCCAGAGGTAGTGAACACCTTGAAAAATATGAATTACAAAAATATTTTAAAAAAGGAGCAGATTTGATCCCCCCCCTTGCTTTGTCTGGTTATTACCAATTGCATCACGAGTATCTTGTTTGTTTTCTGGTGGTAAGCAAATATGTTAGGGCTTTTTGAACTAAACCGACCATCTACTTACTGATTAAACATGATATTGTTAGTAGGATAATCAGCCAGTGGCACAGCACTTTAACTGGAGAGACAATGATCCTTGCAATCATTGATCAAGTCACTATAGAATCACAGAATCACACTGTTGAGTGCAACCCTCTTTCTAAAGTAGGTACCCTATCATAGATCTCACAGGTAGGCATCCAAATGGGCCTTGAATATCTTCACAGGAGACTCCACAACCGCCAGTGCTCCATCACTCTCACCATAAAGAAGTTCTTCTGCATGTTTTTATGGAGCTTCCTATGTTCAAGTTTTGGTCCATTGCTCCTTGTCTACATGACAGAGAAGAGCCCGGCCTCATCCGTTTGCCTCCTACCTCACTTCAGATATTTATAAACATTATTATTAAATATTAATTTTAAATTATTTAATTTTACTTTTTATTATTTCATTATTTAAACAGTTAAGAAATGAATAGTTGTCAAAAAATGGACTTCTAAGTCTTTCATGCTTTTACCCAGTGCCTCAACATCCACCATCTTAGGCTGCCAAGTAGAAGAGCAGACAAATCTGTCCAAAGCACTGACTTTTGAACCTATAAAAGCATCAATCCTGGGCTTTTATTGTAATCTAACTCCAAAAACCTCCTCCTTTTCTGACAGAATTATCTGAAGTTTCATCCAAGGTTTCATAAACTCATTCTTTGATGCATTCTCTGACAGCAGAAAGAAATGACAACAGTGATGCACCGATAACACTCCCAGGATCTTTGCCTTCCAAAGTTAACTGTTTTACCCTTTTGTCACTGCTTACTCAGTAAGGCAAATTTTGCTCACAGACCTGCCCTGAACTTTTAATGTATGCAAATATGATTATATATGAGTCACAAGGTGGGCTCAAATGGTGCTCCTTAGAAAATTTGGATGAATGTTTGGGTGCAGAAACACCAAACAGATATCAATATTAAAACACTTGCTGACTTACTCACATCTTCAGGTCGGATAATTAGGAAAAAATCTTAGAAAGAGTGGTAATGCATTGGAACAGGCTGCCCAGGGAGGTGGTGGATTTACCATCCCTGGCAGTGTTCAAGAAATGTGGAGATGTAGTACTTACAGATGTGGTTTAGTGGTTAGTGTTAGTTTAGTGGTAGGGGTGGTTTCACAGTTGGGCTAGGTGATCTTAGAGGTCTTTTACAACTTCAATGATTCTATGATTCCACGATTCCTTTGAGCAGCCCTGATATTTGCAGATGGAGTTGGAGAGAGCTGTGGCCACACTAAGACATATCTTAATATAGGAATAGCCATTCAGGACATCCACTGAAGATACTTGGAAACAAGAACAGATTGTGAAGGAGCCTTCTGCATCTCTCAGGAAAGACATAATACATAACCTTATCTCTAGCTCTGCTTCTGCATTTGGATGTGAGCTTTCCCTGATCCATCCCTAGACACACGTTATACTGCAGAATAAAGAACTGTAGCTCAGGCAAGCTGCTTATGTCCAGGGGCTCAGCATAAGGATGAAAGTCGATAACAGTGGCCACAGAAGGGCAGATACTGAGCAATTTTAGTTCGTGAATGGCTGGTGTAAACTTTTAGCAGCAAAGGATGGCATAGCATCAGGAGTGACTATCATTTTCTCCATGCTACACATAGAATTGTATGGCAAAATAAGATTATCCATGAGAGCAGATTGCAATTTTGTTATTATTTACAAAAAGACATAGAACCATAGAATATCCTGAATTGGAAGGGACCATTAAGTACCACTGAATCTAAATCCTAGCTGTACTTAACATCATAATGCTGAAGGATTAGGGTTTTAATTCTTCTGTACTCTTCAGTATATATATATATAAAGGAGAAGATAGCACAATCACTGCAAATTTTGCAGGGCAAAGACATGCTTTAATTTGTTCTTTCAGCAAAAACAGGAAGGTTTTGTTCCTATATTCACA
Organism: Centrocercus urophasianus; assembly: GCF_019232065.1. NCBI lineage: Eukaryota > Metazoa > Chordata > Aves > Galliformes > Phasianidae > Centrocercus > Centrocercus urophasianus. The sequence continues at coordinate 1,997,315 of NW_024884253.1, forward strand.
TTTTTTCATAGAATCATAGAATCCATAGAGTTGAAAGGGACACTTAAAGGTCGTCTAGTCCAACTACCCTTCAATGACCAGGAGCATGCCCAGCTCAATCAGGTTGCAGAAGGCCTGATCCAGTTTGGCCTTGAAAGTCTCAAGGGATGGGGCATCAACCACATCCATGGGCAACCTGTTCCAGTGCCTCACCACCCTCACTGTAAAAGAATTTTTGTTTGTATCTAACCTAAATCTACTCTCTTTTTCCTTTCAGCATTTACAAATTGTTTCAAAAATTAAATGGAAAAGACTTTGTGCATTTGAAAAAATTATTTGGGCTGCCAAATCCGTGTAAAACAACAACAAAATACTAGAAAAAAAGCCCTACACAATGTATTCTAGTATGTTACGTATATTCCTTTGATGTAAGTGTCAGGAAAAGATTTGATGACTCAATAGTCATTTCTCTGTTCCAACAGAAGTACTGGTAGATTTGCTGTAGAGTGATTATCTCATATTTCTAGTTTGGTTAGTTTTTTTAAATTTGTTTAGGTTTCCTTTTTTTTTAAGTGCAGTATCAGTGTCTTAAAAATGTCAGATAAGAATTTAAATGAGAAAGAAGGTTTTAAAAGAATGTATTTCTGGCATGTGTTCAACTCGTTTTATAATTAGAGCTCTAGCAAAAAAGTTGCCATAACGTTTTTCTGAACCCAGAAATCTCCAGAACTCTTCAATCACAACAAAGAACCTGCCTCATTAGGCATCTGTGAGTTGCAACCATTGTACAAAGCACAGATTTCTCCTTGTTTATAGGAGTAACTCTCACGCCTCCATGTGACTGGAGTCAATTACAGATTGTGTCAGCCATCATGAAAGATGAGACTATAAACAAATATAGAAGACAGTTTGGGTTTTCATAGCATCTCTCATATTCAAAATATGTCAAAAGTAGTATATAAAGCAGAAGAAGGGTGAGAAAGTTACTTGTAGAAGGGAAACGAAGCAGGCTTGTACATGTCAGCCTTGAACACAGAGAATTTATTTTTAATGAAAGAGGGGCATGTCACAACGGTGGAGATTAAATAGAAAGAACAAGGTATGATCAGTGTAGGAAATGATAAGAAGTTTGGTAGGTGGACCAGAGAGATGAGACAGCTGTATGCAGACATGTAGGTAGACAAAGCAGGAGACAGAACTGGCATGTAATAGACAGATACGTAAGGAAGTATGCAGATGACAAAGTGTAGATACTTTTAACAATTCAGTGCCTTATTTTAAAAAAAGTCTTCACACATACTCAGACAACCCAAATAGAGACTAGCACAATGAGACACTACTGAGGAGAAAATGAAAAGAACAAATATGAGTGACAGTGCACAGATTTTGCAATCAGTCAGCTCATACTACATTGGAGCTGGTAAGTGAGCAATCAGATGTTCCAAAAGCTCATTTCCAAAACAACAGAGGAAGCAGCACACGTCTTCGGTTCTGTACACAACAGCACAGAGAGCAAAGCTGGAAGAAACGTCAGCTGTCAATTTGCCTTTCTGCACAAGTCTTGATAAGTGGTTTCATCAGGACTGCTCTGAAGGTAATGCCTCCAATTTTATTATGCTGGCCCACGATGTCAGATGTGGATGTTGGTGGTATGGCAGTAGACGTTGAATCTTCCCACCTGTATTCTGTTACATTTTGTTGCCACGTAGCAGATGGCAGCAGAGGGGCAGTCTGACAAAATGGTGTCTGACATGGAAATGCATATGAAGCAAAGGCACGGAATTGAATCCTTCCATGCGGAAAAAGAATAGCACCTATTGACATTAATCAAAGATTGCTGAATGTTTATGGAGAACAAACAGTGGACATGAGCACAGTGAGGTGGTAGGTGGTGAAAATGCACGGCTAATGCTGGTTACTATGCTAAAAAACAGTGTTTTGTAGCTGAGAATTTGCAGCCAAATAGTGTTATTTTGCTCTTTGTATCTGTTGTATTTTTCCTTGCAAATAAAGAGGAGGTATTACTTTCAGAGCAACCTATGTGTAATTGAATATCTGCCTAAACAATTGCCAGGATCTTTCAGCCAAAAAATCCATGTCATTTCTGTGTAACTTCTTCCATACACCTTCACTTCCCCCATGGGACTGTTCACTAAGGATTGCTAACACTTAACCTGCCAACGGGTGTCAATTCAGTTACCAAAGCACAGACATTCAGCACCTTTTGAGGTGTCTCTAGGTGTCACAGATATTCACATGGGCTGATACAAACATAGCACAGAAGCCATAGGAGAATCACATAATACTGTAAAGTTGTCTGGAGACCAGGGAAAAGACTATAGGAAATCTGAAGTTGCATGAGAGGTTCCAAATTCCATACAAGTGGCACTGAACAGTAATTCTAATTCCCAACCTTAATCTCCTTTGACTCTGAGTTGTTCTTCCTATTCATAGCTAATACAAAAGCAGGTCTTGGCCTTCCTGAAAACTAGATTTACAGTTTTTTACATGGGCAAATAGTGATAGGAAAAGAGGAAATGGTTTTAAATGAGAAGTGGCTTGGGAGCCAACAGCAGTCTAGATCTTCTGCTACACAATCACTGCCTATTCTATTTCTCTTCCATGCCTAAAAAATAAGACCCAGATTTTTTTTTTGTATTTCTCGTTACTGAAATGCAATGCAATTTCTTGAGAACGTTGCTCAAGATTGTGTTGTCAAGTTCATAATAAAAGCATGTCTACCATAAAGCCGTCTTGGTAACCCCAATATAGTGTAATATGAAAATCAGGTAAACACATCCCTGATTTTACACTCTAGTCTCCCTTACACTGAAAAATGCTAAGACCATAATAGCTCAGTAGAAGAATCCTTTGACAGTGAGCTATTGATAATAGTATTTCAACCAGTTACGGATTTAAATCACACTTGTTCTGTTTAGATCATATTCTCTTTAAAGAGATACTATTTGAAATAGTGTCATGTGCTTCCTAATCTAATATAGATGATGACTATTGGTTTTCAATATCTGCAAAGCTTTTACACTCTCACAGTAAGATTTTAGGTTAGCTTGGCATGATTTTGTCTTGACTTCCAGACTTCAAGACTTCGACTGCAATTTATCCTTTTGTTACATTCTGAGTATTTCTAGATAGTTTGATTGATTATTTATTTCCACGTTTCTTCCAGTAACTGAAGTTTAGCTGACTGATCTTGAGTTCCTTGGAATTTCTTTTCTTTTCCATTTTTTTAAGAGAAATATTCAGATTTTCTACTGCTGGATACCGAGGAACTCATCTGCATTTCATAAGTTCTCAGATATAGCCACTGAGAAACCTGCAGTAACTTCAGCTCTCAGCCTGAGTACTCAGTCATGAATTTCATGAAGTTCAACAGATGCAAAAACTTTTTTTCGAGTTACAACTTGTTTTTCCAGTGCTTGCTCTCAAATTTAATTTACAAAGATATACATATATATATATTTATTTCTTCAAACAAAAAACAAGGAGTAATTTCTTTTCAATTCTGTTTAACTTCAGAACTCAAAAATGCCTTTCTTAAAACTTGACTTGACCTTATATTTTCACAACCACAAGATACAGCTTATTCACGAATTTCAGAGTTTGTACTGATTTCTTTGCTGATGTTTATTTTCTTACCAGGAACTCAAAAAAATTTTTACTGAGTTAATTAAGAAGTGGTTACAGTATACAAAATTCAGAAGATGTATGAAGTTCTTCAAGATTTCTTCAACTTTTTCATTTCTCCAGAAAATTAAATTCAGAGTAATTCTCTTATGGGAACTGTTTAACTCATCACATAATACATGTAATTATATTTAGAAATTATAAAAAATACCTCAAGTGTTCCAGTGTCTGTAGATTAGTATTTATCATTTATCATTTTTATTTTTTTAATAAAAATCAGAAAGTAATTTCTTTATACTCACAAAGCTCAGTTTGAGTTGCACCCAAATTCCAGCTGTTAACTGACTTTTAAATGTTTCCTTTTTATTTGAGTTTAGATCAAAGGATCATTTAATAGGTAATTATTGTAGAGTTCTGCAAGCTTCATTTTTGCAGTGCTTTGGTTCTTTCAGTCTAAAATTATAAAACACAACCACAGGTAAAAAGAACATTCAGAGATTTCAGTGTGTTCCATATGCATCGTTTCCTGATATCTACTTTACATTTACAACTATATTAATCTCCTTATATTACCCAATTGTACGTTATCCTACTTTTTCCCTCGTGTTTGCATTTTGCAGATACTTGCACACAGTTCCCAAGCTGTAACCCTGGAAAGATTTAGTCTAGTGATATCTTCAAGTTAACTGGGAAAAAAGGAAGTTGAGTCTGAACTCCATTTTCTCTTGTATATGTTCAGTATAAGCAATATGCAGATAAAAGCTGAAGTACAAAAGCATGTTTCAACTTGAGTGTTAAAACTCAAGTTGAAACAAGTTGAAACAAGAAATCAAGTGGCAAATACTGCATGCTTACTACAGTAGAATTTGAGTTTTTATCTACACTAAAAAAATCTTCACATCACAATAATTCTCTGCACGAGGAGAATGTCATTTCCTTAACTGTAAAACAGGCATGGCACAAAATAGATGAAGTCGCATACAATCAAGAATCAAGGATCAAGGAAAGACGTATTGTCATAGTATCATATAAACTTTTCAGTTGAAAGGGACCTTTATACATCATTTAGTCCATCTCCCCTGCAATAAACAAGGACACCTACAGCTACATCTGGGTGCTCAGAACCCTGACTTTGAATGTCACCAGGGATGGGGTATCCACCACCTCTCTGGGCAAACCCATTCCAGTGCCTCACCACTGTCACTGTAAAAACTTTTTCTCTTAATCCAATGTAAATTTCCCCAAGTTTTCTTCAAAGAAGACGCTGGCTATGTCATTCCCCCATCTACCACTCCTGCTGTTTCTGTAGGTTCATATCCTTGTGGTTAGGATATAGCTAAGAAAGAAAGCACTCATCTTAGCGCTCATCTTACATTTGAGAACTATCTGAATTTCAGATGGAAGAACCTCTCCTGCAAACATGCTAAGAAGTTCGCTAATGACCAGGTGGAAATTTATTTACAAAAGATTCAGTGATACGGTGCAATGTACAGCTGTAATATTTCATGATCATGACTACAGGGTATGTAATTAGTTGCTAAAAATAATTGCAACCTTGCAAATGGAAGTCAGGCATGTAAAATGTGTGAGTAACCAGCCTTGTCTGACACAGCATCATTAATAAGACGCATAATACCTTCCTCAGAAATGTAGGCAGAGCACATATGAGTTGTGGTGTGAACAGAGGGTTATTAAATCAAGAGGGTTTGGCAAGGAAGATAAGTATAGGAATATAGATTTGTGCACACAGGGATATCACTATGTTAATAAAACTTTAATTATTAATTGAATTCTCTCTGCCAATTCAATTTCCTTCTTTCCTTCCTCTCACCCAGTTCCTCCCTTTTCAAGGATATTCCATCTAATTTCAAAGCATCAAAAATAATGCTGACTAATAAAAAAAATATTTTTCCTTCCCAGATTTATGACCTTTATGAGGAAAACAAAGAATAGTGTTTGGCAAAATAAAGCACTGGTGAGGAGCTGTTTGCTTTTGCTAGGAAAGCACACAGAAACCGTCTATTGGTGAGGTCTGGGAAGCAGTTAAAGGAATAGAGGGGGGAGAATGAATAATAGAAAGCAATTATAATGGCAAAGGATGATTTTGCAAAGATCCTTCTGGGAATTTTTTGCCAAATTTGCACTGAAATAAAATACTGTACTGGTGCAAACCCTGACTGAGGATCACTCGGTTTAAAGAGAAAGAATCATTGAGCTATACAGCCATAGAACGGCAATATTTTCACATAAAACACAGGAAAAGAAGTCATTTGAAGAGACAAGTATGTATCAAATTCAGAAATGAAATATCATCTCAGGTGAGAATTGTGTATTACGCCCATGGAAGTTATCTAAGTGAAACAGTAAAGCAAGCAAGAATCAGCTAGTAAGAATCAACGTACATCCACTGACGGTAAGCTGATAACTATCAGCTTTACCTTGCCAAAGTAGGCAAATTTCATGTTTGATCATCATTTCCAAAAGGCAATTACGCTGTCCTGCCATGGTTAAAACTGTTCTGGGAAATCCACAGAACTTAGAAATTTTGTGGTTGGTGCCACATTTTACAAGCAATTTGAGGTGAAGAAAAACTACTACAGCATTAAAAAAAAAAACCATACCAGCAGCATTGAAAGATAGGGATATACAATGCACAAATGCACAAATGTACAGTTACTTCCCTTAAAAATACAGCCACTATTAGGAAGTACCTGAGAGTCCTGTGACATCTTCCCTGATTTCAAGACCAGTGACTTCCCAGTCCCCTTGGAGCATTTCAAGGGCTCTCTCCATCTTTGTGCAGTTATTGTAAATCCACTGAAATGGATCAGTACTTAGGATGAAGCCTTGACCCAGCTGAAACAAATGGGAAATTTTCCATTGACTCCAACTGGGTCAAGCTTTCATCTTCAGCATTCATCTTTCCTTGCCTTAGAAGAAAGCTATTTTTAAAGCCTCCCTGCCATGCTTTTTACCTGTTTATAGAGCAGAGATGTCAAAATGAGTGGTTTCAGACCCTTCAGGGATAGAGCCATTGGGTTATTTTGCCTAGCAAAGGTCTTCTCAGTCAGGACACTCAAGGCATTGGTTTCATTAGTAAGGGTGAACCAGCAATCAAGAGGTCAACACCTGCTGGGTTTTGAAAACCCTCAGTCCTCCAAAGCAGAACATATCCCAGTAGGACTGGAGAGAGTTCTGCCTTCAACTCCACTGTATGTTTTGTGGATCTTTTGTTCAGAATGACTCTATTTTAAGAGGCTGGGGGATGAGAGAGGATAGCGGCAGCTCTCCAGCTGTTTTATCCAAGGTCTCAGGCCTGTTCTGATGATCACTGGTTATAAAAGAAGATGTTGGTGGGCATCATCAGAATGGCCCCCCACATATCAATAGCCAATTAGGAGACATAACTCAGTCTGATCCATTGCACACAGGGAAAGAATAAATGGCATTATATGAAGAAATCAGTTGAAGAGAATTATTTCTCCCTCTTAAGAAATTATAAATGGTTCTATCAAGTACCATTATCAGTTGTAGTGGAAATAAAATCTGACATTTGTCTCTAGAGCCTTTTACATTAAAGAATGATTTTTACAATTACATTCTCCAAACATTTAGTTCACTAATGGCAAAAAAAAAAAAAAAAGAGGAAAAAAAAGGGGGGGCCTAAGGGCAGCAGACAGCAAAAAGTGAGACTCATTCTAATGCATGTAAAAAATAAAGGAATACTTTGGAAAATTCAGGAACTAGGAACAATCATATCCTAATCTTCAAGACTCTAGATGTAACCATTTTTAATGTAAATGCTCACTTACTTGTATTTAATAAGACTAGCAGACTAAGAAGAGAAGTAAAGTTCAGGAAATTTTTGTATTTACAAATCACTGGAACTTAGAAGTGCTTTACTGTAGGCAAAGTTTGACAAGTTTTGCAGGGTCTGTTGTGTTAAGACAAAGGGAAATGGTTCCAAACTATAGGAAGGGAGACTTAGATTGGATATAAGAAAAAAGTTTTGTATTGAAACAGGTTGTGTAGGGAGGAGCCGGATGCCCCATCCCTGGAGACATTCAAGATTCAAGAGCTGGATGGGTCTCTGAGCACCCTAATTAGCTGTAGGTGTTGCTCTTCATTGCAGGGGTGTAGGACTAGATAGCCCTTAAAGGTCCCTTCCAATTCGAAACATTCTACTGCTCTATGGTTCTACGTTTTTAAATTTTACTTTCACATCTCCGTGTGAACTGTTTGAAAATCGTCCACAGTTCAAAAAAGAATCCTGGATTGAATGAATGGCGATTCAGATTCACCCTGATGGATCTGATGCAGTAAAATAAAAGTTACTCAGTTTTATTTCTGTTTGAAAGATAGAACTTTTGGAAAATTCAGCCTTTTCATTCCATCTGAATCAGTCTGATCTGCCTTTAGAATAAGTACAGAAGTTGATCCAAAACAGTGCAATCATCTACTAGACTTACAGCTTTGCAGTACATCTCACTTCCTTAAGGCCAACAGGAAAGGAAAACAGAATTTCTGCTGTAGCTTGTACCACAGTCTCTGTAGCACTGTAGCTGTGCTACTCTGATGAGCATAGGAAAGAAGAGTTGTCCCAGACTCCACAGGCTAGAGACCCTGTGGCATCCACAACTTTTGACATAACCATCAGCTTCTCTAACCACAGAGATTGTTCAAGAAGAGTTGATCTGAATGTGTTCAAATAATCTGCCTTCCCTCTGCCTCATGAATACATTATTTAAACACATTTAAATCTCTTCCACTGTGTTTTGATCTTTGTTTCCCTCCTCAGGCTTTTCTATAAATGCCTACCTTTTTCTATTTTTTTCTGACAATATGGACCTTATGATTTCAGTATATTTTTATGTGCTGTAACAAATCACTTCTCAAAACTTCCATTGAATCCCATTGGTCTGTGAATATCATCCTTACAGTTATATGGACAAACCTGATTCTTCCATACCTTAAAGGCATTTGTGAATACTGGGAATTTTACTTGTGCACCTCCAGGAATCAGCAGAAGAGGTCAGCAGATCTTGTAATGAAGTCTCATCATTGGATAGCACTTCATTTTCCTTTCTCTCTAATTAGCACTAAAATAGCACTCAGAATAGATCAGTTTTACATAAAAAAGAATTCCTGATAGAGATTGGCATTTATAATTAATAGCTAGCTAGCTGAAGTGTTAGCACTTTACTTTTAAGTGCTCCATTATTAGAATTCCTCCTGAAATTCATTGTAATAACATGATCACAAAGACACCATTCATCTTTGATTTAAAGCAACGCTGTTGATGATGGCAATTCAAAGATCTGACCTACATAAGAGTGTAAGAGCAAGGCCATCCTTTAGTACTTTAGACTTGGGAGTTACAGGGGACTTGTTCATTGCAATGATAGCACTCTGATATACAGCTGAGAACAAGATGATGCTCAAACTTCCCTTCCTACAGAAATTTTTACTGACTTACTAGTGTTGTGTTGGAACCACCTCAAGACCTGTGGCTAGTTTGTATGTAGACATATGAGTGCATTCTCAAGCCAATGGAATTGCCTATCTTTGATCTCCAAATTCACAGACAGCAATGGGGGAATTAACTAGTCCACTAGCCTGCTAATAACTGCCTACCTAAATCTGCGCACTGTTTAACATTTGTGTGGGATTTGATTTTGCTATCCTCAAGCTGTGAGATACCTGGACAACTCGTTTTTGCTCGTTTCTTTGTTGCTATGACCACACAGCCTCAGGCAGCTGACGGAGGTGGTCAGCAATTGCCCCTGAAGTGTACGATCTACTCTCTTCAAGACAAACAGACATGGCTGCTTTCAGCATCTAAAAGTCACCATGGTATCTTGCAACCCAAACAGACTTGCTCTGTCTGATTTCTACAACACTAAATGTAAACCATTTCTCAAAATATGTCACTGTTTACAAAGTGGTGGGATAGAGCTAACAAACCCTTCTGGGAGAAAGTGTTTCTGTCTTACAGCCGTGATTCCCTAGATTTAGGAAAACATCACGTAAAATGTATAAATTATTAAATGCACAAGGCAGTCAAAAATTGGATAAGACATATTTTCATTCTATAATGTTTGATTAGGAACAATAATGTTAAAAGTTAATTAAAGAGCAAAACAACCTCACATTCGTAAAATAACATTACCTGAAAAAAAATCCTCTCATTAAGATCACCTAATAATGGTTCCTGGCCAGAGGCATAAGCAAATTTTGGACCAATATCAATTTTGAAGCCAGAAGAAATATCTGAGCTAAAACATTCATAAGTGGTGAAAGATTTCAAACAATGTTTCCCAAGGTGAAGAGCATTTCCAGTCTCTTCAGTGCTATTGCAGACTTCTCAGAGATGTCTACTACCAAAGCAAAACCAACTTCAGAAAACCAAAGTCCAAATTGCTTAGATGTCCTTAGGGAACTTCCACAGTGCTTCTTAGGAATTAGGGGAAGGGGAATTCTTAGGAATTAGGGGAAGTTGAATGCTGAAATTTCCTCAGACTTTTTTTTTTCCATAAAGCTTCCAATTCAAAAAATCAAAACAAGTATAAAATTAAAGCAAAATGTTGGTATGGATTACATTTTGTACTGTTGGGTTCTTTAGAGCTGAAGAGAAAAGGTTAACTCAAGAAATATAATTTATCCATGTGATCAACTTACAAACCAACCTGTGTGCTTTTCTTATGTTCTGTTAGACTGTTGCAACGCAGATAATTGTCATTTTGAGACTAGCATAAATGGGCTGAATCTTGCCATATGATGTACACAATGTTTCTGAATTCCTCTGCATTAAAAATAATTCACAATCTTTAGTACAAACTATATTTTGCATTTCTGTCCTAACATTCAACCTGGAGATCTCAAAGTATATTCGTAAATAAGATTCAAAATTCATGTGTATGAATAGCTCACCTTTATTTCCACAAGGGCAAACAGAGAAATTGAGTAATTTATTTAGTTGACATTGTAAGGGCATTGACTTAGCTGAAAATAGAATCCAGATCTCCTGATTCGTAGTCCTGTGCTGGAGAGACCATACTACTATTCATAAGCAACCTCTCAAGAAGCCCATAAAATTCATAAGTGGCAGTTCTATATATAATGCTGATCCAACATTTGCCATGGGTAATGTTTTACAGTATATCTGTTGCAAATCATTTCTTTTAAAGCATTCTTCTGTCTGTATCTAATGATTTATTCAGTCTTTGTTGCCTGATGTGAATCTTCCCCAAAAAGCAATATGCAAATATCTAAAAGTGCAGATTCAGGGGTTTTGTTTCATATTTTTTTATCTAAATCGTAAATCTTTACATTGTGGGAATGAGCATTAGGAAACCTAAAGCAACACTTTCTGCACAATGTTATTTTATCTAGCAATTGCTGCACTTTTCCTCCTCTCAGACTTCTCCACATTTCTGCAAATGACAAAGGGAAAAGGTGCCAAGAAGATTTTTAAGGCAATGTTTGGATATAAGAGGCTGGAGAGGAAGATGGCTTCCTTCTAGTTGTGTGGATATAGGAAATAGGACTGTCAAGGGGAGCCATGCTGGTGTCATCAAGAAAAGATGTTTTTAAATGAATAAAAATGATATTGATTTAGACAGCTTAGAAGCCAGAGACCAGCAAAACGCTTTTTGCCACAGCTCCTGAAAGAATGAGCAGGTTTACTGGGGAATGCTTGAATATGTGACAACAGCTAACACTGTCTGTGAACACTGTGAACACTGACCCATTGATTTATATTTCATTTTGTTTGATCTGTATTAGTGATCTGAAAATTAAGACTCAGAAACTGAGAACTGCAGCCTATATCAAAGTAGAAAGGCTGATTAATTAATTGTAAGATTGACGTCCAGAGAAGTAGCATGGTGTAACTTCCTTGCAGATCCTTATTCCTTTTGTTTTATAGAGCATGTCATCCAGACAATACCTTTGTATTGGAGTAAGTGTCTAGCTTAACAACGGACAGTCTTCACCTGGATGATCAGCAGGTGGCTCTTGAAGGTACTTGGTAGAAATGCATCCGTACCAATCCATATTAGTCAAATTTCCTGAGACTTCACACTAACTTTACCTACTGGCTTGGCTTTCAGGTGATCATCATGTTCTTAGGTCATGTATGGGTTTGACCTAGAACTTGACATATGTACTGCAGAAGCAATAGTTTTATCCAAACAGGTATTTGGAAAGGGACCACACCTAGACATGTGTTGATATAGTGCTTAGTTTCAATATATTTATAGTCCCTTGTACAGTAACACTTCTATTCGTATCACAGCTGTCATTACGAAGGGAATGACACCTCCTACCTTCTATGTCTGACTTCTAAAACTAGACTATCTATACTTTTAATCTGCACTGCCTTTGGATCTTGGAAGGATTTTCTGCTCAATAGGCAGAAACATATCTCACTCTTCCCTTCCAAAATCATCACAAATATCATTTTCCATGATCTTATCAAAAAACCTAAATTAAATTTAGGCATTTGATGGCTTGAAACCCATCACCTTTCATGCATAACATTATTTCAATTCTGTGTCTTTGTATTTTATCTGTCAATTCCTTTGAATTTTAACAACCACCCAGAGGCGAACTTTTCTGATGAGAGCTGAAAAAAAATGCTGCAAAAGGACATATGATCTCAGCATATCTGATGGAGTTCTGCAACTGTGGAGCTTTTCCAGCTTCCCTTTTCCTGCAGTTCAGATTCTGGATACATGTCTATGCTTGTTTCTTGCATCAGCTTGAAGTCATATTCTTCTGTTTACAACATTTTCTTCTTTTACATGTTAACCTAGTCTATCACTAACCCATCTAGGCTTTATACTTACATAAACAAGTTATAATTGGATATATCAGTAAAGTATTGACTTTTTTTTGAATCCAGAAAATACAATTAGTTGCTCAGGTCCCCATTTTCCCTCACTGTCAGCAGTTTTCATCAGCTTAGGATACATACATTACGCATTGCAGTAGTGGAGGTGATGTAATTACTAAAACAGTCAGCAATATACCCTTGGAATAACTTGGAGTAACCTTTGGGGTTTCAGTAATCCTTCAGAGGAACAAAGGTTGCCTTTGCAAAGTGTGAAATAGAGTTCCAGTTTGCTTTTTATAGAGAAGGAGCAAATGGATAGAGATAAATCACAGATAAATTATTGAGAGACAAATGAAAAATTATATCATGTTATAGGACTTATAAAGATAAGTCTATCCTTGATTAAGAGGGGTCAGACACCTATGAAATAGGGACCATTCCTTCAAATTAAGAGGAGCTGCAACAACAGCTCTGCTAGGCAGCTGTATGCTGCAGCTCACGCTGCTCACACTGAATATGTCTGGAGACAAGAACTGGGAAAATCTCTCTTTTTTCTCAGCCAACCGTTAAAATGGACTTTCTCACAAGATGAGGAATACAGAAATGTAACTCAACCTAAGCCTACACATCTCAAGCAGACAATAGTAGTGTTGGAAAGGGAGGGTTTGCTGGATTAGCACTCACAATGAAGGTTACATGCCTTACACTTTTTTATTCTTTGATCCTACTGTATTTTGATGTCTTGCTTTCTATACGCTTATGCTCTGTTGCTCTTTTAGTCATTGATGGCTGTCCTTTAAAAATAATTCCCCTCCCTTGCCTACAGCTTCCTAAAGAAAAAGAAAAAAAAAAGAGGAAGAAAAGTCTGACTAGTAAGAGGCAGCCTGGGTATCTCAGAACACCTTAGCCTTTAGAGACAATGAATGATCCTTACTACATCAGAGCTGAGTTAGAGGTGCTTCCAAGCTCCTGTGCCTTGAAATGTGTTTTGGTTGTAATCAGCTCTATATGAATCAGAAGCAGCCACACCATTTCCACGTCTTCTAAGCCTTAGTTTTCTTGCACTAGAAACCCCTACGCATGGATAAGAGATGAGATGACTTACAACTTGGGGTAGATGATAAGTAGAAAAGGCTCTTTGGATGGGTAACAACATAAAATCACAGGTCACAGCATTAAAACAGGCACTGTGATTATCGCAAGTATCACCATAAGACAATTACTGTTATCCTGGACTCCCAAGGCAGTGCTGCTCTTGAGGATGATACTAATGCAGAAAGAGTAACTTAGTTATTGTTATAGATAACTATTATTTTAATTTTAAAATGAGAGATTATGTGCTCCACACACTCCATTGTACTCTGGGGGAGATTAAAGATTCCTGGGATCTACTCTCAGCTCTTCATACTTTCTTCTCTTGTTACATTGGCCTCTCCCTTTCAAATTGTATCACCATTTCTCAAGAGACTGTGAAGTGTCTGGAACAATAAAATCCTCAAATTCTCCTCTGACGAACAAAGGGGCAACCAAAAGGCTTTTCTGAATTGTTTGTATCATTCTCTCAACACAAATGTTAACCACAATATAGGCGGTGTGGGTCCCCATCTTATTCTGCATAGTATTTGATCAGTTATTTGGTCAGATTTGCAGGCAGTCATTAACTTCACTTCTTCCCTGTGAAAGGACAGTGACCTTGCAGCTAGTTGTTCAATCTTGACCTTGCTGAGCAGCTCATTTGTTGTCTCTGTGCCTCAGTTTACATATTTCTAACTTAGAGATAATAATAACCAGTGATATGTGTCTCTCCTGGGATGCCCAGGAAATTAATTAATAAACATAGCTTGAAAGTGTCATCTGAGAAGGAGCAGGAGGAATGCTGAAGCTATATAGTTTGAGAGTAACCAAGAAATTTGAGCTTTCCCTTTTTCAGATGGAATCCAACTATTAGTATTTCAGGATTTCATGGAGTTTGATTTTAAACTATGTATTTTGGACACCTGTCTTCTTAGAAGAGCCTGACAAAGCTTTTGAAGCAGGAGAACAATGGGAAATAACTGTCAAATAAACCTGAATGTCATTGAACAGGAGAAGAAATTGAATGCTATGACTCAGACTCAGTACTGAAATAGTCCATCACGGCAGCACAGGGCAAGTGACTCTTCTTCCTGGCTTTCTGAATTCAGCAGAAAGACTCCCAAGCTGCCTTAGACTAATTAGTCCTTCTGTCAATCTGAATACTGTCAGTCACAAGAAACTTTAAATAATAGGACTAAGAATGACTGGCAAAGCTAGTAGTAGAGAGAATTTCCCCTACCCACTCAAAACATCCTGGGGTCCTACAATAATATTTGGTTTTACAGCAAGGTGCAGTATAAATTATGAGTTTATCAAAGATAGAGAGCTGCATACAATGTGTCAGTTGTCTTAATGTCAGAGAAGCGAAGGCTGGAGGAATATATGAGATTTATGCAAATGTATGTAAAATTTTCATATTTTTCCTTCATATGAAAGTAGCTCATTGCCTAGAGGGAACCTGAAAACTCTTCCTGAAATGTCTGTCAGAATATCTACTTCTGGTAGGCTTAATTGGTCCTTTCATGTCTCCAGAGCAGTCTGTGGCTTAATCTGTCCCCTGCTACAACATCGTAGCTATGGCCAAGACTTGGTCAGGTGGCTGCAAAGTCTCACAGGCGATCTCGTACATAGAACAGTGAACTCCTGTTCAACATCATGGTCTGCCTGCTGGAAACTGGACAATTTGTCCAGTCCGTGCCTCCAGCTCCTCATGTCCTAGTAAGTTTTTAATCCCATTTTCATTGCCATTTTCTTTTCAGATCATTGGCATTTTGATGCTGCCACCTCGTCTTACTACTGTTCAGCACATTAGATTCTCCTGCATGGCTTTATCCCACAGAGTATTGACATGAGGCCAATGGAAACACAGACTTAATTTTAATTTATCAAGTGCAAGTAATTTTTGTTTGAAGTAGGGAGTCATTTTTGTACCCATACATCAGGGATTCTTGTCAATACTTTTAAAGGCAGCAAGGCCCTTTTTGCACAAGATGTTCCCATGTATTTTATCTTTACCTTCGCTAATGTCTGATTATGTTACCTTGCACTTCTTCTACCATTTACATAATCTGTTGGCCAAATTCCTGACAGAATAAAAGGGTGTAATTCATTAAAATCATCAGAATAATGGTAATAGAAATTAGATAAGCACCTAGCTTATTAGGGACTACTTATATTTAACACTATTTGTTATTATTTCATAATTAACTATTATTTCTATTATTTATATTCAGGCTTATTTACTTAGGCGTTATGAATCCTCCTTGCGTAAATGGATTTAAAAGCTCACTTCATTCCCCAAAGGGAGAACAAATGGAAATATGAAGAAGCTTAGACTGCATTTTCAAAGTATTGCACTAGTTCACATCCTAAATGTGCTTTCATGAATTTCTTGCACATCTCTGACAGATAGCAAGGTAGAGCCACACTGGAGTCAGTAGCTGGAACCCATCTGGTGCACAGAGAGAAGGTAGTAAGCTGGAGCTGTCTTCTGATGAAGCAACTGCCAGACTGCCTGTGGTGATATAAAAGCTCATCTTCTGTCGGTGGCTGATGTGCGGTTCAGGTGCACAAATCCCTCATGGAATAAAAGGTATTTGACTGGTCCAGTAAAAACTTATTTTCAGGAGTTTTCTCGGACCATAAAACATCTCCAGGCATGAGTGTGAGTTGTGGCACCTTCTTTTGTCTCTGACTTGTATGTAATGTCTAATTTCATATATATGTGTACACATACATATTACAAATATTGACTTGCTACACGCTTCTCAAAAAGCACTAATATGGAGTTGAAAGGAGTATAACAGTAACTGCTGCTCTAACTGCTATATCATGCTGCCTTCTGGAGGCAAGCAGCCCATCACTTTTAAGTTGCTGGGTACATTTTCTATAGGTTGGAATGGGTGTGTTTAGCTTACGCCTACAGCCAAGAATCCATGATTACCCACTGAGGTATGGTTTAATTTTCCAGCCTGCTACCTGCCCTAATCACTCAGGCAGTCATCACGGATACAAGGAAATACTATGTTACTCTCAAAGTACGATGTACATCATGTCTAGCAAGTCTTCATTTTCATGGGTAATGAGCAGGAGAGGCTTCTACACAATGCTAACTTTCTAGAACAATAGCGAGGAACTGAGGCTTGCCTAAATAATGTTCTTTCATAATGTTGTTATTTAGCAGGAATCGATGTTCACACCTGTTTATTTCTCTTTCAGACACAAATGAAAACAGTGTGGAAATGAAAACAGCCTGGAACGGGCTGCCCAGGGAGGTTGTGGATGCCCCGTCCTTGGATGTGTTTAAGGCCAGGTTGGACAGGGTCCTGGGCAACCTGATCTGAATGTGTGTGTTTGGTGGCCCTGCTAGGCAGGGGGGTTGGAACTACATGATCCTTGAGGTCCCTTCCAACCCGAGTGATTCTGTGATTCTGTGATTCTGTGGATGATTAATATAGTTAAATTGAAAAACAATGCAGTATTGATTAGCCAGCTTTCCATTATGCTGTCCAACATCAGTCAATCTCTTCTAGACACCAGAAGAAACTTAATGGGCTTTTATTTATCACAGCCTAAGAAATCCCTACAATAACCTTCTTCTACTCTAAGCAGTAAATCTTGAATTTTGTTTCATCCCACAACAAAATGCATTTGCTGATGGACCTATGCATGAAAGACACACCCCAAATATTCCTTTTGGGAAGATGTTTGCTCCCAGAGCTCCCAGTCATCTCAAATTATTGGCTTCATATGCAGTGTTTTGAGGCATGTTATGTATAAAATTTATGTCTGATTCCAGAAACTTTGCTCAAGCTGTTAAAGCTCTAACACTGTGCAACCATCTCATCTGCTCTGTGATCTGAATCCCCAGATGGAGATGCTAAGGTCAGAGACAGGGATGATTCTGCTATCAGTGCAAAGTGAGACAAATCACAGCACAGAAGCATTACTAAAGCTGTTGTTATCTCTCAGCTCCGATCAGTTGATCTGCTGAGTTTGACTGCATTAGGCAGAATTTCAGCTATGATCCCTCAATATTTCTGTGATCGAGTGGTTTTGATAAGACACCATCATACAGGCCTATTGACGGCCTGATTTACAAGAGAGCTGCAGTTGATAACTGGGGTTGGAGTTCAATGATCTTTAAGGCCCCACCCAGCCTAAGCCATTCTATGATTCTATGTTAATTAGAGCTGTAAAAGGCTGAAAAAATGTAAAAGATCTTGCTAGAATTGCAGCAGCCCTACACAAACATTTGCATAAACAATCTTAGGTGGTCAACCTAGGGTTAAGATCTGCAGGACGGTTTGTAACTTCTTGAAGCTTGTAAACTACAGGTATCTTGTACTATCTTGGTATACATGTAAAATGGTTTGAAAGGTTATTTTTAAGTAGTTTGGGGTTTATTATAAGAATAATAATCTATAGTAAGTTTGTAATTACATTATAGTCTTTTTCTTGCATAAAGACAAGGAAAGGAAAGCTACCAACCTCTGGCTGTGATTAACTAAGAAACAGTTAACTAGTTAATTAGCAGTGGTTAGCAAACACTGGAACTAGATAATCTTTGAGGTCCTTTCTGACAGCCATACTATGAATGTATGATTCTATTGCAGACTTTGGCTGATAGTTTCTAAGAGTCCGTATCTGAAGACATCAATGGGAAACAACATTAAAAAGCAATAGGTATTTGAGGTTTCAGTTTGATTTTTGCCACATGACAATCTATATTTAAGACATCCTTAAAATTATATGAGTGCTAGTGGAAAACATTCAGGAATCCACAAATCAAGATGGGTTGAAAACCTGAAGCTAAATGTAGTAGGAAATACACCTTGAAGTTTTACAGTGTTCCATTACTACCTACAAGGCACTTGTGGGTTTAAGAAGTCCCATAAATGTACTTTACCATATTACAAAGAAACTCAAACGTAAAGACCCAGTCTGGACTCCCTGTGCTCATGCTGAAATTTACTAGCTAAGTGAGTGGTTCAGTGAAGATTTACAACATCAATCTTATTTAGAATTCATGGGTTTGTTACCGTATGTTCCTCAAATGCTAAGCTTTCATTTTTAGAGTTATGGAAGTCCTCTATTTTTGATTGCTCAAATAGCCTTCTGAGAACAGATATGGAAGGGGAAAGCTGCCTCAGCTTGTCAAGAACAAATTTTGTTGGGAAAAATTTGATTACATTTCCTGATTAAAAAAATAATAAATCTGCAGATGAAAGGGATGTACGGGACAAAAATATTTTTTTTTATTATGATAATGTAAAGGACTTATGAAGCTTTATCTGAAGAATCAGCCAAGTCGCTTTGGTCAGTGACATCATGCAGGGTGCAAACACTGAAGTGGATGTTTCAAAATTAAATCAGACAGTCTGGATCCTTCATATGCCTACCTTAATATTCATGCGTGCAAGTGCCCAAAATCTGGACAAATATCTGAGGGTGCAATTGAACGCAAGTGAATGCAGCACTCACTTTTCCATCCTTCTTCTCCAAGAGTGGTCAGGAGCTGGAATGGGCTGCACAGGGAGGTGGTGAAGTCAGCATCCCTGAGGAAGAAATGTTTAGATGCTGTACTGACGGACATGGTTCAGTGCACAGTGATAGGTGGGTGGTTGGACTGGATGATTTTGGAGGTCTTTTCTAACCTTTGTGATTCTATGATTCATCCAGCATCAGCCAAACATTACGTATTGTCAATACAGTACCATATTTCTTCTCCCGCCTTATGAACATGCACTCTACAAGGTGAGGTTACAGATCTGCAGATATCTTAAATTGCTCATCCAATGCATGAATGCATGTCATATAGCACCATGCTGCCTCTGTAGTCATGTCCTCTAATCATATCTTGATATCCGAGGCAAAAGGCTTTCTCTTTGACATGAATAAGTTGGCTCTCTCCCTTGAGTGTCTCCCTTAAGTTCTTTACAGAGAGAGTGGTGAGGTGCTGGAACAGGCTGCCCAGAGAAGTTGGGGATGCCCCGTCCCTGGAAGTGTTCAAGGCCAGATTGGATGGGACCCTGGGCAGCCTGGTCTGGTACTAAAAGGGGAGGTTGGTGGCCATGCATGTGGCAGGGAGGTTGGAGATTCATGATCCTTGAGGTCCTTTCCAACCCTGGCCATTCTGTGATTCTGTGATTCTTGTGTCATAGCCTGGGGAACTGCAGAGGCTGGTGAAGGTCAAGCCAGACAAAAAGATGCTGCTTGCCTTTATTAGAGTTCATATGGTAAAGAAGTACAAGTTGGTGATAATACTGGGCATGAATCCTGCCAACAGCCAGTGGTAACTCATCCGTTCTGCTTCTGACATTCAGTCATAAGAATGGAAGCCATTATTCCTAATTACACAGAAGCCGAAACACAGTTTATCAATTTACTCTGAGATAGAGGACTTGTTCCTGGGTGCAGAGAATTAATTTTCTTACAGTAATGCCTAGGAAAGCAGAAGATTGGTTCTGCTTGATTTACAGTGTCAGCAA
This sequence comes from Centrocercus urophasianus, assembly GCF_019232065.1. Lineage (NCBI taxonomy): Eukaryota > Metazoa > Chordata > Aves > Galliformes > Phasianidae > Centrocercus > Centrocercus urophasianus. The sequence goes on from NW_024884253.1 coordinate 2,017,340, forward strand.
TTTTTTTATTGTTATTTCATGAACAGCCAACTTTTAATCACAAGGCATCTAGAAATTGAATAAAAAAGAAGACCTTTCATTATTCATAGACAGTATCTTCCCCAACAGTAGTCTTGTTTGTTTAATAATAACTATAGTAAAAAAAAATCTTTGTTCAGGTTAGCCTCGTAGGGCATCTTATTTATTTCTTCTTTACTTTCAATACCTGAAGGGATGCTGAAAATGAACGAAACTCTCCCCTGCTGCTTTGAGCTGGAAGATAAAAATGAAAATTCACTTTTTTTACATTATCCTTGCTTCAGTATGTGAAAGTTGGATTCTGCATTTAAAAGCAGAGCATTATGAGTGTGAAGAATAAGTCCCTGATCTCTGCTGTGCAACTACTATGGACAGTGTCATTGCCATTCATTGAAATCACATGCAATTCATATCTATGTTAACCCTATGGTGTTGGAAGAATTAGTTAAGTATTTTATGTCTGAACTTTGATAGAAATTTAAATGTCAATGAAGTTTCACTGCTTGTGTCAACTTGGGTTTTTCTGAAACTATTCCTGGTCTTGATGGAAAAGCCTGAAAACTTTCAAGGACAATATCCTTGTGATTTTAAAAATATGCACAATTACAATTATAATAATATAATAATGATATAACTAGCTTTTTATTTTTTTCAAAAAAATAACATAGATCATTTTGAAAGTGGTGCCTCCTATCTATTTCTGCTGAAACTCCGACAGATACAGAGAACACCATAACACTAGGTGATAGAGCAAATTATCAGCTCCAAAACATTATTTCCCAACATAGACACAACCATTAGCTATGCATTTTTTGCCAGCAATGAACAAGAAGCTGCATGCTCTCATAAAGAAATCTGCACCATCAGATGTAACCCAGTGTTTCAAAGTGGCTACGATGATATCATTGCTGGAGTCATAGAACCATAGAATCACCAGGCTTGGAAAGGACCTCTAAGATCATCCAATCCAACTGTCCATCTATCACCAATATTTCCCACTGAATCACATATGTTGGTATAATATCTAAACATTTCTTGAGTATCTCTAGGGACGGTGACTCTACAACCACCCTGGGCAGCCTGTAACTGCGCTTGACCACTCTCTCTCAAAGAATCAGTTCCTAGCATCCAACCTGAACCTCCCCTGGTGCAACTTGACGCCATTCCCTCTTGTCCTGTCATTAGTTATGTGGGAGAAGAGATTAACCCCCACTTTGCCACAACCTCCTTTCAGGAAGTTGTACAGAGCAATAAGGTTTTCCCCAAGCCTCCTCTTCTGCAGACTAAGCAATCCCTGTTCCTTCAGCCACTCCTCATAAAACTTGTGCTACAGACACATCACCGGCTCAGTTGCCACACAGTCCAACTTTCACTGTGCTAACATCTGCTGTTTGTCCGTGAACGTTCACAAGCACTGATAAATGTCAGTGGGTGCAATTTTTTCTGCATGGAGAAATTCAATTGCACACGTTTGCTTCATGTGCTCTTTCATGTCAATGCCTTTCTGTCAGACTGTCCCTTTGCTGCCATTTGTTGTACAGCAACAAAATGCAACAGAATATTAGTGGGAAAGTTCAGCTTCTACTGCCATAATACCAACATATGACTTTGTAGTCGTGGGCCAAGACAATAAAATAGGAGGCATTACTTTTGGACCAATCTTTGTATCTTTAATCTTCTACAGTTTCTGGCAGAAGTGGATAATAGCCATAGAATATTTTACATAAACATGCATAGTATCTCAATGTCAAAGTTTTCCAGAACAAACCAACAAACAAAACAACCCAACATATCAGTTCTACTTCTAGGGATGAAAAATAAGAATTAATTGATGTTTGTAGTTCCCATGACTTGGAGAAAATCTTCAATGGATAGCTGAATATTCTGACAAATTAAAACAAATGTTTTTACTCTAAGACTATTGCAAGTCCAATGGTGGAAGACTATATAAAAATAAAACCCTTATGGCATCCTGGTTAGGAACATTCAAGGTCAGGCTGGAGGGGACTCTTAGCAACCTGATCTAGCTACTGATATCCCTGATCATTGCAGAGGAGATGGACAAGAGGGTCTTTATAAGTCCCTTCCAACTCAAACTATTCAGTGATTCTATGATCCTATGATATTTTGGCTGAGTATTCAGCATAGCCGTATATAATGATCATAGAATCATAGAAGTGATCATAATGATTTATATTAATATGTGGCTATCTGTCTGTGTAAGAATTTCAAGAAAAAATCTACAGCCTCTTTCTCCATGCACACAGTGCAGGTTGTAAGCTTTGACTTTCCGCTTGGGATGATGGGAAAGTTAATTTGCTAATGCTTGGAAAGTTCTTTAAGATCTTCAGCTATAAGAATAAAATATAAAAATTGCTTTTTAATTAACTAGAAATGATGAGCACTCAGTCGGAGTGCTATTTTTCTCTTCCAATAATGATTTCTCTTACACTGTGTATTAAATATCCTCTATATATCTACCCAAATTTTTTTTTTAAGCCTGTATATCATAAGTTTATGTTGGCACTGATGTAGAAATACAGAGAGCTTGCTTGTTGCCCTTTCTTTTTCATTGTTTACTTTGGTTTTGTTTAATTTTATTTTGGTATTTTTTTTTGTTGTTGGTGGTGGTGTTGTTACTTTTCTTTTTTTGTTGACAACTTCTTAAGCTCTTTAGTATTGGAGATAAATGAAGAATGGGAATTTGCAAGCAGTAAGGTGCCTCCAAGGGTTTCATGCCATGGAATAAATTGCAGAGCAGCAGGTGGGAGCAGGAAAGTTACATGAGCTCCCTTTACTGTGAGACCCTCCATATGAGGCATGCCCCAGAAGAATGATTTTCCATGCAGACTCAGCATGAAAACAGCCTCGTGAATTTTAACCTTCGAATGTTATAGGTGGGCTTCAATAACATTCAGCGTACAATTTCTGCCAAGGTAATAAAAGTAAAGCATGAAGTTATTTCCTTGCATGAATTTTCGTTTGTTCCATGTGCATACTAAAATCTATTTGTAATTCCTAAGGCACACTTAATTCTCTTGCTCCACAGCAACTTTTCTAAGGAGAGAGACAGTGCCAGTTCCTGTAGTACTATAAAAAATAAAGAAATAAAGGAAATAAGGAAATAAAGGAAATAAGGAAATAAAGAATAAAACTGACCATTATCTCAGTAGACAACAGCATGCTTTACATCATCAGCGTCTTAGAAATGACTTAAAATCTAATTTTTTGTATGTGATGTTTATACTTATGGTGCTATAGCAGAAATAATTCTGTAGTATATATCATTAAGAGTTGTAAATAATTGATAGAACTGTCAGGCTGCCCTTACACTCATTTTATGGTAATGAAAGATACTACTCACTTGAGAAATTCAGCTACCCAAGGCATTTATGGCTGTGTAAGACCAAAGAGATGAAGAGCTGGACAGTTTTCCAAATTAAGATGCTGTTCTCATCCTTACAGCAGGACACTGCCTCATGATGCCAAAAGACAGTATTTGTACAGTCAAGCAAAAGAATGACCACTGTGTAGGACGACCTTGAAGGAATATGTCTTTGGAAAAAGTTGTCCAGCGATGCTGAGGATGTCCCATCCCTGGAGATGTTCAAGGCCAGGTTGGATGGGGCCCTGGGCAGCCTGAGCTGGTGGGGAGCAACCCTGCCAATAGCAGGATTAATTGGTGTATTAGATATGGTCTTCTTACTTTGAAATAAGAAATTATTAAACAATATTGATATATTTCCCTCCAGGCCAGTTAACCTTGGCATTTGTGAACAGCCCTGGGAGACTGTACCTTGTTGTCATAGATCTGAATCATAACTGCTTGACAGACCTCCCATCCAAAATTAAGGAGGATCAATACAATTAACTCTACTGCAGTGTTCTGTTGGCTAGTGAACATTTCTTTAACTGTAACCTATGTGTAATAATTTTAACCTATGTAGCATTATCCATAGAAGAGTTGAACATTTATCTTCACTTTCAGACTAGATATTAGGAAGAAGTTCTGTGAGCTTGGTGAGACTCTGGAACAGGTTGCGCAGAGATATTGTGGATGCCCCCTCCCAGGACATGTTCAAGGCCAGGCTGGATGGGATGTTGAGCATCCTGGTTTAGAAAGAGATGCCCTACTTGTATCAAGGGGCTTGGAAATAGATGGATCTTAGAGGGACGTTTAAAGACCTTTCCAACCCAAACCATTCTACAAGAGCGATTGGTGATCAGTGGATGGTTGGACTGGGTGATCCTATGGGTCTTTTCCAACTTTGGTGATTCTATGATTCTATTCTGTGATTCTATGACTCTATGATTCTATGATTCCATCATTCTATGATTCTGTGATTCTATGATTCCATGATTCTATGATTCCATCATTCTATGATTCTGTGATTCAGGCTGCCACTTAAAAGCAGGTACTTGTTTTGCCAGGAAGCAGTTCATCTCATCCTATACCTTCTCTCATTAGATAGACAAACCTCTAAAAAGACCTTGACTCAAGTCTTTTTAATTAGAAGTGTAGCTAAGTGCTATCTTTCATAAAGAAGGCACATAGTGTAGATCACACTTCTGTGGGCTTTGTTGGTCTGATCTAGCTTTAGATTAGACTCAACATGGTTTCTGTGAATGGATGATGTAGTAGTAGTGTCTACTACTTTTAGAGTAGCTACATCAGAATTCAAAGCATGCTTTCTTCCACATTGTGGACTCAAATATTTACTCAAGTCAGCCTTTAGGAAAGGCTAGAAAAAAGTTTTTCACCATGATTTTGTTAAAGTGTTCAAGGAGAAGATGCGTGCTTGCAGCGTTGTTACCTCTGTGTAAGCTATATGTCCTGGAGGCAATGTCATGTAGCTAGAAAGAATTTCTGAGAAAAGCCATGTGGTCTTTTAACATAAGGAATATGTTTGCAATTGATACATTACATCAAATTCCAACTGATCTGCAGTCATCCTGTAGGTGACAGGAACAGATGGACCTAAGTGAAATCCGAACCTGAACCTGCTCCCTCATCTTCCTCCTGCAAAACCCTCAGCAAACAAAGTAATTGCAATCAGTTTGGTTGAGATAGAAAAAAAAAAAAAGATGTTTTTCTTCCCTCTGGGGATATGTGGGTTACAGACTCCTTAAGGGATGGAAAGGAAGCACAGGAGATGCTTTAATTTCCACAGTTTTCCTTTGATTTCCTTTCTATTTTCTTTTACCTTGTTAGATTTGGTTATGTTTCCTAATTTATTAGATTCAAAACATTTGTAAGAAATTTCAAGTGTACTAAATAAGATTTATTTCCAGAATAAACAGAATTCTCTTTTCTGTGTGAAGATAGGTATAGACATCATGGAAATTTTCCTCTCTGGATTTGGCAATAGTTTCTGGAACAGTGTGAGAATAGACCACAACCATATTCTCAGCCTTACATTTTATCTCAGGAAGAGCTTTGCTGTCTCTGGGCATTTTGAATAGGATTATTTGTCTTAAAAATGACATGAGATGAATTGCATTTTAGAATTCCTTGAGGAATCACTGTAGGTTTTGCACTGTAACCATGAAGATACTAAAATAGTGATTTTGGCATTAATTGCAATGTACAGGTAAATCTGCTTCACAAAGCCACTAGAAACCACTGAACAATCAGTGTGCACCATCTGTTATCATGCACATGCTAAAAATATCTATTGTGTTGTGTTAGAATGCTTAGAACAAATATAAATAGTAATTAAGAGAGTTGTTCCACAGGGGTCCTCAACAATCTGTAGGATACGGACTTGTGCTTTTACGGTAAGGCACCTCTTCCAGGAATAGCACAACTGTTTGAACCACAGGAGAGCAGTAGAGCGGTGACACTGAGTGGATGCTGACTACCTGCAAGAGGGAATTCAGAGTCTCCTTGCAAAACAGCAGTTATTTCACAGAATCACAGAATCACAGAATCACCCAGGTTGGAAGGGACCTCAAGGATCATGTAGTTCCAACCCCCCTGCCTAGCAGGGCCACCAAACATACACATTTAGATCAGGTTGCCCAGGACCCCGTCCAACCTGGCCTTGAACACGTCCAAGGACGGGGCATCCACAACCTCCCTGGGCAGCCCGTTCCAGTGCCTAACCACTTTCCTTGTAAAGTAGTTATCTGCATGTGTAAATTCAATTTCTCTCTAAAGGTTGTTGGAAGGCTGTTTTATTGGTTAAAGGGACACACGTGGTTCAGAGATTTGGAGTTTTCACCCCCCCAAAATTCTGTGTCCATGAGCAAATCACTCAGAGTGTCACCACCCCCGATTGTAGTGAGTAAGATACAGACAGGAATTTGTGTGCCTAAGATTAATTTAGAAGCCTTTATTCCATCCACTTTAAAAGTCCCTGAACCCAGAAATTCCTCTTGGTAAATAAATCTTGCAGAAGTAAGTGTTTTCAGTACTAAATTTTCCAGAAATGTGTATTCTCCTCTGAATGGCCAGATGTACAACAGAGGATTCATTTGATTATCCAATGACAAACTGTTGTGCTGGTCTAGAGACTGGACAGCCCAACTCACAGTAAGTCTGTAACCCGGCTGAAGAAAATTCAAACTAAATTTGATTTTACCCAGAGTGTGTTGATGAGTCACCATAAGGAAACAGTGAGGTTTCTTCAAGTGGGGATGAGGAATCTCTTCTTTTTGTATGGAAAAAGTATGCTCACATAATACATGCATGTATGCATCTCATAATTTTTATGGCCCTCTACTGGAGTTTCTTCAGCAGTTCGTAGGATTTTTTTAACTGGGGAGCTCAGAACTGGGCACAGTACTCTAGATGTGGCCTTACCAGGGCAGAGTAAATGGGAGATATAACCTCCCTTGACCTGCTGGCCATGCTCTTTTTAATGCACCCCAGGATACCACTGACCTTGCTGGCCACAAGGGCGCACTGCTGGCTCATTGCCAACATGTTTTTTGGCAGACCCCAAGATCCTTCCCCACAGAGCTCCTCTCCCCTCCTAACCTGTACTGATGCATGCAGTTGTTCCTCCCCACATGCCACTCTCTACAATTGTTCTTTATAAATCTCACCAGATTTCTTCCTGCCTAACTCTCCAGTCTGTCTAGGTCATGTTGTATGGCAGCACAGCCTTCTGGTGTGTCAGCCATTCCTCACAGCTCCATATTGCCAGTAAACTTGCTGAGGGTGGACTTCATCCTTTCATCCCTTCATCCTGGTCATTGATGAGGATGAACAAGACTGGATGCAGCGCCAACCTTTGGAGAGCACCACTGGTTACAGACCTCCAACTAGACTCTGAACTACTGATCATAGCCCTCTGAGTTCTGCAATTCAGCCAGTTCTCAATCCACCTTACCTGCGCACCCTTCCTAAGCTCACCTATTCAGATGCTGTCTTGATGAGGCCTTGAGGTATCTCTTGTTCAATCTAATTCAAGTTCTACTAAAAATGAACTATTCATTTTAATTACATTTCAGCAAGACATCGCCATGTAGATGTATATGTCTACCTTCAGGTTTTCATTACAAGTAATAATAAAAATTCTTAAGGGTTACTTTTTGAAGGCTAAAATAAACTTTGCCTGAGAAAACAATTGGACTGATAATGTTCAAATGTCCTAAAATATCTTTGTGACTTGTTAAGCTCATAGCAGCTCAAGGCATCCTGTGGATTATTATCACAGCCTTGTAGGAATTAAGGGCATCAAATAGAGTGTGGCCCACTAATTGCCAAGGAAACCTTTCTATCTGCAGCCTGTTCCATAAATAAAGTATTAAAGCATTGATATTACCATCAAGAAAAGAAAGGCCCAGAAGATAAAAGAGCAAGTGGCATATCTCAGCAACAAAACCCATGAGATGATGTATTAAACTGGGAAGCAGCTGGCTGTGTGACACAAAAAGCAAGAGCATGGAACAGCTCTGCAAAATCTTTAGGATGAGAGCGTGTGAAGCCAATCAGAGAGGAAAGATAAAAGGACAAAAAGATTAGGCAGTTTATTTTATTTTTAGATTGAAAACTCTATAATGATAAGAAAATGTTACATGGGTGTGAACTTCTGGGAGCTTTTGATTGCTTTTTTAGGATGTTCTTGTAGCAACATCAAAGAAGGAAATACAGTTAATTTGATAGGATTTTCTCAAGTGTACCTTTCCTAATCGGAACAACTGGACAAAACTGAGTGCCATGAAGTAGGTTTTCCTGCATTTAAGTTTTAAAATTGTGATTGACATTCCTCAAAACAGGTCTAGCAGGCAACAACAGGATGACAAATTTTAAAAAGAGCATTTGTGCATTTAAGCTGGAGAGAGAGAAGAAACTTTGTCTTATAAGGTGGGCTAAGTTAGAACTGTCAGGGAGAGATATGAGTTAGACCCAACAGGGTTTGTTAATCCTCACATGAAGTGAAAGAATATCCTCACTGTTCAGCAAAGAAAAAAAAAAAATCCAACAAAGTTTTTTTTTTGCATGAGAGAAAGAGGCAAAGAGGAAAATCTCAAAATGGGGATGCCACTTTCCAAAGTGGAAAGCTGAGTCCCAGTCCCTGCTTCAAGGAACCTTCCTTTGTTTTTCAGTGACTGATGGATGTAATGTAAAGAAAATATTCCTTGCACTTGCACATGTAAGTAGCATAACAACTTCCTGACCCTGAAAAGGAGCTTAATTTTTTAAAAATAGGAGTCTCACTTTCTGTACAGGACTGAGGTTGTTAATCCCAATGACACACAAATGCTCACCCTTATTCCTCAATGTTATTGTCTCTAGAGTTCTAGTTTCTGACTGTCTCTTGACATCCCCCTTATCAGCAGAAATGGTTTTGGAGAACCCAGTCTTACGGTGAACACAATTCTTCTATGTACCATGGGGGGAAGTTTGACTCCTATAAAGGAAAGAGAAGGTCCTTTAAGCTCTAGGGAAAGAAAGCTTCAAAGGAAGTGATTGTCTCACTCTACAGTGCACTGGTATGGGCTTACCCTGACTACTGGGTGCAGTTTTGTAACTACAGTTAAAAAAGAATATCCAAAGGAGGACTACAGAAATGCTGAAGGATCTGGCAGGGAAGACAAATGAAGAGCAGCTGAAGTCCCTTGGTTTGTTCAGTCCAAAGAGGAAGCTGATGGAAGGCCTCATGGCAGTGTAAAGCTCCTCACAGGGGATATAAATTAGACATCTTGAAAAGGTTCTTCATCAGAGATGGTTGGGCACTGAAACAGGTTATCCAGGGCAGATATCACAGATCCAAGCTGCATTCGGACAGTTCAAGAAGCATCTGGACAACTCATCTTTCAGTTATGTGGTCTAACTTTTGGGTGGTCCTGGGTGGAGCCAGGAGTTGGACTCAGTGATCCTTATGGATCCCTTCTAACTCAGGATATTCCATGATTCTGTGATAAGGGTATCTCAGCTGTGGCAGGACTTAGATTGTGCTTTATTTGAAGTCTTTTCTACCCTCTTATTTAGGAAGGAGTTTGAGTATTTGCCTACTTGGAATTGCAGAAAATTTTGCAATCATTTTTCACTCTGTATTTTCAACATTACCTTCTGAACTCTGTCATAAACCACGATCTGTGACTATTATGCAGCAATACCAGTTCAGTGTTTTCTAGCACTACCCTGCTTCCTCTGGCCCTGCTGCAGAGATCACGCCTCAATTAATGTTGTAGCTGATTAACTCTTGCTCCACTCCGACTGCTATTCTTGCAAAACCATGGTAATCTCTAAATCATAGACTTTGATATGCACACAACAATGGAAGAGCATTACCTGCAATTTCCCAAGCATTTCATTTCCTTAGAAGATTTATTTGTAAACAAATATGAGCTTTATTGTTGCTTGTTGCAGACACATAGTAAATTAGTTTTTCCATGCTGAAATACAACAGCATAAAATTCTCACTCAAGGAAAGTACTAACTGGCATTATGGCCTCACTTTGTTAATTACATTGGCACGTATACTGCTGTTCTTTAAATTAATCCTGTACACCAGAAACACTTTGTACCTAATGATTTCCTGGACTTCTTGTATATTAATTCATGCCTAATCTAATTTAAATTGTTGTCAAGGTGACAAATGGAAGGAAGACACAGACAGCATTTAAAGCAAGAGGACTCCTGAGTCAATGAGACATGGTCATAGGAGATACCACACAGGGATCACTGGGGCAGATTAGTTTGAGTGTGTTGATTTGAGCTGTGCTAAGTTTGACAGTTTTCTCACTCTTTCTTATCAGCCTGACCTGTCAGTTTTTTACAGACTGAACTTTCAATGTGGTCTGCTTCTTGGGCCAATTCTCAGTCACTTTGGTTTTGATAGTTGACTGTCAGTGGCGTCAAATAAAATTATGAGCTTGGAAGACTATGAAAATGAAGTTTAGTTAGTTTATTGGTTACGACAGAGAAGACCATCAGTAAACCATGATATAAATTTTACGTTCTCCAGTCCTTGACATCCTTTGCCCCTGAAGCATTCTTGGTGTAAAATTGCTCAACTGACATAACCATCTTCCCAGATTTCTTTCATACTCTTTGCAGCTACAGCCCTGTCCCTGTTATAGTATGTCAAATGTCCTGAAAAATCAATGTATGTCATTTCATTTCCTCACACCAAACAGAGCTTTCACAAAGTGCAATAAATGTAAGGACATTTGCTGTGGTAGCTGCCATAGACCAGTTTTGTCTGTTCCACATCTCAGAAAGGTGAGAGTACCTTGAAAACTCAAGAAGAATTAAATTTAAATTCCTTGAAATTTGAACTCAGCACTTTAGTTTCTGCATTGCAGAGACATTGGACCAGTGCTTAAATCAGGAGTCTTCACAGAATCACAGAATCACAGAATCACAGAAAGGCCAGGGTTGGAAGGGACCTCAAGGATCATGAATTCCAACCCTCTGCCACATGCAGGGCCACCAACCTCCCCATTTAATACTAGACCAGGCTGCCCAGGGCCCCATACAACCTGGCCTTGAACACCTGCAGGGACGGGGCATCCACAACCTCTCTGGGCAGCCTGTTCCAGCACCTCACCACTCTCTCTGGAAAGAACTTCCCCCTGACATCCAACCTAAATCTTCTCTCCCTCAACTTAAAACCATTTCCCCTTGTCCTGCAATTAATAAGTCTTCCACTTATATGGACTGAGAGCTAAAAAGTTTTCAGATTTCTCTTGTGAGAAGAAGCATCTTGACAAATCAGTTTCTAACCAGCAAGAAGTGCTTCTCAGCTCTGAAAAGAACAAATCTAGCTGAAGATATCTGAGCTCTCCTGTGTGTAGGTACTGTCAATCAAAAGGGAACATCTGCAACAAGGAATAGAGAACAGAGGGAAAACAAAAAACAGATGTGAATTTTCAATCTTGCACTACAGTGGCAATGGCAACCTGTCCATCGAAACTGGAGTGTGCATCTTTTTGATTTCTAAAATTTGACCGGAGCGAGGATCAAGAACGCTCCAGCATTAGCTGGAGTGAAAGTACACCAATAATTATCACAATGACCGTTTTCGTTAAAATGCATAATGGGTCATTTCAGGCTATGTCCTAGGAATCCCTTATCCCAGATGGGTACCACAGCCTCCACAGAATTGATCTTACCTGCTAAATCTACCTAGCCCAAGTCTTTGCTCAAAAGCTGCAAACTCTGAAGAGAAATTGACAATGTGTTCTACTTCAGCATGATTAAAGATCTAGGACATCCACATAGAAAATGGAGGAAAAGTTTTAAAAGATGCTAGGAAATTTCATTATCCAACTTGCAAATACAAGTAGCATTTGGATTCCAGTCCATGTGCTCTGCAGAAATACTATGGGGAAAAATCTACAAGTATGTGATATTACTAGGGAAATGGTCCTTCTTTCTATGCAGAGTGCAAATATGTAATTACATTTAATGCATTAATTTTACGTCTGCAGCTCCTACTTTGTGTTATTACTTGTCCTTTTTTTTTTGTACCATTATTATGTTATTCTCCTGCAACTTTCTAAGAGCTTTAAACTATCTTTAAATTGCTGTCTACTTCATTTTAACTGTGATCTCCCACTCCCTTTATAGTCTACATTTTTCCCTGCTGTATTTCCCTCTAGTTTTCCTTTAGCTTCTAATTTCATTTTCCAAGAGTTCATTATATGCTAACACTTTGAATATTGTTTTCCTGCATGCAGCTCTTTTTGTTTATTATGAGTCTCAATTGTTGCTTACATGTTGAAATGGAGTTTTGGATGCCTTAATCTAGACTGTGGCTCCAACTTGTAGATGTTATGGTACCCTGTAATGAAGAATAGTCCATCACACTGGTGTTTTTAAACTATGAATCCTTCTAAGAAGATGTTGCATGCAGAAAGAGTAAAAGCTGAGTTCCCATCAAAGCTGATTGCAATGCTGATCCTCTACTGCAAAACCTTTGCTCTTTAGCTGGAGCAGTGTAGGTGATAATTTCCAGCATAAGGATTTTCCCTGGGATTGTGACCACACGCACTTCAACCCTTCCTTGAACTTTAAAATGTACACTGGAATCTCTAAGTTTAAAAATAAAACTTGAACCCAACATGTGAGATTTCACCCTCAAGGTAAGGGAGGGCAGCGGTTAAGACCAGCAATATGCTGTCTGGGATGCTGCTAAAAGCCAAGATTTGAGCAGGAATTTCTCCTTTTCTGGTTGCTTTCAGAAGAAAACAATTGGGCATGTAACCTTTGGTATATTAGAAGGTTTTCTGTGCTTTTTTTTTTTTTCCTAATGACCTGTGAATGAAACTGCTTGTACGTAGTACAGTGCTTGTAATCAAAGTTCAATATGAATTCTGCTGCAAACTAAAATTTCTGCTGCATACTCTCTTTCAGGACTATTTAGGGAAGCCATTAGGTTAATGGGCAATGTTAAATTTCCCTGACGTTGAGTTAAATTCCTCTCCTCTACATCACCTTCTTGAGCTGAAGTGTGGAAATGTACCCTTTTCTTTCCTCCATTACTTACAATAGCTATCCTTAGAGTACTGATAATGCCTGAGCATGCTTAAAATGCCCTGTTCAGCAGCAAAGATGGAATATTTCTCTCTTTTCCACTTTTAAAATGTTGGATGTTTTATTGGATATATAACAGTATCACCTTTAGAAAACTGTCAGGTGGATTCTACTGAAGTTTGATACAGAGGTAGGAGTGGGGGAGAGGAGAAGAGTGGAGGAAGATAGAGATTATTAAACCCTGAACTTGTGCCGTGAAAACGATTTCAATATGCTGATTCCAGGTACAAAGCTCATTTCCTAGCATGGACATGAAGTACAGATTTCACAGAAGTGTAGATAGAAACACAGTATAGCTTGCGGTGTTGGAAGGCAAAGCAAAATTTGGGAGACCCAAATAAAGTGGATTTAGATACAAAATAATTTTATCTGGAAGCAAACCTACAGCACTTCAGGATGTCACTTTGATTTCTGTGGCATCCTCCTCTTTACACTGAACTCCCCCTGCCTTTGTCTATAACATTTGTTTCACTGGATAAAGAAGCTTTATCTTCAGTCAGAATTGTCTGGGAAAGAGTAAGATCTTTTATACTTAAAACTGTTTAGTTTCTCTTCAGACTTTCACTTTGAGGAAAGGAAGTCAAGAATCAGAGCCTTTTCCTTTATACAATGCAGATGAAAAAAAAACATATGTATACCCTCAGAAAGTAGGGAAAAGCTCCAGAAAAGGACATTCATCAAAAGTAGTAGCCTAGACTGAAAGAGATTGAATTGCAATTTTCACTTTAAAATATTGCTCACATTTTGCGTACAAACACTGTTGCTTAGGGTAGAAACTGGAAATTCTTTAAATTGTCTTTGAAGTGATGAGACAAGAATAACAAACTGAAATACAGGAAATTTTATTTAAACACATGTAAATAACATATTTCTTAAAGATGGAGTGGTTTCCCTATTCCTGGAGGCGTTCGAGACCAGGGTGGATGGGGCCCTGAACAACCTGATCGACTGCCTTATTTAGTGGTTGGCAACTCTGTCTGCAGTAGATGGGGGTGAAACTGGATGGTCTACGAGGTCCCTTCCAACCCAAGCCATTCTATGTTTCTATAACTCTATGATTCTGTGATAGAAGGAGTCTCCATCTTGGAGAGGCTTTGAGCACTCTACTATAGATGATTTTGCTCTTGGCTCGTCTCCAAATGTACCTGCCAACCTCAGCAAATCTGTGGTTCTGAGAACACCCCAGAAAAACTAAATGACAAAGAAAGATGCAAAATAATGTGGAAGTTTAAGTGAACTGACAACTTCTATTTCTTTTCTCACTGAAATAAACTGTTCAATTTGAGTGCTCATTTATTATGAATTACTGAATGCAGTGGAAGCTTCAAATCATTAAACTATTTGTGTCACAGATAAACTGGAAGTTGGTGTTTCTCATAACTTTTTGTATGTATATTAAAAGAAGACGTACATAAATGTAAGATCAGGTTTCCAGACATTATTTACAGTGATCATAAAGCCAAATATCTGAAAAACTGGAGGCTAGCTAAGGTCAACCATGGTACTAGGATTTATACATAGACATAGAATTATAGAATGGTCTAAGTAGGAAGGGACCTAAGAGATCATTCAGTTCTATTCCCCCTGCCATGGGCAAGATTGTCACCCACCAGATCAGTCAGCTCAGGGTCCAATCTAACCTGTCCTTGAATGCTTCAAGGGATGGGAACTTTTTCCTTTTCCTTTTCCTTTTCCTTTTCCTTTTCTTTTCCTTTTCCTTTTCCTTTTCTTTCTCTTTCTCTTTCTCTTTCTCTTTCTCTTTCTCTCTTTCCCTTTTTCTTTTCCTTTCTCTTTTCCTATTTCTTTTTCTTTCTCTTATCCTAGGTATTTCTTTTGACTTCATTTTTAAAGTGACACCCTGAGGCTAGCAAAGATGAGGATGAAATTCAGTTATCAGTAATAGAAATCCAAAATTACTTTTATTATAGCCAGCTATCTGTGTTTAATGAAGGATGAAGGCCTCTCCTACCATAAGAAATTCCCCCCCCACAGTCATAGTAAATCCCCAACCACCCTCATTTTTTACAGTGTTTTCTTGAGGCTACAAGGCATAGCACTAAGAGTCCATTTCATACAAAGCATTTATTAAAATTACCTTTATGACTGCTTCTTAGTTTTGGAATGTCTAGAGATCTGCTGTGGTTACTATGAAAACAAAATAGTATATGTATTTTTATGCACATCACATATAATCCACCACCTTCTGTAACCTCTCAGAATTCATTAATACAAATCTCAGTATTACAAGTATAATGGAGTCCTGGCTTGATTTATTCCAAATATCATAATGCGTACACATTTCTAAAGATTCTCAGGTATGCATGAGTATATCCTATAGAAGGGAAAAAATAAACATAATATGATTCTGACTGCTAACAGAATTCTAGAGATTTTCTAACCAATATCAAGTCATTTGTATGCCTCCTGACAATACTTATTTTTTTCACTGCAAAGCCATTTGCTAAATTTTCATTGATGATTTTGTAAAAGACTATTGACAGCAACACATATTTGAGCTCTGAGTGCTTCCCTTAGAACTGTATTTTCAGTGCATTTGTAGTACAATACATACATTTCAGTATTCACATTTGATATTTCTATCCTGGAATGTAAGGTGTCTCAGAAAGAACAGAAATTCAGAAGGAAAAAAAGAGAAGAAAGAAATTTAAAAGAAAATGCCAAGATAAATGTTTCTGTGCAAGTATCTTATGACATCTAGGCTGTAAATCTATATGATACTCAATGAACAGGTCTTTCCTAGACTTTTTAGTACACTCTTCTAGACAACAGAGCAGAAATAAACTGGGCAGCCTGGTCTAGTCACTGATCTAATGGTTGGCAAATTTGCCAATGGTAGGGGACTGGAACTATATGATCTTTGAGGTCCCCTCCAACACAAGCCATTCTATGATATACGAGAAAAAAGACCAGTTTTGCTCTTTATCCCTTATTCTACTGACTTCCCAGTTTCCTATGAGGACTTATGACCCAGAGTGAAAGAGTGGAGGCATTATCTTTTATATGAATTCAGTGAAAATCTCTACATTTATGCACAGGTTTTTACAATCTCTGATGCTTGTTGGAGAATATTTTCAAATGTTCAGGTGATTTAGGAGCAGATTTGCTGTGATACAAGTCCTTTGTGTCATAAACGTTATCTCAGATCAGTGAACCTCGTATAAATAACATTTTTTGTCTAAGTCCCCCAACATGTTTTCCAGAACTGCATACTTCTAAAAATTGTCAGACAGTTGAATGGCAAGTTGCCCTTTGTGTCTATTTGTCTCTCTCTCATAAAGAACTCAAACAGTTTTGCTATGATTTTTTTTTCCTCTTTACTAGAGGATGAAGCAATAAAGCTAAATTACATATGACACTGCCTTTTCTCTCTAAGCTCAGGTTAAAATGCCTTGAATATAAAGGCAGGAGGAATCCCCCATTTCTATCCCATGGCTTAATTATCTGACTTTAAAATACTTTTGGCTGCTTCTTTTGATTTACTGGTGCTGCCTGATAATTAGCTCTTGCTCTTTCCCCTCGCTAACTTTGTTTGATAAGGCTTTTATAGAGTTTTGGCGTTTGTAATTTACTAAGTCCCACTTATAAAGCAGCACAACACTTCCTCAGTTCTGTCCCAGGCTTGGAGCAGAACAGAAGTCTAATTGGCACAGTTTACAGATCATCGCACTTGGGAAGAACTGTGTGTCTATTAGATAGGTAAAGATGTGAGAGATGAGAAGATTATGACTAATTCATGCTTTGAGCTCTACCCTCTCTGGGCAACCTGTTCCAGTGTCTCACTACCCACACAGTAAAGAATTTCTTCTTATTATCTAGTCTCAATCTATCCTCTTCCAGTTAAAAGACATTTCCCCTTGGCTTGTCACCACATGCCTTTCTAAAAGTCCCTCCACAGCTTTACCTGAAGGGTGCTGGAAGGTCCCCCAGGAGCCTTTTTTTCTCCTGGCTGAAGAGCCTCAATTCTCTCAACATGTCCCTATAGGTGGAGGTATTCCAATTGTCTGATCATCTTCATGGCTCTCCTCTGAACCCAATCTAACAGCTCCATGTCCTTCTGTGTTAAGGACTCCAGAACTGGATGCAGTACTCCAGGTGTTGTCTCACAAGAGAGTAGAGAGGGAGAATCATCTCCCTCAACCTGCTGGTCACACTTCTCTAGATGCAACCCGGGATACAACTGGACATCTGTCAGTATTTCTGTGGTGAGGACTTTAAGACCCATGGAGAAATTCTTTTATAAGCCTTCCTTAGCTCCAAAGAGCTACTAGACTATGTATGGAAATACCAGTGTATGGCTAGGGTGTAGAGACTGAGGCTGAGTTGCCTCAGTGTAGTTCTTAGACACCAATATGGCACAACATCAAAAGCTGTTCTGGGACACGATGCAGAAGTATTTGTTGGATTCTGTGTGTCCTTCAGCAAAATTACAGTAGTCTGTAGGAATTGTCTTCTTTCTTGGCTATAGAGGAAGTGAAGTTGCTTTTCACAGATAGTCCAAAAAATCTTCATGTGGCCAAGACACTCAAGACCCATCTTTACAGCCTCAAGGGCTAAAAGAAGGAACGCTCCTAGCCATTATATCCTTCCTGGTTGTCCCCTGATGCCCTGCCATGGGCAGTGATGTACCTCACACAGTTTGATGTAGAATTGCTCTGTCGCCAGACAGTTCAGTAGTTCAAGAAGTACATGTCAGTCTTCTCAGCTCAGTAAATGGATTTAAACACATGTGTGAACTAAAACACTCAGTGCTTTTCTCAGAGACCTGCTCCTGAGCTCCTGAGCACTTTCCATCACCCTCTAGTATCGCAGCTTCTATAGGGAAGAAAGCTACTTCAGTCAAAGCTGTACAAAAATAGCTAGTAAATGAAAATATAGCATAAAAACAACTTTATTGGATATACCAAAGGTCTTTTCACCCCATTTCATAGAATCATTGAACCGTGAAGGTTGGAAAATATCACTAAGATCATCTAGTCCAATCATCAACTGATCACCACCATGACCATGAAACCACATCTCCCATATCTTATTTCTTATGTCTGAGAGAGGCCAAGAGCAATTTCCTATGAAAAGTTGCAGTGGCAGAGCAAGAATTTTGATAATACTCATCTAAAGTAGTTTTGCAACCTGTGGTGACTTGCCATTATTGCCCCCAGTACCTTTACTGCCTTCAGTACCTCTTAGCACCTTTGTACTGTGTTTGATATTTAATTGCATCTTGCTGTATTATCAGAATTATCTGTTTAAAATGGTGATGTTAAACATGTCTCTAAACTGTCAATAACAAAGTTTTTGAGTTTAAGGAGTCTGTATCTTCACTGTGAGAACTGGAAAAATCTAACCTCCTGAGAATTAATCCTAGTCCTGGTCACATCTGAACTGTATGGGGACAAAATGTAAGCTTGAAACATTCATTCCATGTCATGATGAAGAGCAGTCATGTTGCTGCCTGGATAGAGTATTGAGAATTTCTAGCACATGGTGCTTCGTCAACTCTGGAGTTCCTTTTTTTGCTCTTATTCCCATGGGAATGGGAAGAATTCCCATGGGTATGGGCCCAGATTTTTAAACAGAAGTAATATCAGGTGTATCCAGGGAAGAAAGATGCAGAGAGTGAGGAATGATGGGAGTGAAGCCATCAATTCCAGTAAAACTTGCACATGTTTACCTGGTCAGAAAATACTACTGCTTCTGCCCTTATGGTATGTTTTATTTGATCTTTCCTGAAATAAATCACACTCCCAACATTTTAAGCAGAAAAAAATGGTAGAGTCAGAGCTCCCTCTGTAAAAATAGAAATTCAGTTCTGAATATCAGGACAAATTTGCCAGAATGGGTACTGAGACTGAATGCGGGAGTTTGGAGGACAGCACAAACCTGATCCATATTTCTTTTAGTTTCAGTGATTACAGCTGAAATCTCAGAACAAGAATGGAGAAGGTGAGATATGCGACAAGAAAAATGACATAATGAAAGTCTGTAATTGCAAAGGAAATAATATCAAATTTTGGAATAATACAAGAGTTAGTTCCATTATGTTTCCACGATCTGAGTCATGGTTTTTGAAAGAGAGATGAATAATATTGGCACTGACTATTCAACTTTTTAATATATCCATAAAAGTATTCATATCAGTGCAGCACACAGCAGAAATTGTTAAATTATGGATTGTGGATTCCTGGGTAGCACACAGGCTGCATGGGGGAGCATCTATAAGATTCTTGAAAAACAACAAAAGATATTTGCTAGCATACAGCAGGCTTACATTTGTTCTTCAGAGAACTGTACTGACAGTGGAAAGTTTTTACAGGCTCAGTAAATTAAAATAATTAAAAAAAAAAAAAGAGAAAAACTCATTTACAGAGAACAGAATGACCACTTTGCACTATAAACTCCTGCATGAGACAATAAAGAACCATTTTTCTGAAACTTAAAGAGAGCAGAGATTGTTCTTAAGTTGGCAACACAAAGAGGGCCAAAATTACCTCCTTAATTTCTTTCTCCAATTTTTCTTTTTGAAAATTTGAGCACCCATTTAAGATATCAAATAGGTCTGATCTCTGCTGATTCTTATTTTGATTTCTCAAGAGTTCCTCAGATTAAGAACATTATATTCCTAACTCATTCATACCAGAAGCCCTGATTTCAGCTATTGAAGATAAATGTGAAGTGAGCAACATCAGAGTCCTGCAGCCAACAGCTCCTGACCTGGATGGATACCATCTGGCACATCTGGAACTCTGGTACAGATTTAGGAAGATAACAGCATGAAAAGCATGGAGGTGAAGGAGGGAGCAAGGTTGCTAACAAGGAAGGTATAATTCTAGATAGGGTAGGGACGTGAAGGTGAGAGATGTAGGAAAACGTGTTTGTGAAATACAAGCTTAGGAAAGGACTCCATAACAGGAAAGAGGAACAGTGCTCTCAGATGGTGACAGCAAGACATGAAGTGTCAAGTGTGAACTGAATAAAATGACATTCTTTCTGACTTTTTTCCTGAATAAAGACTGCAAATAACAGGCAAAAAAACTAATGAATCTGAAAGCTGTGGGTCCCCATTCACATATTTGCTATTCTAAACTGTGAAGGCAAACACAAACTGCTTTCTCAAAGGCTCCCCTGAAGAAATCTAGGGTGAATTAATGCAACCAAAGAGAGAAATGTCAACTCACCATGCGTTTGTGAGCAGTAAAATTCACAATCAGTGATGAGGTTGGAAGTCTTCCAAGAACTTGATCATCAGAAAACAACGAGAGGCATTGCTCAGTGAGTACTACCCACGTGCGCAGAGTTGTCTCTACAAGCAATTGTCATTGCTCACAATGGACATCCCAATCATCAGAGTCTTGTCAGAAAAAATTTAGAGTTTCAACATTGATGACAATTTGGGAATAGATATGTGCCAGTTTTGCCCTTGGCCACACAGCATAGTACTGCCAGTGGTGCAATAGCAAGGTAGGTTTGTCTAGCTGCATGTTCTATTATCAGACCACACTGCTAGGTTAAGGCAACAGTTTAGGATGTTTTTGGCAGCTATTATTATCACAAATGACTTAATTAAGAGACATAAGGAACTTGACAAAACGACAGATGAATACCTATTCATCGGTTGGGAGCAAGTCTGTGAAATAGAGGAATCTTCTTGTTACAGCTAAATTTGTCACAATTATATAATAATCACAGTAAGTAAAAAAACAGTGGATTATTTGCTTAACACTGAATGACTTAAATGACGTTTCAGCAAACCACCCAGGAGAATAAAACACACCAGAAACCACTCACTAATTACTTTTTTTTTTTCAGATGAAGTAATGATCTTTAATGTGCAGTAAATCTCATTAATTAACTTTCAGATTATAATTAACTCTTTATGCAATTCACCTGCCATTATGAATTATCACAAATGTCATCTAAATATTTTTTTTTCCCGTTTGGGGAGAAGAAGGAGGAAAACATGAGTACATAAGTATTTTCTGTTTCCTCTTCTCTAGTGATTCCTCCGGTAATAGGTAACATTCCTGGTACAGACTAATGATATAGTGCTGTGGTTTAACCCAGCAGGCAGCTAAGCTCCACACAGCCATTCACTCACTCCCTCGGTGGGACTGAGGAGATAATCAGAAAAAGCTAAAACTCGTGGACTGAAATAAACACCATTTAACAGGACAGAAAAGGAAGGGAAAACAACAATAAATAGACAAAATGAGTGATGCACAACATAGTTGCTGAACACACACCAACCAATTCCTAAGCAGTGGTGGCCCCTCTTGCCAGCTCCCCCAACTTTATTGTTGAGTATAATGTAATAAAGTATGAAATATGCCTTTGGCAGGTTTGGGATCTGTCCCCACAGTCTCCTTGTGCATCCTTAGCCTCCTTGCTGAAAGGGCAGAGTAAAAAGTCCATGGCTCTATGTAAACACTACTCAGCTACAAATCAGCATTATTTTTCTCCTAATTCCAAAACACGATTATGTCATCCATTACTATGAAGAAAGTTAATTATACCCCAGCCAAAACCAGGTTGAGTAGGAACATATCAAAATATCCAGTGTGTTTGTTAGGGCACTCTTTCAGTGCATTAAAGCAATGTAAAACAATGCTAACCTGTTATCTTCTATACAAAGCTGGAAAATTGTGAGAATCATATCCATTTTCTGATGGTCTACTGTAGTAACCACTAGCAGAAATTTATTCTATCCTCCTTATTGTTAGTAGCTCCCTTTTTAAACACTGGATATGCTTCATATCCCATACAAAGAAATATTCAAAACTTCTCTATACACTTTTATTTTTAATCTAGATTGTGTGATTAAAAAAATAAAAATAAAACCAGTGTAGTGTGTGGAGGCAGTTCCATAGAATGATGTACACCCATAGTAAAAAGTACTTACTTGATAATGCTGTGATAGCACTAAGGCTAATCAGGAAACAAGAGCAAAACTCATTTCAAAATGTAATGTATTTGCTTGGAGTCTCACTACCTTCACTATGAGATCCTCCTAGTCTGAAATAGGTTATCCTCACTGCTCCCTCGTAGGGGAGGCTTGTAGAGTAAGTCTCCTTGCACACAATTCCTACCTCTACCAATAAGTGTCTGTATTATTCTTGTTTCTCCCAGCTGCTTCCCAGACTTCACCAATATCCCATCTCCCATGTTCAACCTTGTTTTGTATTTTGTATACTTGATTCTCCAATTGGTACAAGAATGTTGCTCAGTGTGTATAAGACCTAGCACAGTAGAGTTTCTATTTCATCTAGGTACTTAGGTACTAGAGGAAGATGAATGGCTTACACTGACATTTCGTTTTTCAAAATTTATAGAAGATCTATTGGTTTTTCTCCCTGCAGTGTTTCTAAGGTGTACTGATGGATATTTTTAAGCAAACCTCAATGGAGAGATACTCTGTTTATAGTCAAGTTTTTATGAAGATGAATATACTGTAAACAATGACTGCACTTGATAGTGATTGTGCCCTGTTCTAACACTTATTGATGCACGAAATTAGAGACTTGTGCTAAGCTGAAATAATTGCTATAACTACCACTGCAGACAACTGAGAGCCATTAATTATCTAAAAAGTAACAACAAAAAATGTTCTAATTTGTTTCAGGGAGCTTAGATTTTGTCAGATTCCCCCTGCTTCACAGCCCCAACATACTTGCACCCACAATATTTCTTTTTTATGTTTCCTAAGTATGCAAACAATTTTTTTCACCACACATAATCACTTTCAGGAACATATAACATGGAAAGTGTCCTGTCAACTACTAACTATTCACAGGGTCACTTATTTTGGGTTTAATTGCTGAAGTGTACAAGCAAGAGAAGTAGAGCCTACTGCTTGTATAGAACATTAGAAACCACATATGTCTTGCGATTTTATGGTGGTTTATTCCATCTGTTTTCAGGCACACTATTTCATCTCAGTTGAAGGTGAGATTAAAATGTTGACTTTAGATTAGACTATTCATGGAATCACAGAATTGTGGGAATTGGAAGGGACCTCAAGAGATCATCGAGTCCAACCCCCCTGCTAAAGCAAGTTCCCTATAATAGGTTGCACAAGTAGGCATCCAAATGGGTCTTGAATATCTCCATAGAAGGAGACTCCACAATCTCTCTGGGCAGCTTATTTCAGTGCTCCATCACTCTTATCATAAAGAAATTTTTCAACATGTTTGTACAGAACTTCCTATGTTGAAGTTTTAGGCCATTGCTCCTTGTCTTATCACCACACACCGCTGAGAAGAGCTTGGCCTCATCCGTTTGCCTCCCGCCTCTGTTTAGATATTTATAAACATTAATCAGAACTCCCCTCAGCCTGAACAGACCCTTTCCTTATAAGGGAGATACTCTAAGCATAAAGGAGATGCCCTATGCAAAATCATATTGAACCTGTGGTAAAGTCCATTCCCTATGGAGCCTCATTTTCAGCAAACACTTCCATTCTGGGAATCATATCCTCCTCGGATGCCTAACGTATTTTCCTTAGAATTCATAGAATCATAGAATCATAGAATCACCAAGGTTGGAAAAGACCTAAAAGATCACCCAGTCCAACCGTTCACCTATTCCCAATAGCTCCTACTAAACCATGTAATTCGTTGATATGTTTGCATCATTACACTAAAAGCAACTATTTGCCTAGCAGCAAATGATAAGATTTTATGCTAAAAGGTGAGAAAATGAAAGCAAATGATCAAAACTTCCTGATTTTTATATTGAAATCCCATAAGTTACTTAGATACTATGCCCTATTCATAGTCTTGGAACCAAATTTGTTCCAAAGAGTGATGGCTATGCCTTTGTGAACTACTGGGATAGAACCATAGAATCATAAAAATGTAGAATCATAGAATAGCTTGGGTTGTAAGAGAGCTTAAAGATCATCCAGTTCAAATTCCCTTCTGTGGACAGGGTTGCCCCCCACCAAATCAGGTTGTCCAGGTACCCATCCAACCTCACCTTGAGCACGTCCAGAGGTGAGGCTTCCACAGCTTCTCTGGGCAGCCTGTGCCAGAGCCTCACCACCCTCTGAGTAGTGAGGGCTTTTTCATGTCCTGTCAAAGTGAATTCCATTTAGCAGTGATAACTCCCAAACATTTCTGTCTTCACTGTGTTGATTAGGGAATAAAATCACACCTAGGACTCCTTGCTGGTGGACAGTATGGAAGCGCTTCTTTTCCCCTCGTATCTCATGTAATTCTTGTTTGTAGAAGCTATATAGAAGCTCTCATAATCCATTAAAAAAAAAAAAAAAAAATGATGTGGCTACTACTTTTTACTCTGCAATTAAAACACAGCATTTTAGTTACATCTATCAGAATTGAGTTGAATCTCTTTGATATCTACTAAAGAAAATATTCCGTATATGTCATCATAGGATCTCCTGTCCTTAGCACAATATTTTGTGTTCTACTGCTTGTAGGTAAGAAGTTCAGAGCCAGCTACATGGTTGACTAAAAGCTGTTCAAACATAATTATCTTCACTGTCAAGAAAAACAGTGCAGATCACTGCAGTGCCTTGTATTGATCCATGAATGTTAAAACTGACCTGTTACGTCCATTGTCTATCTTAGTCTTCAAGCCTGCAGCTTGAGACTATTAAACTGTGATTTCTTGATGAAAAGAATAGGTGTTATGGAAAACTTCTTTCAGAAGTGTCCATGAACTGGATGGACACATTGCTTTCCCATTTTCTGAAAACAGTCTCAGTTGGATTGAAATCTCAGATGGATATTAATAGCGTGATGAAGGAATACACATCCCAGGGCATGCTGCAGAAACATCCAGCATCCTTTAGTTTCTGTTCTGCTGGTGTTCACCTCTACTTATTGTTCACTTCTTATTGCTGAGGAATAAACACAAGCGGCTTCAGTTTTTCTAAAACCTTAATCAAGCCTTCAGGAAGACATGTACCATTTTAAGTAATCAGATAAATGGTCTGTTTTTGTATTCCTACTGTTTTTTTTTATTGGTTGTGATTGGTCCAGATGTTACCAGTATTGTAATCAGAGATGGTAAGAGACTGAATATGGCTCTGATTCAAAGGAAAGATAATTATCATTTAAACCTTTAACATAATTCTAAAGGACAGAAGAAGAAAGAAATATACAACACTGGATAAACAAGTCTGAGGAAAAACTTGCTTTTATTTATTAGCCCACCATCACCCTTACATGATGCAAAAGTCTCAAAAAAAAACCCTGTTAATTTCACGCTTTCTTTTCTAGATCTGGTTGAGATCTAAGCATTTTCTCTTTCTAACTGATTATAGAATTACAGAATCAATAAGGTTGAAAAAGACTCTAAGATCATGTTGTCTAACCATTGGCCCACTCCTTCCATGACAACTAAACCATGCCCCTCAGTACCCTGTCTCCATGTTCCTTGAATACCTCCAGGAATGGTGACTCAACCAACTTCCTGGGCCGCCTGTTCCAATGTCTCACCCATCCTTCTGAAAATAAATTTTTCATGATATCCAACTTGAAATTCCCCTCACACAAGGTAAGGCCTATACCTCCTGTCCTATGTATGACACAAATAGAAACACAGCTTATACCAGCCTGCTTCTGCCCTTCTTCCCACCAAGCCAAATTAGACTGTTTGTATCTAGGATTCATATCTAGGTCAACAAAGAGAAAAACATCTTGAAGTGTAAAGGTTAATATTTTCATATGGAAATGTAGAGCTTCTGAGAATTTGGAATTTCATATCCTGATCAATGTAATCTCTAATATCAACATTATTCAGATGGCTCATTACATTTCTGTCTTAACTTTCCCTCTCTTCTTCTGCTTCACTTATGACCAAAAAAAATGTGTTGGAAGAAAAAACTTTGTTCTGATTTACGCAAGATCTTTCATGTTCTTTTTTCCCCAGGGAATGAACCACTACAAACTGGCTTATGCTAAACAATGTCTGCATTCCTATGGGGAAAAACGTAGTATGGAGATACTGTAGCTAGGGAATGCGATCTTAACAGCTCTTTTCTAAACATGGGATCATTTGCACAGAGTATCTGATGGATCACAAATCATATTGGCCAGCTACATGTGTAGGGTCACCACAAATGAAGAGTAACTAAGCTGTTAGTGACCTACTTGAAGACTGCAAGGCAGGTGTCAGGTCTGGAAATGTGAGCCTCAGTGCAAGAGGTGCATTTCCTCTGTTCGCAAGCAGGATTTCCGCTCAGTAATATCCTTTTTTGTATCAACTGTGGTCGTCTTGTTTTATAGCAGACATAAAATTTCCCCACTGATCCCCACTAGTTGATTGGTTTCCACTGGTTTTCTACTGACAACATTGCAATGCCCAGTGGTAGGAGAGTTTAGATATGGCACTACTGTGACACTGTCAGATATATTCTCTGATTCAACCCAATACGCTCAGTTCACAAGGGGGAAAGGGAATAACAATTTACGTCAAATCTAATTGTCCAGGTTTCTTGCTGATTTGCTGGGTTTTTAATTAAAAAATATTATTTTACATCACTGGGAGCACTAACTTTTAATGTGACTTCCGGACACTCATTAGATGCATCATCATCATCATCATCATTCTATTCTACAAGGAAACTTGTTTCGTATGGCCTAAAATAGCCAAGCATGAATTTCTGGTTTCTGATGGGATTTTATGTGTTTTTCAATCATTCCTTGTGGTTTTCTATCATGCTGTATTATTTTGAAGGCTCACAATAAGGCTGGAATAACTCCTTTGATGGTGATTTCATAACCTTCCTTGACAATTACTTCTAATCCCAAACTGACTTTTTAGTTCTGATATTTCTCTTAATGTTATATTTAAGCCTTTATTAGTGAAGTCTCTCCAGTTCTGCACAGCTTTCTTCTCTTTATAATTGAGTATAAATAACACTTGGCCTTTCCACACCAATTCTTTATGCAATCCTTACTTTATTTTATTTTATTTTTAATGTTTATTTTTATTTTATTTTATTCTAATTTATTTATTTATTTATTTATGGACATAAATCTGTATCTGAAAGTTTCATCCTTACTTCACAACTGTTCTCTCAGCTGTCTTAAAAAATTACCCTTTTGATATTAGGATGTCTTCTGTGTTTAGAGTCCAGCTAGTTACTCCTATGTAGAAACATGGTTTAGTGGGCATGGTAATGATATGTTTGTAGTCAGACTGGGTAAT
>NW_024884253.1:2044551-2080452 GCF_019232065.1 Centrocercus urophasianus
CCTAATGTTCTTTTCCAAACTTAACGATTCTATGATTATTCCATTTTTAATCAGTACTCATTTTTGAGAATCCACGTGATTTTTCTGAATGTTTGAGGAAGACTGTGCTTTTCAGTTGTCTGTGTGCGTGCACTGCAAGATTTATTTAATCAGGCATGGAGGATTCAAGCTGTTTATCTTAAAAGGGGACAATCAAGAGGTGACTCTATCATGACCTAAACATCTTCATAAGGAGAAATTCCTAATGAACCTGTACTAAAGGGATCATTAATGTAGTGGAGAAAGATGTAAAAAAAAACCAACAAAGCAAAACAACAAAAAAAAGGCATACAATTTCTTAGATACAGGAAAATAATTAAACGAGACTGAAGCTACAAATGGTCATAGTGAAGCCTCCATCCTCCTAAGCTTTATGTTTTCTGGAAGGCATGCTTCACAAACACACATTTTGGACTTGTCACATAAGAAATGTACTAGGCTCATATTCTTCAGGAATCCAGAAAAGGTGCTTTAACAGTCCTTCCAGGCCTCTAAACTTGCAAACTGTAGGATTGACAAGATAGTGTTGTTGCTATGGATATTAGGAAAGAGTTTGCAATGCAAAGTGATGACAACAGCAGGATGGGAACTTTGTTGTGAGACATATAGCTTAATATATAACAGGTTAAGGCAAACCTACTCTATATGTGACACATATACAGGCAACTTGTCTTCTTTATCAGAAATATATAGAAACAGGCACTCTGGGGGAAAAAAATCTCACAAAAGCATATGGGCCATCCTGCTCTCAGATCTCACTCTGGATACTGAGTGGGTGAAAGAACAAAATGTGCAGGACAGATTTTAATTACATTGCTTTCATAGGAGGAAAACTTTTGAATGCTAAATTACAGAGAGCATAATAAATTGGTCAGAGGCATGATCAGAGTACTTGGTGTGTGTTGGAGGTGAAGAGTGGTCCATTGTCACGGAGCTGACCAGATCAATCTATGTCCGTGACAGGGGCGGCAGGCCTCTGCCCTCCCCCCCCACCCCAGTCCCACAAAAATGGGAAGGAAGGAAGGGAGGAAAAGAGCAGCGGCAACAATCTATGGAGGAAAACTTATTTTACTATAATATTGGAATACAAGATAACACAATATATACAATTTAATTGCAATTGAGATTAATAAATCAGACAAGATGAGAGAGAGAGTTCCAGGGACCGATTCAAACCTGAAAAGCTTGGAACGGCCAGGAAAGCACCTCCAGCACCCACTGCAAGGCAGCAAGAGAGCGCCCCCCCCACCCGGAAGGGCCAGATCCCGTGACTGCTGTAATGTACAGGGATAGGTACTTGGAATTGGGGCAGTGACATTTCAATGGCCTGTACACTACATGATGTTTTGATGTGGAATACTGAAACCCAAAAACAAAAAACAAAAACAAAAACATAGAACCATGACATCCATATAGCAAAGTGTGACGTTTTTCTAGACCGATTCTTTTAGCTTTTCACTTCTCAGGTGGTGGAGAAAAATGAAAAAACTTTTAAAAATGAACAACCCAGGTAGGAAATTTACATGAACTGCTGATAAAGAAAATAAAAAGAAGAGAATTTGATGTATTTTCAGTAAATGAAGAGGGGCATTAAGAAAGAAGAGGAACAGACTTTTTGCAAGGTCTGTTGTGACAGGACAAGGAGAAAAGGTTTCAAAGTAAAAGGGGAGATTTAGATTGGACTTAAAAAAAGAAGTTTATTACAATGGAGGTAGTAAGGCATTGGAACTGACAAACAGAGAGGTGGTGGATGCCTCAACCCTGGAAACACTTAAGGTCAGGTTGGACGACTGTCTGAGCAACCTGATATAGCTGTACACGTCCCTGACCATTGCAGAGGAGTTGGACTAGATGTCCATCAGTGTCACATCTACAAATTTCTTGATAACCTCCAGGGACAGTGACTTTACTATGTGGGCATCCTGTTTTGATGTATAACTACTCTTTCTTCTTCCTGAGAAGAAATTTATTCTAACGTCTAACCTGAACCTCCATCATAGGCCAATTCTTTCCCTGATCTTGCACTTTTTTTCCAATTTTCATCAAGACTAGGACTGTATGCTGGATTGTATTTCCTATAGACTAATGGCTTTGCATTTTGCATTGAGACTCGCTCTATCAATCTAAGCTCCTCTTCTTAATTTCTCAAGATCATTCTGAATTTTAATGTTGTGCTTTTAAATCTTTTAATTATCTCTTGCTTTGTACAGCCTGAAGTGCTCCTCCTATACCATCTTCTGCATTCCTCATGAATATACTGAATGTGTAAAAGCCAACAACAGTTCCTACTTAATTCTTCAACTAAATTCCTCAAGATCATTATAGCATTCTGCACAGACATTTTACAGATGCTACAAAGAAAATTCCTATTCTCCATTTAAAAACTTCAGTAGTGTTCTGCGAATAAAGGGGTTCCTGGCTCTCTACCTTGTCAGTTAGATCTATTTTGTTAAAAGGAGTGAGGGAAGGGGAAAATCAGAGTTTTATGCTGAAGATGCTTGGTAGTGCAGTGCACTGAGATTTCAATAAAATGACTGTTTAAGATAGCAGATAAGTTTAGGTTTCAGATTTGTATGTTGTATCTCTGAAAATGACTCTTTCATGTAAGGTTAAATAAGAATCTAAGTAAATTTAGGATTTAGGATGCAGTGCTTTACCATAAAATGCAAAGAAGTTGCATGCATTTGAACTAAAACGGGGAAAAGCAGCAATGTAGTGATGAATGGGTGACCTGATAGACCAGAACACCTCAGCAAAATACAGCTTTATTTCATACATTGAGAACTCATGCAGGTGCACATGTCACATACAGACATAAGACAGTTCTAATTTGCATAATGCAATTATTATTGTGTGACTAAAGAAAAGCATCACAGAAAAAAACAGCTGTGTTTTTAACATATTTGCACAGGTATTTACCTAAACTGGAAAGGGAATAGAAGTCATTATGCATTAAACTCTCATAGGCCACAGTGAACATATTTTTCCAAAATAACTGCATGTAGATAACTCAGAAAAATTAGTCCTGGAGTGACTGCAGCAATAGATACATTCATTATAAGAACACTGCCAAAATGCTAAATTTAAACTTATCTAAGGCTCTGAGAAAGTGGGAGTCTTATTAATGCAATTGTATTTGCAAACACAACCTAGTTATGAAGAGCAGGAGGAATATGGATTACTCATCCCCAGGGAGAATATAATTTTCTCCAGAAGCTAATGAAGAAATTATCTGCATTCAGGAGAATATTTTTCAGATTTAGCTATATCCTTAAAAAACAAGATGAATGTTTAACACAGTACTAATTGAGAGCAAAAAGGTTTTTTAACATATCTGGCAGATGTAATATGTTTTTTTCTAAGGAGACACATTGTAATAAAAACTTAATTAATGTATATTTGTTTGCAGAAATAGCCATTTAGTATAATGACATCCATCACAGTAAAACCATCTGCTGTTCAAGAGGACATTGTTTGAATTTGTATTATGACCCCATTTAAATAGAGAATGATCAAATAATTTGTTATCAGGTGCTAAAAATTATGTATTTCCTCTCCATTTACTTGAAACCTGTTTAAGGTCTGATAGTGGACATGACTGATTTAAAGGCCAAAGGGAGAAAAAAAAAATTGTTTTCTCCTACATGATATAGAAATTATGTCTTCATCAATAGATGTAGAATTGAAACAAGAGTTCAGAGTCGCAACAATAATCTTTACACATTCTCCTGCCTAGAGATATTCATAGCCTCAGAGTAAATACTGAGGCTCCCCTACACCACAGAGACGTATTTAGACTCAGAAGACCATATCAGAAGGCAGACTGTGAAAGTGCAAGCTACACCTTCACAAATATATGTCAGAACTGTATGAACTCAATATCTGACTCCTTTAACCTTTGTACGTATTTTACAGAATATGATGTTATTTTATTCTAGTAGGTAAATAATATAGCTATGCCGACATTTCTATGGAGGTGATATCAAAGATTTTCAGGGAAAAAAAAGTGTCACATGAGGTATTTTTAACCAGGAGAACTTGTTGGTCTAGCTGTGTTGCATGAGATTTGGCTCAGCATAGAAGCAATAGATATTCAAGGTGAGTATTAACAAAAGGGACCCTAAAATACACAAAACTAGTTTGAGCTATAAAGAGACAGCCATGATGTCCAGCATCTCATTTCTACTTCTAATACCATTAGATATCTATACCATAATTATAATTTTTATATTTCACTTTTTACTGGAACAGATTCTAGTATGATACTCAGTTAATTGTGTGTGCAAATACAACCACAAGCTGTTCAAGTTATCCACCTGTGAACACAGATATCCTATATGTAGGTGTGCACTCTACTACTTTCTGCAGAATACACTGGAGAGGTGCAGTTGTTTCATGATATGGAAGTTTTCTTTACATTATACACACATCAAAAAGAGAAAATAATGAAAGGTATATCTTGTAAGTTTAAACAAAGCTTTCCAAATTTAGTCATCTGTTGTTAGTACCTTTCAAATAGCAAGACTAGAATCACTCATGAGTTATTTTTTTATACCTATATCTACCTTTACCTATGCCTATACCTGTACCTATATTTATGTATATACCTGTACCTTTACCTATATCTATACCTATTCCTACATCTGTGTCTATTGGTATATAGATATACCAATACCTATAGCTATACCAAACCTATAGTTACACCAACATCTACAACTATGCCTATACCTATACCTACACCTATATCTATATCTAATCCTATATCTAATATACCTAATATCTAATTTATATCTAATCTATCTTTATCTGATTTATCTATTTATCTAAATAGCAAGGAAGAATAAAATATGCACTCTCTCAGAGAGAGCTTTGCATGCATTCACTGTGAAAATTCTAGACTGTGGAATAATGACAAATAAGAAGTCCTCAGTGGCTCTGGATTTTTTACAATCTCACTCATCTGTAGCATCTGCTTGAAATTTCCTCCTGACTTACTTGGTCTTTTATAACTTGGATTGTGCTCAATTTATCCAAATTGAAGACGATCCCCCTCAGGCAAAGACTTTGCTCAGAGGCAGCAGTGTAAACTGTGGCTGTTTGTTCTTCTGTAACTGTCCTAGATGGAGACAAACACTTCGTCTTTCTTGTTTCAGTTTAATCTATGTGAAGGAGTCATATTTCTATTTTATTCATGAGCTCTATTGCAAGTGTGCTTTAAAAAAATGAGGTTTAAAGCAATTTAGATCAGTAAAAAAATTCCTAATGCAACATTTTATTTTTCTGTATGACTTCTACATGGATCGGCTTGATTTTCTCCCTCTGTGTTATAGAATTTTCACAGGTTTTCTTTTAGAAAAGCCTGAGCTTCAAGTTCCCTATGACCATAGTTGACTGAACTTCAATCAGATATTAAGACTACATCTGCATTAATGGCACTGGGTTGGAGGTTATAAAGCCTATTCGGAGTTTAAGTTTACCCATTTGAGTCCTGTCCCATGATAACCTTTTTCAAAAGCTTTCCAGATGGAGCTTGGTTATCGCTTAGTGGGAAAAAGAAAAGAGAAAGAGAAAGAGAAAGAGAAAGAGAAAGAGAAAGAGAAAGAGAAAGAGAAAGAGAAGAGAAGAGAAGAGAAGAGAAGAGAAGAGAAAAGAAAAGAAAAGAAAAGAAAAGAAAAGAAAAGAAAAGAAAAGAAAAGAAAAGAAAAGAAAAGAAAAGAAAAAACAGCTTGGATCTTTTTTTCATGTGTATGAACATATATTGTCTGCTCCTCTATTTTTCAATATTGTCATTTTAGATTAAAACTGTTCTTTCTGTTTTTTGGTTTTCAATCCAAAACACATCAAGATTTTAAAGCAAAAGCTGCAGGGAAAATAATAGTACATGAGCAACCTGATCTAGCTGTTAAATATCTCTTCATTGAAGGGGACTTGGACTAGATGGCCTTAAAAGACCCCTTCCAACTCAAATAATTCTGTGATATTAAGCATTGACCAGTTCTGAATCAAAATACATTTCTTCAGAGGGGTCAGAGGTTACTCCTTTGATGAAATTCCATATGGTTTAGGAGGAAACATGCATGTAGAATCAGGGTCCAACATATTAAAAGTCAGGGGATGAAGGAAGTACTCTTTGCTCCCCAGGGAGAGGTGAACTCTTCAAAAAGACTTAAAACACCTCTAGGCCAGGGATGTCAATTATAAATTAAATACAGTCATTAGATCCAGCCCACTGATTTCCACATTCTTTTCATATTCTTCCATATTCTATATTTTTCATCTGATCAGATTCCCCAATTTAGGGCCCACATAAGCCAGTGTGCTGAGCTCTCACCGATGTCTCATCTTAAACCAACAATAAATTAATGTAATTAGTTTTCCAAAAGTAAAATCCATCTTGGCTATCATGACAAATGTTATGTGGTCTCCATGCCTTTACTCAGGGGCTTTCTCATTGTATTTTCTCCCCTCACCCACTGAGAAAAGGGAAGAAGTGAGCAGCTCAGTGGGTACTGGTAATGACCAAGGTGAAATATTACATTAGCACAGTATCTCAGCCTTTAATACATCCACAGTTTCCAAATTACACATTCTGACCCCAGGATGACTTGCCTGCTGTTGAGTATAAGAAGTGTAAGAAATTAGGAGAAATTCAAGAAAAAGTAACTGAAGCCCAAGAAAGTAAAAGGACAACTTCTAGCTGAGCTAAGAATAAATCCAGAACCAATCTTTCCACCTACACTTTAAATAAATGCTACATATGTTCCTCCAGAGAATGATTAATCAGTACTTAATGCACTGATGGTGTGGCTGATGTATTTAATCACTAAAGCGGAATAACAAAGTGTAATCAATATTGTAATTTTTTTTAGCCCTTTAAGTATGAGCTGCAAGCGAGTTTGGGAAAGGGTTGGGTGTTCTGCTTCAATGCACTGTTTGCTGTGTTTCTGAACAACATAATTTTTTTTTTTCCTGCGTAGTGTATACACCAAAATCAAACTCACAGGTCCTCTCAAATTAATTCTTTGAGGAAAAATATTTTGATCAATAATTAGCTTTTGGTTTATTGGTTGTTCATGGGATAGTGTTGCTTCTCCAATATATCTGTTTTCCCTCATAACTGCATTTCTTGAAGGTCTCTGGATAGATTGAGATCAGGAATTCAGTTTTTAAGAGAGGATACAGCACCCTTTAAATCACTGATTTTTATTACTAGGAAAATTAAATGCAATCTCTTCTTTCTTTAAAAAAAAAGAAGTATTGAAGTATTGAAGAACTCCTGATTCTAATTTTCTCTTTTATGTAACACTTTTCAGTGACCTCCCTCAGTAGAAGATTACAGCTGTGTATAGCACTTAGTCAATATGTGTAATTCAAACACCCTTCACCAGAAATGATTATTTCTTTATTTTGTTAGAGATTTATAGATATTTTGTAGTTAGATACTTGTAAAGCTTGCAAACCAGTCCACATCCCTAGGTCAGACCATCATTTGGCCATCCCTCAGTGGAGCCAACAGAAATGAATTCCACATACTACCCAAATACAGATAGAAAAAAAGAGACCATCAAATTACTCTCATGTAGGTAAATATTTGGTAAAGATTTTGTAAAGATAAACGGTATTGTCATAGATTCAATGATACTTCCAGTGCACAAGTTTGGAGGAAAGCAGGGAGAAATTTCATGAGATCTTTATTACTATCTCAAATTGGAATATTAGATAAAGTTCATTTTGGTCGGAGAGCAAGATCCCAGCAGCACAGTAGCGGCTGAGATGATAAAAAGACTTATCAGTTCAAATAACTAAATATTTTCCCAATCAATAACAGAATGAAAATTGTTGTTATGTCTGCTGTTACATTCATTAAAGAACACTTCAACACAGGAGGGAATAACAACTTTAATAGTCCTAAATAAAACGACGACCTTTAAAAAACATGCTTTAAAGGTCTTTCATTTGAAGGACATAATTCTAGTAAGAAGTTTAAAACAGTTATGAATAGAGGAATTATAAGTTCTGATCCTTTTCAGTTTTCTTGTGTATGGGTTCTCCAGTGTCCATTCAAACAACTGGAGCTCACAGAATACCAAGGGTTATGTGGGTCTCACATCAACTTTGATAATCCATTCTCATTAAGCCTTTTGATATTGTTCATCTTTATGAGCTGCACCTTCCTGTTGAATTTAATTGAAATTGCTGAGTAAAACATTAAAAAATAATTAACATGGGCTGAAAGACAGCATAGCTGCATGTATATTCTTTCCTTTGTGAAAAAATATATTCTTGAAGGCTCAGTTTCCCTAATTGGAGTGTAAAGTCACTAAGTGAAGAACAGATTTAAGGAAACAATCCTCTTTTATATTGAAAACTGTAAGCCATTTGCAGGTTTTTTTTGTTTTGTTTTGTTTGTTTTTATTGTTTTGTTATGTTTTGTTTTGTTGTTTTTTTCTCTTTGCTAAGCGGGAAAAAGAAAGGCATGGTTGCAAAGAACAAAGACAGAAAGACTGGAAAAGTTTTCAGGAAGTAGAGAACGTCCTTATGGACAAAGTGAGAAGGAATATGAGTTTCAGAATACTTTCTAAGGCATCTCTCTTCTCTCAAAGATGGAACAATACTATTAGATTTTAATAGCAAGGACTGTTGTTGCAACTAGTGAGCCTAATTTCATTCACAGCATAGGCCAAAAAGCAAGATCCTAGTGAATTAGGAACTAAAACATGCCTATCAGTTTGTGTTTGTAGCACTTTGGGAGACTAAGATGGCAATATTCAAAATACAGCACTGATACAAGTTCTGAAAGACTGTGTATTCATTTGTGGGGATTTGGAGGAATGTTATCTGCATGCAGAATTATTTCCATTATTATTATTTTCAAGAATTTGATGTGTTTTTCTCAGTAATTAAGAGTGTTTAATTTAAGGAAAACGAAAGACACACACATATTTAAACTTACTATCTCTGTACATTCAAAAGGGATCTTTTCACTGTTTGGTGGGTATCTATATCCCATCCCCATCAGTTAGGGACTTCACCAGAACCTGAAGGTCTCTTTATGATGCAAAAAAAAAAAAAAAAGCAGTTTTAGGAAGCAGTAGAATGGACATAGAATTAAACAATTACCAAAAATTATCATAGATTTCCCTAGTAAAACTACAGTAGAAGACATATGAACTAGTTGATGCTATGGTGCTACTAAAGGATCAGAGTTGGAGTTTTCTGGACTTCTTTAATTCATGTGTCATCAAATGGAAATAGCCATTGTGATTGCAACAATTAAAACACTACGATAAATGGCAAGCCTAAATTTCTTTAACATTTTCCTTCAATTAACTACAATCTGAGCTCAATTAAGGGATGGCTGAGGTCTCCTTCTGAAACAATAAAAAAGCAAATAAGCTGGCTTTTATTCATTTCCATACTATTAGCCATATGAAAACAAATAACTCAAACTTGAAGGAAAGAAGAACATTTGTTTCCTCTATTTATGGGCTTTTGTGTTACAAGCACAAATAACCCTGAACTGAAAATATGACTTGTTCCTCTGAACACCTGAATTGGCTAACATGGGGAACAAACACAGGGAATCTAACTACAAAGTCACTTAAATATTGTGACTTATTTCCTTGGACTTGTGACTTATTCCCTTGGGAGGCAGAGCAGAGTTCAATTTTATTTTTTGTCTTAGGAACATTTACATGTGGAGATGTGAACTGGAGTGTTTCAGAAATATTTCATCAAAAGCCACAGAGAGAAAGCTCGTTGTCACAAAACTATTTCAATATACAGGAGGAGGAAAAATACATTATTAGAGGTCAGTGTCTCTGCATTTATGCTATACCTGTCATATGACCTATTGTACAGAAATTGCCTACTTCGATTCAATCTGCTTTAGAAATATATAGCAATACACAGATAACATGAAAAAATGTATAAATGCATTTTACTAGATGCTTAGGGAATGGCAGTCTCAGAAAGGCCACACATTATTAATCAGCTTTTGCTGACAGGAAGATGAAAGTAGACTATAAAAAGGATGAAAATTTGTAGAGAGATATAGAAAGATAAATCTACAAACAAACAGAATGAAGAAAGACTTATAGCAGAGTAATTAATGTAATTCAGAAGGTACAAAACATAGAAAAATGACAAGGGAAACAAAAGTACCCTAACTAAAAGTGTGTGTTAGAAATAAGCCATTCCTAGAAACCAAAATAAATATGAGCAATAATAATGGATAGTTTATGAACAAAAAAGGTAGAATTGACTGCAAGAATGAATACATACAGGGATATTTGGAAAATAAGTGAATAAAGTATTTATAGCAGGTAAAGATGACAAATGATTCCGCACTCTGTTGAAGCTGAAATGCTCAGTGGCTACTGTAGATGATGACAGATAATAAAAACATTCATTAGGCTGCTTTAAGAAAGGCATCTGAAAAGTTACTGCTTATTTTCAATAAGCCCTAAGGAAACATCCTGACAAACATTTTTATGGAGAATGGTCTTTGAGATCTAAGAGGATGCTTAGTCACTGTGTCCTCATGCGTTCATAAAAAGAGTAATACTTATGTGTTGCTGAACAATAGACAAATCAGAAATTCTGACTTGAAAATATTTTGATGCTAGGACAGTATTGGGATAGTTCAAGATCCGGAAATCTCCAAAGCACAAATTTTGATCATGGCATATAGATTTTATCCATGCACAATCTGCTGGAAAGGGAACACAGTGGGAAGTAAGCAATCAAGTGGATTTCTAGATGATGCTACGGGCAACTTTGTTATACAAATGATGGATGCTTTGGAGTTAATCAGAATGCTTCTGGACATGGTTCTGGCCAACCTGCTCTAGGTGGCACATTTTGAGTAGAAGAGTATGACAAGATGTCCCTTCCAAATACAATTATTCTGCAATTTTATGGTTCTGTGGGTATGACAATCACTAGTTGTGAATTTACTTCATCTATAGTTTATAAATAAAGAATTGTCAAGGAACCAATAATCCAAGTCAATCTTGACTGTACTGACCATGAGATTGTATAGTTAATGATTGTGAAAACAATGATGAGTAGAGGTAGAAGAGTTAAGACTGCAATTCACTATGGCAAACTTGCTTAGAAAGTTGGTAGGTATGATGCCATTAGTATGCTGCCCTGAAGCATAGCCCAGGAACAATAGTCATCTTCAAGGACAACCTCATTAAAGAACAGGAATATCCTTGAGTGAAAGAAAATGAATAGGAATGACCAGAGACCATCGTGGTTCAACAAGGAAAGACTAGGTTAGGATATTTATCGAAATAGAGTATGCAATTCCAGATGACCTCATAGCTCTCTGCAACTTCCTGAGGAGGGGAAAAGGAGAAGGAGGCACTGGTCTCTTCTTTCTGGTAACCAATGACAAGATGTGAGAGAAAGGCACAAAGCTGCACCAGGGAAGGTTCAGACTGGACATTAAGAAAAATTTCTTTGCCATGAGGGTAGTCAAAGATTAGAAGAGGCTTCCTAGAGGGATTGCTATTCCAAATGCCTGCCTGTGTTCAAGAGGCATTTGGGTAGTGCTCTCAATAATAAATTTAACTTCTGTTCAGCCCTGAAGTGGTCAAGTAATTGAGCTAGATCTTGGCCGATCCCTTTCAACTTGACTCAACTGTTCTGTTCTGTTCTATTCTATTGCATTCCATTTCACTCCACTCCAGCGTCATCTAACAATGCCATGATGGAATTAGGAAGGCCAAAACTCTGCACAAGTGATTTTGATAGGCTGTATAGATGGGCTGAAATCTCATACTCATCTGAATGGAGCAGGTTGAAAGAGAAAGGACAATATGCAAAATGTATAGCATGCAGTAATAAATTTTCTTATTGGATATAAGGATAAAAAAGCTGGCATGAAGAGATACAAGAGGTTTCCCTGATGTGCTGTGTATCCTCCATTCTAGGATGGAATACCTTGAGAACCTGATGTTGCTCTGATGTCAAACCTACTTTGTGTAGGGTTCTGGATCAGACATTTTCAGAGGCTCTTTCCAAAGTGAACTACTCCACTACTGTCTGACACACTGTTCTTATTCTTCCCTCCTTGTGTACCTATTTCCAAACTAGAAGATAGATTAGCTTATGGGAGGGAGCACTGACCTGAACCCGTATGGATCTCTTTAGATATAGCAAACATGAATCCATTAGTGTTTGCTCAAAAATTGGTAGTTGCTCAGTGAAGTGAGGAAACATGATAGTACTATTCGATCTGGGGATTTCTTGAATACTTTATTAGACTTTGGAAGAATGTTGCCCCATTCTTTGAAGGAAATGTAATACATCTCAGGAGTTAGATTCATTCTCAGATGTATCTCTCATGCAAGCTGCGTCTTCTGTATCTTGGTTCCCCTCAAGTAGGTGGCCCTTTTGAAGATCTTTTGAAGGAGGAGTCTTCACAACCTCACTGAGCAACCTGTGCCAGTGCTCTGTCACCCACACGATAGGGAAGTGTTTCTTCATATATAGACAGAACATCCTGTGTTCCAATTTGTGCCAATTGACTCTTGGCCTTGCAATTGGCACCACTGAAACAAACCTAACTCCATTGCCTTTGCACCCTCTCATCAGGTATTTATGAACTTCGACAAGATCCTTCCAAGCCTCTTCTTCAGGCTGAACGGTCCCAGCTCTCTGCCTTTCTTCGTAGGATTAGTGCTCCATTCCCTTCATCATTTGGTAACTCTGCATTGGGAACTTTTCAGTAGGTGCATGTAATGGTGAGTCCAGAACTGGATCCAGTACTCCAGATGCAGTCTCCCCAATACTGAGTAGATGGCTTCCAAAATCAACCACAGGAGTGTGCAGGAAGGCAAACATTTTATTATGCTTTGGCACATACTGAAGAATGCATTTGATGAGTTTTCATGTGTAGCTGATGGGCATTATCTGCTAATTTTATAAATAATTCAGCCTTATGCAGCTGCCTGGCCATGCTCATATCATATTTGTTTGCCACAGACATACACAGTGAGCATGGCAATGTAATGTCTTTTTGCTGGACATTTTCACTTTTATTCCTAGATCAAGTTTTACCTCTTTAAATTCCTTCTAAGATACTGCCTCTCAGGCATCTGTATTTTCCACAGGAATGGAGAAGATGTCATTTGTCATCGTTCATGACAGGCATGGTACTGATATCACTAAGCCTGAGGGGAATAAAAGAATAAACACTTGATAAAAGCATGATTTAAGATTAATAGTTGCCTGGTGAAGATCCATGATAAAACATCCCATAAAGACATTATTTGCCCACAGAGTAGCATTTCTTCAGCAGTAACAGATGGCTGAAACAGAGCTGAAAGAAGAAGTCTTATTTTAAAGAATGCTTATCTTGCAGCCCTAACTCTACTCCATGCTTTGGGTGGAAAATTAGAGTCTATCATGGTGCATTCTTCAGTTAAGATGAAGACAGGTCTTTTGTGAGCAGTGCTACATCTTCTCAAGGTGCTAACCATCCAAGCAGTGTAGAAATATCAACATTCTGAGCTTACATTCATAAACAGAAGCATCAAAATATTAAAAATATCTATCTTTATCTGCTGTCAGTTATAATTCTCAATGGCAGCTGCAACAGATATTTCTGCTGGAAAAAAAAAAAAAAAAAAATCTTAGCATTCTGGGCAAAAGAAAATGTCTTTAGTAACCATAGAGTGATTGCATTCACATGACTGTTTCTTGCTAGTAAATGACTGTGATTAACACTATACCAATATATATCACAATTTTGGAAATGCAAACCTCTTCTGGTTCATCTGTGTCTGTGCAGCATTATTCTCAGCAGCAACTTAGTTTATTCAAAACTCAGGAAAGGAATCAAATGTAATTGCTTTCTGTAAGTATTAACACTCATTCACTCCCACATGGAACTGAGCTGCTGCCAGAAAGTCAAAGCAGAATACAATTTTGCAGATATTAGTCACAGCCTACTTTAGTTCCTCTCCAACTTCTGGTCCTTGGAGAAACTGAGGAGCTGTTGACTACAACATCTGATGCCCTTCAAAACCTTTGGTCATGATCCAATGTCTGAGATATATTGTCTTGAATAATATTCTGTAACACTAGAGATAGGATGAAGAGAGTGAGGCAGTACAGCTGACATATTTTCATTTCAACCTGAAAAATGCCAATACAGGAATACTGTCATTTCTGTTTCTAAAAAAGGGTCCAGTTGAATTTCAACAAGTGGATCCAGAGCACCATCAAAAATTCTGAAACCATTTATCTCTTTCCTCCGATGACTCTTTGAAGATAACTTTGCAGATCAGTTTTGGACTAAGCAAGATGCAAAATGCTTCACTGTCTGTAGGACTACTCAATTCTTCCTAAAATTCAGTAAAAGATGCTCTTTGAGCTGGCATGTCAAGTTTTTATCCTACTCATTTCCTTGCACTGCATGCATCTGATCTCCTTGGGCCAGCCTCTTATCCCATGTAAAATCATAGAGTTATAGAACGATTGGAGTTGGAGGGAACCTTTAAAGGTCATCTAGTTCAACCCCCTGCATTGGACAGGGAGACCTACAGCTAGATCAGTTTGCTCAGAGCCTCATCCAGCATAACTGTGAATTTCTCCAGGAATGGGATATTTACCACCTCTCTGGGCAATCTCCACAAAAGGATGTGACCACATTTTAGTGAGCACCAAGCCTCTTCACTATATTTGAAATTAAGCAAGAGTGCATATGATAATAGTTTGGCTATCACACAGATCCATTGACATTTCTAGGGTTTAAGAAGTGCTTAAGCACAATTTCATAGAATTATACAGATTGGAAAAGACCACTACATCATCTGGTCTAACCATCAACTCATCATTACCATGCCCTCTAAGCCATCCCCATCATTTCCACCTTCTTGATAACTCCAGGGATGGTGACCTCACCACTTCTCTGGGCATCCTGTTTCAGTGGGAAGTGGTGAAATCACCATTCCTGGAGGTTTTCAGAAAGGAGAAGGTGAGGCACTGGGACATGATTTCAGTCTAGAGACGGCGTAAACTAAATATTTCTTGTTCTCTAAAACAAAACTTCCACTAACTTCTACCTATACTGAGTTTTGAAGATTTATTTCTGACATGCCATAAGATGATCTGCTTCTGATTTTGTTTCTGTTCTGAGAAATACAAGTGCTGGATAAAGTAATCATTTCCATAAGCATCAACTTGGAAAAAAAGGCGATGGTGCTATCACCTTCTCTGAATTGGCTATTATCACAGAGAATTATGTGCAAATGATACATTTATATGCAGTTCACAAATGGCTCTGCTAATTCTAGCCACTCAATGTGTCCTACATATGTCCCGTATGGTGTCTGTGGGAGAAGAAGATAAACAGTTGAGCTTCTGCAAATATAGCACTAGGATCAGCATTTTGCTAAAAAATTGCTTTTTCAAGGGGTAGGAGTTCGCCTGACTATTTCAGCAAAAGCACAGAAACAGAAGAGCTGAAGATTTCACTTTATTTGGAAGGAATAATAAACACTGGTTTACACCTAATTTAAATGCTACTGGCAAGCACGTGGATTTTGAGTAAAATCATTTTTTATGAAGCATCAAAACGCTGTATGGTTAGATGCTAGTCAAAGAAATGATCTTTTAAAACTCTTCTTATGAAACGATGTTTAAAACAGTAAAAAAATGCTACTGAGATTTAAATCATACTCTTACTAGCACTTGAAAATAATTTTATTAGTCTCTATGTTAAACAAGTTTTAAAAAAATGAATTCTCGAAAGAGGAGGTTTTATTTATTTTTATTTATCTTTTGACCACTGGAGAAGTAAATGAAAATTTAAAAAATCTAAATCCAGTCTCATCTTACGCTTTTTATATACATGACTCATGCTCTCTTAAACTCTGCTTTATTACCAGTTGATTGGGAGTGGTATTATTTATTTTATCCAACTCTTGTTTTCCACAGCTTACACAGGATGTATTGCAGAGAGGCTCCATTTAATGGAATTTTCGTTCAGGTAAAGAGAAGGAAAAGACTGTGAAAAATAACTCAGTGAATGAAAGAATAAATAAATCACTTGCCTATTTGGATTTGGATGTTGTAAATAGTTTTTGCAAAATGTTTTCACTTCTAGTAATACTTCCCATCAGAAGATATTTTGGTAATCAAAACAGAAAATTCATTTGGAAGACTCCTTCAGTGATCCTCTAGTCTATAACAGGATCAACTGGAATTACTTCTTAGCATCACCCACCTTATGTATTTCAAAAGGCAATAAAACCAAATCAAAATCCACGAGAAATGCCCAGCAGATAATCTGATTGACACTGGAATGAAACCAAATTGAGAAAAAGCATTAATTTTCAAAAGAAGTTTGGGGTTTTTTTTTTTCCCAAAAAT
Organism: Centrocercus urophasianus; assembly: GCF_019232065.1. Lineage (NCBI taxonomy): Eukaryota > Metazoa > Chordata > Aves > Galliformes > Phasianidae > Centrocercus > Centrocercus urophasianus. The sequence goes on from NW_024884253.1 coordinate 2,060,980, forward strand.
ATAGAGGTAAAAAAAAAAAAAAAAAAAAAAAAAAAAAATTCTCTTTCTTCAGCTTTGAAATACTTGTAAGTCAATACTTGTCTTCTCCATTAATTCATTTTTAGCCATAAATTTCATTTGGGACTCAGAGAACTGGAATTATTTTCCCTGTATTACTATAAAACTGCTTTGAGATATTTCTTCAAGAATGCTATGAGGCATTAAGCAGTTGCAGCACATCCCACTTTTTGATTTTTCTATTTAAGACTGTGTTCACTTCAGAGAAAAACAGAATTTTTCTACATTTATGACACGTGTTCTTCACACTGTGAATTGTTTCACTTCAAATGACTCAACAAGAAATTTGACTTAATAGTTCTTATTCTTCAGAAGCACAGCATATTCAACCTTGATTTTGAAATTGTCAAAATTCAATTACTCTCCCATGTAATTCGTAGGTAATGGACAAGAAATCTGAATAAAAGTTATAAACAGAAACATTTAGATATATTTTATTCAGAAGAGTATTATGAAGATATCATATTTCTATGATAAAGAATCTTCTTGCATATATTACAAATTTGTTATTTTCTATCAATGCATGTAACAACTTGTTTGTAATTCAGTTATGAGAGTATGCTAAAACTACATAGCAAAACTATGATATCTTTTCTGTAAAAGCAGTGATTTCACGATCTGACTTAATTTTGATTTCCAAGAAGAACAGCTTTCAAGTTCCTAACAGACATGTTTCTGTAACTTGGAGTCTTTTGACCAAACTTGCCAATCAGGAAAGCAATAAACAATACTACAGCATTGTTCAGTGGGCAGTGTTCAGTCCATAATAAAACATCTACTTTAGGAATCCTATCCTGCTTAGTGCTCAGGTCTATTTTAAGTCATGTATTATTGGATGTGACCCTGTGCAGGAGTTTCTGATACAGTAATGCATCTCAGACAACATAAGTTTCTCTTATGTGGGCAATTATATTAAATCCACTTTGTTACAAGATTAATGTAACCTAGCATTGTAGGTTTTGTGCGTATTTGTTAGCAACCATGTTGACCTCAAAATATTTAATATAAGGACACATTAAGTGTGCATGTTCTTTGATTTTTGCAGTTAAGCTTGCAAATTACAAGACCAACTAAGCTAAGAATTTCAGGAATTAACACAAAAATTGTGGCTGTACTTTGGAATGAAGGATATTGTGGCCTTTTCCTGCCTATATTATTTTCTGATCCCATATACTGTGCTTCTTGGTCTTCCTAACAAACCCTCCCAAGAATAAGTCTTGTATTTCTTTATAGAGTCAGATTTTATTAGCAGTAACAGGCGGAAAATCAGGAAGCTGGGATAATAGATTTTCTATGTGAGGATCTTTTTACATATTAGGAAATCTCTAAAGACATTGAGGAGTGGCAAAGGTTAAGAGATAGGAAACATTTCACATACTCTACATCTGCAGATGTTTTATGTTCCTTCTGGGCAGCTAAAGAGTTCAGGCTGCAATATTTGCAAGATATACAGTAAATGTTTGGATATTCATTTAAATTTATCTTAAGTACCCAGGAGGACAGATGCTGTTGAATTGAAAATACACAAGTATTCATTTATATTTATTTAAAATGTATGTATTTTAAGTTTTTCTTTATGATTTCAGACATTTATTTTATTTCTCTGCTAAGCAGCACACAAGCAAACATGAGAGCACAGTCATATACCCCTGACAGCTGGCTTTTAAGATGTATTTTGAAGCCATTGAGTTGATGCTCACAGCTTGGTCCTTGAGGATCACTTTCTCATCCATATTCACCAGATGTAATTCAAAGAAACATATAAGGTTAAAGAGGAAAAACTATCTTTGCTGTTACAGAGAGAGAAAAATGCCTCTCACTCATTTCATTGACTAAAAGGCATTTGTTCCCTAATGCTATTTTCGTGTCTGGTAAAACACATATTTATCAGAGTTTAAACCAATGTAAGTACAAGAAATCAGCAGGAATCCCATTTAACCTCATTTACTGGCACTCTCAATAGAGGTATTAGACATATCAAGTGCTAATGAATTATTTAAGATTGCACTAGATATTAAATGCTTTGAATTGTAGGCAAACAGCCAAATAAATGTATTTAAGAATTTTTATCTTCTAATAGGAGCCCCAGGACATTTTAGCTAACAAATGAGTGTGTCCCCACAGATCAACTGTTTATATAGCAGAATCCCTCTCTGAAGCTAAAATTGGGCTTCCCAGGAAAGAAATGGCATCCTGGAGAAAGAAGCAGTGCTATAAGATATCTGGAAACACAGATGCTTTCAGATATGTCCGAACCTGCTGTGTACTTTTGTCAGAGATTTAACCTCTCTGCTCCTGGAGACGATAAAAGAGCAGTGACAGAATGGCAGTTTGCATGAGCTGGAAGATAACAAGGTCTTAACAAACCATCAGGGACAGAAGAAACACATGTTAGAGCTGTCAGCTGGAATCCACGACTGCATCTTTTTGAAGCTCTCAATAACTAGCTCCAGGTCAAAGAGATGACCACTCAGCAGAAGTTTATATTCTGGATCTGACTGTACTGAAGCCATGCCATAGGCATGAAACTGCTCTGTAGGCACTGGCAGATTTGCAGGTGTTATAGTTGGTGATGAAATGTTGCTGTGTAACCTCAGAAATAGTACGGCTGGAACTCTATTTGGATCCAGTAAGTAGAGATGTTAACCACATTCATTTCATAGAATCATAGAATCATAGAATCACCAAGGTTGGAAAAGACCTAAAAGATCACCCAGTCCAACCATTCACCTATTCCCAATAGCTCCTACTAAACCATGTCCCTCAACACAACATCCAGCCTTTCCTTGAACACCCCCAGGGTCGGTGACTCCACCACCTCCCTGGGCAGTCCGTTCCAGTGCCTGACCACCCTTTCTGAAAAGTAATACTTCCTCATTTGTATAGTTTTGCAAGAAAAAATCTCTTCAATTCACATTTCTATCCTCAGTAATAAAACAATACACAGTCTGAAGAAAACAGATCAGAAATAGATTCAAATGTCAGGAAAAGAAACGAAGAGATCGACACAGGCAAAAAAAACAAATTCTGCAAACAAAAAACAACAAATTCTAGCAGAAGAAAATCCAAGAAGGGAAGATATGGAAGAATAGAAAATACTTTGAAGAGTTTGGTCAGACTGAACCATCACTGATTTATTCAGTCCACAATTTAGGAGGATCCTGATTCACTAAGATGTCTTTTCTAATTAAAAGTGATTTAGCAATACATCTGTGACTTTTCAAATTCCTTTCTTGTCTGAATGCTTACTGGCACAGTATCACAAAGCAGAAAAGAGTCTTTAAATGGGAGGTAAATCAAAGGAAGAGTCCTTCTGATCATAGGTGTCGGATTTGTTTTCCTAACAGTTCGGTGTACTAACGATTTCAGAGTCTGAGGATTATGATATGAGTCTTCGAGAATATAACTAACAATCTAGAAAATAAGTCAGTGAGATAGAAAGGAACTAAAATCGTAAGTAACCATTTTTTTCTGAGCATTAGATACGTTGTAATATAAATAATGAGAAAAGACAAGTACGTTCCAATGCTGAGGTCCATTAGGAAAGGGATTACATTTCCTTGGGCTGGGCAGGAAGGTTCAGAAGTCATCGAGTCTATTAACCCCAGTATAGGTTACATTTCTGAGAGCATACAGTAAAATACTTCTCTTATCAGAGTTTGGGTCCTAGGATTCAGTCCTACCCCTGAAAAACCTACTGGCTCAGTTTTCCTTGATTTGAGAAGACCGTGGTTGATCAAATAGATGTTTTTAGGTTTGTTTGTGATTCAACTATTCTACATTTGGTGTTGCTAGATGTTTTGATTGTTTTTCAGGCAATTAAAAGCACACTGTAGGAACAAATGTCTGTGCACGTGCTTATTCTCCCAATTGTGCTGGCACTAGAGTCTCGTAGAAGCAATAGCTTTCAGACAGGCACTTACATTAAGCACCATGTTGACATTAAAAAAAGTGGGAAAAGTGCCCTAAAGACTATTCCCCTTCCGATACTTCTCCCAACAGAAGGTAACATTTACTCCTCAGCTCAAGAGAAATTACCATATTAATTATTCAAAATACTTAATGCTATCACATAGGAATGAATTTACCAGATGCAATCAAGAGCCAGACACAAGAAATCAATGGAGTTTAAAAGTCCTCAGATCTTCATGAATAATTAACTGTGCACTCTTCTGAAGTGCAGGTAGTGGAGAGTGTATGAATTGCCTGAGGGGGGAAGAGATGAGGTCAGTACGAATTGCTGTTCTAACCAAGAGTGAATTCTCCCTTCTTCAAAAATCTGTTTCTAAGAAAATGTCAGTACTCAAGGGAGCATTCCATGGAGTTAATATGATAGACTGCCAAAGAGCTCTGAGAATGGATGCAGCTATGCAAATCAACTGTGCTTTGGACCAGAGGATTAAATATACCGTGTTCTGGTAAGTGCACAGTGATCCACATGGGAGTTGGAACTAGACATTCTTTAAGGTCCTTTCCAACCTAAGCCATTCTATGATTCTATGCCACTGACACCAACATAATCAAGCCTTTTTCCTCCCTCCCTCCCTTCTTTGAGTCCCTTTACAATAAATGTAGTGAAGCACTGGCATAGATTGTCCTGAGAGGTGGTGGATGCCCCATTCCTGCAGAAATTTAAGATCAGGCTGGAGGGGTTCTGAGCAATCTGATCTAACTGTTGGTACCCCTCTTTACTGCAGGGGAGTTGGACTAGATGACCTTTAAGGGACCCTTACAATTCAAAGGATTCTATAATTCTATGGTATTCAGACTAGGAAATGTTTTTCTTTCAGTAGATTGAGGATAGGTAGTTCTGCAGCTGAATGGTTAATGAATTGCATTAACAAAAACCTGCCTTTGACCTCAGCTTGCCTTGGCAGTGTTGATCATCCCAATGAATACTATAAATAATTCAGACGTGGGGTGAGAAATTCAAGTTGTGACCTTTCCTAACTCTGTGCTCTATTAGAAAAATATCAGCCAAAAAATGCTGTGGCTGTACTGATGGACCTCTTGTTCCATCTGGTCCAGCTCCTCCTCACTAAGGACATTCACAGTGGGCTGCTCAGGATCACATCCAGGCAGGTTGTGAAGATTCCCAAGGAGGAGACTCCACATCATCTCTGAGCACTGAGCCTGAACAAGGCTTACATATAGATTTAAAAATATATATATTATATTTTAATCCAGTCTTCTGCTCTCACTTGTCTACTCATTGCTGAAAATGACAGTAAACCATTTTTGCCTCAAGCCAAGGAGAAAGCAAAAAATTAAACAGGAGAAACAAGAGTGTGTGAGACTAAAGTTGATAGGAGTGCCATGCTCTCAGGCTGACTTACTGTAAGGTGTTATATCATTTCAAACTGCATCAGGAATATAGTTCTTTAAGATCAGCTGGTGGAGCAGAGTGTCTTCAAAACATTTTAAAAACAGAAAATGTCCACAGATCAGAAATGGAGGAAAACTTCAGAGAAAAAAATAGTCCTTCTTTTCAATAAACATGTGAATATGAAATGAAAAGGGCCTAAGCCAGAAAGGCCAACATGATAGAATGAGCTGGAATAGTGTGAGTTAGAGATAACTCAGTGATGAGATTTTCTACGTTCACAATTGCTAGTGGGTTCCAAGAAAGCTTTACTTGGGTTCTTAAATCTGAGAATGCGTAGAATACTGTATTAAAATCAAAGGAATTCTTTTGCTGTGCTCATTGTACATAATGTTTACACTGTACCTGTACTTATATATTGTATTTGGGGATATTTCATTCCTTCTAATCTTCCACTGTGTTCTGCGGAATGTACATGAAGGTCTGAGTTCTCCAAGCCCTATGTAGCAACAGCAGAAAAAGTGAAAATCTTTTCCCTTTCCAGGTAAGCCATGGCATTTGTGACAGAGCTGAAAATAGTCAACATTTTTTTGCATGAACAACAATTGACTTTTCATTTTTCTAAGGAAGAGAATCAATTTTATGTGAAAATGCATCAGATTTTTCCTCAGACAAAATACAGCCTCTGAGAACAATTTTGAATCAATCTGAAATGTTCTCTTTTGTCAAGTGATTACAGGCAGGAAAAAAAATGATGGCTTTCTGATCTATTCTTGGGATTGTTTTTTGCAAGAGTCTCTGATGATGTGAAAGGGATGTGGGTCACGATTTGTTAGCACAATAGCATCACAAAATCTGAATTGGGTGTTTTTGTGCTGAGTGACGTAGAAAAACGCTAAAGGATCAGTTGGGTATCTACATTTTCTCTTTCTGAATGCTGTTCTCTATAGTGGGATAGACTTAATCCCAGTCTTGCTAAGAAAGTAAAGAAAATGGAAATGATTATATGGATATTATTTTTCATAATACATAGTTATTTGTAGTTTAACAGAACCTTTTCTACTAGGTCAGGATGAATGAATGTTTATTATTAATAACAGAACAGTAAAGCAGAACAATAATAATATCTCCAATTATTGTAATAATAATAATTCAGCAAGCGGTAATAAACACTGAGATGTGACCCATGGCTCAGGGAGTCCATGAGCTGCAAATCACTGGAGTTTGAGAGAGTTTTATGAAGAAATACTGCTGCATACTTGCCATCCACTGGGCATCTATGTTAGATGAACATTTGGGTTGATCTGATTATGCTATGTTTTATGTACATGTTTAAATCTCAACACTAGCTTTATCTTATCAATCCTAGCTTACATGTTGCCTGACAGATCTGGCTTTGCTGTTTTTATTTTACGTATTTTTATGACACCTCAGATATTTGGACATGGCCTAGAATTTTATATTGCACAAGTTATGAATGCTATAAAGTACTGTGTCCAAAGTATTGTACTATTCTGGGATGACCTTTGTGAAATACAAGCTCTCAGGTAAAAGTTTACCTTTTGGATACCTGAAGACACAGGTAGAAGCAAGAAGTAACTGGACAGTCATATCGTGATTCAAGATTGGGGTGTTGAGCATCAGGTCTCTCAGATAATAAAATTATTGATATTCTTCTGCTGATGCTTGATGATGAATTCACTGCTTGGAGAAATTCATTCTTCTGGGAAATGATTAGAGAAATCAAATCTCATTATTTTATCTGCTCAGCCCTGCAGAGACTTCCATTTCCCACTAGCCATTCAGTGAATTCAATTAATTCTAGTGTAAATACAGTAAGACTAAAGGAATACTTGTGTACTCCCGCCTGTTGATGGGTTCATACCTCTTATCTGGCCCATGAGAATGGTAGCATCATTGAGTAAATTTAATAGCCTTGAAATGTATTGTTCTTTCCAAAGAGCTGTAATTGTTTTTCAGGTAAATTATCACAACTAAAAATATTTTATTGCCCTGTGTATAAGAATAGAGACTGTCAGTGAAGCAAGATTTCCATAGCAAATTCTTCTGTTCCATTCCCGTATGAATAACCTAATAATTATAAGTAATATGATGCCACAAAGGGAGGCCTACCAAGGGTTTATGGCTTTGTTATTGACATGCAGAAAGAGGAAAGCCAGAATCTGTTTCTGTGAGATGATTCAAGAAACACAACTACTAGAGAGGGAAAAAAAAATAAAAAAAAAAAAAAAAAAAAAAAAAAAAAAAAAAAAAGCTGCAAGACCAATCTGACAATCAAACTACATTTAACCTGAGAATAAAGTCAGTAAAATGTGAAAAACTTAGAGATAAAATGAGATCATTTAGCAAGAAACACCATGGGAAAAAGGAAGCTTCTGTGAGTGTGCCATTAAGTAAGCACAACAGAAGTATTCAGAATGCTAAAATCACTCTGTGGCGTGGAGAAACTGTCAGCAGATATCGTGAGGAAAGCAAGAGTCTTGTCTTTTATGTGTTACCAGTCTTCACAAAAAAAAGCCAACTGAGCAGTAATTAGTCCAAGAAATGCCAACATGAAAAATTCTACACTCAGATTTTGATAGGAAAAGAACCATGGATACAAGCCAAATAATTTAATTAAAATCAATTGGGCATGTTAAATTTCATCATACATATTTAAGCAATTTGTTGATGTCATCTCAAATCTTCAAGATGTTCTATAAGAAAAGGAACATGGAAAGAAAACATCACCAAGCATGTTTTTGTAAGGTGAACAGGAAAAAAAGAGACAAGAACTAAAACAAAACAAAACAAAACAAAAAACATGGAGATGAAGCTTCAGTTTCTATAAAAATTCCAATAAAAGTAAAACTGAACAGACAATGTCTAAGACCACAGGATGACAAAGAAATGGACTTGTCAAGAACAAACAAATGTAGTTTCCTTGCATGGCAAGATAAGAGCATTGTGGAGCACTGTGAAGGGGGGAAAAGCCTCCAGTACTTGTCTTCAGTGGAGCTTTATAACACTATGACATGACATTACCATCATTGAGCTAGAGAAACATGGCCTAAACAAAATTACTCTAAGGGAAGGCAAACCAGGCTAAAACCTGTGTCCAGAGAGCAGGGCAAAGTCACACTGAGAAATAGATTGTTTTATCAGATAGAGTTCTTGAGAGGTTTGTGCTGGATACAGCTCAGTGCTGCCATAAATATACTCAATAGTGAAATCAAGTGTAGGGTTATTAATTACTGACGTGGGAAGGACTTAATATGTTGTAAGACAGAGTGGTTAGTTAAAATGATCAAGACAAATGTGAAAAAAAATGATGTGAAAAGAGTGGCTGCATATTTTCCTAGATCAGCACATATCCTCAATTTTGATAAAACTAATTACCAAAATGCAACCTAGAGGATACCTGGCAAGGTGGCAGTCTTGCTGAAAAGGACCTGGGAATTATGGTAGATCCGTGGCCAAATGCAAAAGAAAACTTAATGCTCTGGCAAAATTGGAAAGTAAATTACGAGGATATGTGAGAAGAAACTTGCAAAAAAGTGACTTTCTGTTTTGTTGAACATCATTAAAACACTGGCTCCAGTTGCAAGTTTTTCCTCTACGATAGATATCAACAGTTTGATTAAGTAGCAATGCACTGAATAGTGGGAAACAGGTCACTAGTGTAGATTACATAATTTTTACACGGAGAAATCTGGAAGGTCACTTGTGAGGGTTGCCAAATCCTGTAGCTCAATAGAGATGTCTCCAGGACCAGCCAGTAGCAAAGCTGAGCATGTATTCCCAGCAGGCAATGCACAGAGAAGTTGCAATTCATAAATCCATACATGCATGGCTAGCCACACAGATCCTAACATTAAGGCAGCTCTTGACTCTCATTAACACAGGCAGGACCAACAGCATTATGCTGTTCCCATCTCTTGGCACCTCAGCCTGTGAGGTGACCCTCTCCATTGACCCACTGGATTGGTGTTACTCCTGTCCATGGAGGTTGAGGTTCTTCTGGGATTTTCTGGAGAACTATGGATCCACAAGCATGGATTTATATCCAGCAGGATCTCTTGGGCTCCCCACTGTGCTTGTTCCTCTGGGCTCACTTGTACATGGAGAGATGGACTCCTCTTATGGGAGAGCAGGCAGGGCAACATGGTTTTTTAGGGTCATCCATGCTCAATTGGTCTGCCATGGTGCCTAGTGGGTGTTATAGTCTTATGACCTGAAAGTACTGACTAAATGTGTATTTGAGCTTATGTGTCACTCTGAATGGAGCTGAAAATAAGTACTTACACAGAAAAAAGAATATAAGCTTTTCCACTTAATTTTGGAAACACTGAGTTAAAAAAAGGGCTTGAATCGCCACCTGCTATTGAATGCGCAGATGTTGAAAACAGCTGGCAAGCCACTATCCTTATGTTTGTACTGGAGTCTCAAACAACTGTAATTTCACATCTTGCACAACTTAAGCTTGTGTTAAGATACAGATGAAGATCATTGTCTGTGCTTGACACGTTCCCTCTGTCCTTTCGTATACAAGCTCCTGCTGGTATTGATAGGACAGGTGATGTCAGCAACTTGTATCACTGAGGGATTTCTCCACCCTTTCTCAAGAGGCCAGTTTGTTGTCTGGTTGCATGCAATGTCAGAGCGCAGTGTGAGCTATCTTCTGATTTGCTTCTCAAGGACAGGAAGGCTTGCCTAACAAAACAGTCCTCCCTGAGCTAATCCAGCAGCTGTTTAATGTGCTTAAATATATACGAATTTGCAAGGAGCTGACAAAGCAACACACCAGGCTCAACCCTGGCAAAGAGACTCAGCGTCCTTATCAACAAAGGAGCCAAGTCAGGAGAAATTCCTGGGCCAGACTGTCCCACTGAGCATCATCTCAAACTGCTTTGACTTCAAGAACAGATAATTGCTCAGCATAGTAAAGGCAGCTTGTCACTGTGCCTCTATTAAGAAATATGTACTGGAGTGTAGAGAGAACTGAAAAGTGAAACGATTCCTTCGGTGTGCTTGAAAAGAAACACCTAAAGCTCTCAGCAGAGCAGAGAGAGAAGCCAGGCTCCTGGAAGCAAACTTCAGCAAGAGGAAGTGTGCTGGGAAGGGCAGTCAAATCCATCTAAGTTATACTTGGCATTTTCTTGGCTCTGCACTCTGGCACTCAGGTCTATTGGTTTTAATTTACCATCAGTGACATTGACCCTTAGGTTGTGTTTTCTTCTGATGTCTCTTGCTTCCATAGGAATAAAGTTCAAACTTCACAATTCAAGTGTCATGAATTGGAAGAGAATCTCATTAATTACTGTCACTGCAACTGTCAATTCTTCATTCTTATCTTCATGGTCTCTACAATCCCTTGACCTTTCTTGTGCAGCAAGTTTCTGACACACAAAACTATCTCAAGGTACTCAAATCCATATCAGCCAGTCAGTGAAGTTCCTCAATACCACTTCTGCTGTACCATATTCATGTCTAATTACTTTAACTCCAGCTAATTCTTACAAGGCAATCTGGCTTCGCTAGGAAATCACCATCCTGGGAAATTCATCTGCTTTTGCCATCAGTGTGTTATATGGGCAAATAATTTTCTCTAGAGTGTTTGTTATGAAGTAACTCTTGGACATATTTGGGAATTAATCAAGAGTGGGGGAAGAAAATACACAGTAAGAGAAAGAATACAGTGGATTTGAATGGAAGGACTCAGAGAGTGCCTCTCAACTTCACATAACATTCTGCAGAATTGTTGGTTTGAAAATTCTGCTCTCTCCAGAGCACCGTGGATGGGATTGCAGTATGGTATATTCATTTGTGAAAGAAAAGATCACCTAACAGAGTAATAAATAAAAGTAAAATGTGCATGCAATGAAAGAAAAACTATCCATCATTACACTTGACTGAAATGTTGAGCTCTTTGGATACACAAAGGTCAGTCTTGATTTGATTCATGAAGATTTATTTATATAGAGATTCTGTTGTGTTCAAAACAAAACAAAAATTGTGAGGATGTAGCTGAATAGCAGTTGGGGATTAACAACTCTCTTTGGCTGAGTGAGAGAGAGGAATCAACTACGAATATTTAGTTAATTTAATTGTTTATATCAGGTTTTCTAAGAAAAATTGTTGTACAAAATGTATGCCTGCATCCAGTTATTGAAGAGGATGGAAAGAACAGTGTAGGAGTGCTGCAAAATACTCAGAGAACCATGTGAGGTTGTTGTGACCTCTCCAAACAGTGGTATTTGAATTGCCTTCAAACAGGGGGCACAGAACTAGTCAGAAGACAGTGCTCTCACTTTGCTGTATCATCTATTGATGCTAAATCTCTTGATGTTTTCTTTCACTGAAAAACAAAACCACAGTTGCATCTGAGAGAAAAATCCTCTGCTCTAATCTGCTCTCTGCAAGATAAGATACCCTCCTGGCTGCTGCAGCACATGCTCAGGTTACTGTTCTTTCTCTTGAAGAGGAAAACATGTAATCACAGAAAGCAATTTCAGTTTTTGGACATCCTCTAGTATCATAGAATCACAGAATGGCTTAGATTGGAAGCGATCTCAAAGATCAAGTTACAAGCTGCTTCTTTGGGCAGAGTTGATGACCAGTAACTCATCTAACCTGGTCCTGAATGCCTCCTGAGATGAGACACAGCCTCTCTGGGCAACCTGTGCCAGCAGCTCACCACCCTCTGAGTGAAAAATTTTTCCTAACATCTAATCTAAATTTTGCTTATGTCTAAAGCCATTCCCTCTTGTCCTATCACTATTAAAACATGTAAAAAATCAGTCCCCTTTCTATTTCTAAGCTCTCTTCAAGAACTTGGAAGGCTGCAATGAGGTCTAATAGGAACCTTCTCCAGCCTGAGCAAATCCAACTCTTTCAACCTGTCTTCATAGGGGAGGTGCTCCAGCCCTCTGGTCATCTTCATGGCACCCCTCTGGACCTCCTCCAACAGCTCTGCATTCTTCCTGTACTGGGGCCTTCAGACCTGGATGCAGTATTCCACATGGGGCCTCACAAGGGCAGAGCAGAAGGAGAAAATTGCCTTCCTCTCCCTGCTGCCATCCTTCTGATGCTCAGGGTACAGTTGGACGTTTTGGCTACAAGCGCACACTACTGGCTCATCTCCAGGTTTTCATCCATAAGGATCCCCAAGTCCTTCTCTGCCAGGTTGCTCCCAGTGAGCTTTTTTTCCCAGTCTGTATACATATCTGGGATTGCCCCAGTTCAAGAGCAACTTGGACTTGTTGAACCTCTTTAGATTCTTGTGCGCCTACTTTTTGAGCCTGTCCAGGTCCTTCTGGATGATGTCCCATCCTCCTACTGTGCAAACTGCACCACTTAGCACCACTTGTAGACCTAACCTCACACAGCCTTCACTATACGTAGGAACCCCAAACATCTCCCTCATCCATAGGTGCATTTTTAGCTGTAATCATTATCTTTTGGAAGATTGCTTTGAAAAAATATGTAGCCTCAATTACAAATAATGATGGCAAGACCCTACAGCAGATCTAGGAAATTAAGCAACCACTAACAGCCCTGGAGAAGGAAAGTTCTACTTGCTTTACAGTCCTTCCAGCACAATTTCCTGCAGTACACAGCACAACCTGCTTCCTGAGTTCACAAAGGAGCTGGCATCATAAAGATGAAGCACCCTGTAGCTCCCATGCTAATTGCAGACTCAATCAGTTTGAACTAGCAAGAGGCACTCTTTGGCCTTCAGAGAGCTCTGAATGACAAGGATTATGTAGAAGCACAGGATGAGATGACTTGTGATTTGCTAACAAGGGGAAAAGAAATTATCAAACAGCAAGAGCCATCTTGAACTACAAAACAGATATTAAACCTGCTTAAATGTACGAGGAAAGACACTGGGATTTGACACTGCAGTCACATCAAGTTCTCCTATCACAGATGGCACTTTATGTTCTTTCTATGCAGACAAGCCCCATCAGGAGAGATACCTGAGCCAAAAAATCCTGCCAATAAATCCCATGTACTCACTTGCTCCTTTAAAATTTGTGGAAGCTGATGGAGTGAGCAGGAATAAATGCAATTCACTCTACTGCCTGTAGGAATGGCTTGAAAGGCAGCTAAAATATCAGCTAATGGAATTTATCTGTTGGAGTATAACATGAATAAAACATGTTTTGCTGTCTGCATGCATTTTTCCTAGCTGCCCTTCTGAGAAAGATCCCTGTTTCACATCACTATTTGGACAGCAAAAAATAGGACCTGGATGACCTTGTTCTGCTGGGGGTGGTAGCAGACAATCCTTCCTCAAGATGAGACAGGACTATTTCTGACCTCTGGGACACAGTTCAAAGGCAGAAATTTTCAAACACATTTAAGCTGACAATTCCTATATGAAAATGCAGGTCATTAAAATTAATGGACATTAATAACAATTATAACAGTTACAAAATACCACTATGGAATGGCATTACCTCATTTTAGGGGAATGCTAAAAGTATTGGAAATTTGAAGAAGTTGAAACCTTATATTTCATTATTGTTAGAGCAAAAAAATTTCAACTTTCCATTCTTGAACAAGGGTTTCTTTTCCCAAAATTCACCTAACTGTAATAATAAGAAGAAACAGAAAGAGAGAAAAAAATGCCTTTATAAATAAATGAAAGATTTAATTTGATTGAAAATACTCTCTTTTGAAGGAAAAAGGGTTATGGGGAGAATAATTTGTTGCAGGTTGGCCTTGATACAAAGAAAAGTTTTATCAGTAAGCTGAAGTATTGATTACTGATACAGCTCTACCACAAACAGATAACAGATAACGGAATAAAGCAGAGGGATAAAAAAAAAGGATTACAACTCATGGGCAAATTCAGCTCAAACATTCCACTGCAATGCCTCCCTCGTTGCACAGTCAGGTGTATAAACCTAGACAAAGCATAACCACATCCTTTGGAAGACCAAAAGGACAAGCAGAGCAAATGAGATCTCATCTTTAAATTGGGTTGTTTCCTTGAGGGCTTTTAGATTTTTTCCACCTGTACTGATTTTATCAGGAAATGCTCTAAGCACTTAGAGCTTTCTTCAAACATCTTCTTAGAACAGAAGAGAAGATAGGGAACATGCACTGAAAGAATGAAAATTTCCATAGCCATTTATTTAATTCTTCTTTCCCAAGTTTGCACTCAGCTACTTAGGGACTGGTGCAAAACATCCGGAGTAAAATAGCACCGGAATTCCTTCTGTCTCATTCTAAGGGCCAGAAAGTGATAGATGGTTCCCAGTACAACTCTGCAGGAATCTGTAGCATCCTAAGACCTGGTTCATCTACATCAGACTGAGTTGGCATTCCATGTATATATTTGATGAGTTACTGAAGGAAAGGCTAAAGCCCCCTAAAAATTCAACAGGCGATCAGTGCTGGATGACAGCCTCCTATGAGGTTTTACCATTCACTTGCCTGAGCCTTGACTACTCATTTCTCAGGAAATATATCCAGGAAATTCAAAAGGTGGAGGTGGTGGTGTCACCATCCCTGGAGGTGCTCAAGAAGCATGGAGATGTGGTACTTAGGGACATTGTTTAATGTGCAATATTGGTGGTAGGTAGACAGTTGGACTAGGTGATCTTAGTCTTTTCCAGCCTTAATGATTCTATGACTCTGTGATTCTGTGTGAGGAGAGTTTCTACATATCAGGTATTTTAAACAGAAGATTGCTATCTCTCTCATTGTCTCACATGGTTATAAATGACTGCTGTACTCAGAGAAAGGAGCTACTCTTGCCTTCTATCTTGCCAACTACAAAGCGGCAGCTTCTTGATCCTTCCTGCCCTTTGTTCTCTTGAATTCTTCAGCTTTTGTGTTTGCATATGTGTTTGGATGTTTCTTTTCAAGGAAAACAGTATCTTTTTAAAAACAAACAAACAAACAAACAAGAAGCGTTACAATTTCTCATTGAGAATAAACACATCTTTATCTATTCTTATGCTTATTTTGGCTCTGACCCTCTCTTAGGCAAGCCTACAAATTATGCACTAGGAAAATGGAAAGTTTGATTGTTTGTTTACGTATTTCTTCATGGTTTAGAGCTTTTTGCACTCTTTGGGCTAAAAGGGTCATCAAAATCTACAGCAGAAGGATAGAGAAAGAAAATAAGCATACATCATCAGATTCTCAAAAGACAAAAAAAAATACTGCCCTGGTAGACCTTCCCTGTCTCCCACTGTTTTCTCTGTTGGTGGCTTTTATACTCTGCCTGTGCTACGAGAAACTATTCAATATTTAATGTCATCCAGGAGCATCTGTTGATGTGGGGACAACAAACCAGTTAATTCGATAACTCAGAGTGTTCAAGTGAAGAACAGTGCTTTACAGTGTTTTTAATGCATTTAGAGACTGCAAGTCTGAGCCAGCTGAATCCTCTCCTATCTATCAGTGTGTTTATGATCATTATACAACTCAAACACGCAGCCTGATTTTGCTCTCCTGAAGCAATGGCAGTTTTCTTCTGTTGTTTTTGCTTTGGAGGTTTTACATTGGAGAGGTTTCATTTGGGTCTTCTTAGATATGAGATAAATAACTTGTGCATTGAAAAGATTTTCTTTAACAGTTTTCATCAAGGCCTGTCAGAGTTCCAAAGATGCCATGAAGCGCTGAAAAAATATTTGGAGGAGTACAAACCCATGGTTTGAAGCAGGTGTTCATTATGGAGTCCCATTAGATAATATTTTGCCTGAAAAAATAAATCAAGAGAGTTTATCGGAAAAGTCAAAATATTTTGTCATGAAAGGATGCTTCTGCTTTGGAATGAACTCAGAATTACTTTTGAAAAATATATAAGACCTAACCAATGGCATGCTTTATTTCTTCATAAGTGTGGTTATTTTTCATTGTGTTGTTTTGTTTTACAATGAAATATGTGAACTGGATATTAGCAATTGGACCCAAAATGTTTTTATTTTGTTGAGTGTGGAGTATGAAGTCTATTTTTTTCTGTTTTTTTTTTCTATCAAACCGGAAATCTCATTAGCTTCACAGTTCTTATCTTGTAGTCACACAGTGACCGGGGACATATCAACTCCCCTTCTGTCTTCTGCTTCTTTCCTAATCTCCTTAGATTGTAAACTCTTGAAATCAGGGTTTATTTGTTAATTTTTACCATCCCCAGAAAAAGAAGTGGCTCTGGTCTGCAATAAAACTACCTCTGTGTGAAAAATTGTGAATGTGAAGTGTTATAATAACAACCACAGTGCCTTGGAACTAAACTTGATTAGGAGACAACACTGAGTGCCACATTCCAGTTGGCCTTCATCTTTTTTTTATTTTTATTTTTTCTTGTTAATCAATGCTGAGATACATCCAAATATGGAGACTGTGCTGGAAAGGTACCAATCAAAACTACATTTTCAATGTTCTAACATTTCAATGGGGAGCTTGCTATATATATAGCTAAATAATTCAGATTTACAGATATAAATCTGCAGTTTAACACCTGTAGGTAGCTCAGCATTCTGCTCTCTCACTCCCCCTCCTCAGAAGGACAGAGAAGAAAGTATGATAAAAAAAATTATAAGTTCAGATAAGGACACAGAAATCACCCACCATTTACTACCATGGGCAAAACAGATTCAGCATAGGGTGGTGAGGCATTGGAACAGGATGCTCAGAGAGCTAGTGGAGTCGTTGTCCCTGGAGGTGTGTAAGAAATGAATGTGGCACTGAGGGCCATGGTTCAGTGGTCTCTGTGGGGATGGATTGATGGTTGAACTAGATGATCTTAGAGGTCTTTCCAACTTTAATGATTCTACGACCCTATGATAGAGAGATTTATCTATTTTATCGCCAACTACCAGCAGACTAGAACACTGAGAAACTGAAAGTGAATTAAAGTCACCCTCTCCACCAGCTGCACACTTCTACTTCTTCCCTCTGAGGATCACGAAAGAGTGGAAAATGGGAGCTGTGTGCCAGTGCACCATGCTTCATCTCTTCTGCTCTTCATGGTCACTCTCTGCCCCTGCTCCAAGTGAGAGGTCCCTCCCACAGGATGCCATTCTTCCTGAACTGATCCTACGTGGGCTTCCCACAGGCTGCAGCTTTTCAAGCTCCAAGGTTCATACCATGAGGCCCACCCTTCAGGAGCTGCTCCTAACGTTGTGGATGCTGCGTCTCTGGAAGCGTTCAAATCCAGTTTGGATGGGGAGCTGGGCAGCCTAATCTGGTGGGTGGCAGCCCAGCCCATGGCAGGGGAGTTGGAAATGATTCCTCTTTGAGATCTCTTCCAACCCAAGCCATTCTATGATTCTAAATGATACTATTGCAGGAAAAACAAAAAGCAAACAAACAAAAAAAGCCATGGGGTGAAATGAACAGCTGAGCATTTATTGTATGTCACTGTATTTTAACACTCTTCAAGTGGACAACATTTTCTGATAAGAAAACTTTATCCATTTTAACTGGGATTAGAAGACTTTTTAATGCTTTCTTCTTAAGTCCTATGGATTTTGAAACTGATACAGAGAGTAAGGTCTTCTTAACTTAACTGGCAAATATGCCCTAAATAATGGGACCCATAAATTTTCATAGTTTTAAAGCATATCTTCTCAGCTCCTGTCTTGTAATAAGGATAAAGACTGAAATTGGCTTGGACTTCAGTCACTGAAACAACTTCTGCATTCCTATTCAGTGGGGGAAGATGTAGACTATTTTTGGGAGAGTGCAGCAAAGGGGTTACATCCCCAATAAATGGTGGAGCTAAAAGCAGAGCCATTATCATTTAACAGTGTGGAGGCTACTGAGCTATACTGTACTCCACTCTGTCCCAGCATAAATCAAGGTTTTCCTCATTCAAATGAAAATTCATGACAATTCAGCTTGTCAAATGTCCCGACTTTACTGAATGGAAAAGCTTTTTGACATTTGCACATTTCTTGCTACATGATCTCTATTGATCTTTTCTTTCTGAGCAGCAAGTTAAAGAGCATCTTGCTGTTTACTCCACAGTACTGGGAACTATATTGTTTCACGGAGACTATCTCTAACCTTGATGATGGAAGCTCCAGGGCAGAGACGTAAAACTCTTTTGAATGAAAGACGCAAGCAGCGTATTAACAAGCACATGATTACGGTACAAATTGGCCTGAATAATCCAAAAAGAGTCATAGCCAAAGTTTGATAGCAATCACAGCCTGGGAGGATATTATTAACAATGAAACCTGCTGTCTGGAGTAAGACTTCCTTTTCTTCTTTTCTTTTTTCTATTTTTTTTTCTCAATTTCCCAATTCACTTTTCCTCTCCTCTCCTCTCCTCTCCTCTCCTCTCCTCTCCTCTCCTCTCCTCTCCTCTCCTCAATGACCTCTCCTCTTCTCTCCTCTCATGACCTCTCCTCTTCTCTCCTCCTCTCCTCTCCTCTCCTCTCCTCTCCTCTCCTCTCCTCTCCTCTCCATCCCCTTTTTTTTTTCTTTGATTCAGCCAGGAAGGAATCAGAAATCAGAGAAGTCTCCACTCAGTACACTGTGAGATTCCTTTGGATCTTGTTTGCTAAACACAAAATAACTGAAACAAATCCTGGCAGCCTCTGAAGCAATCATATCTCTAATAAGTGGAATGTTGATTTCTGCCTGCAAATGTATACAGGAGGCTGCTAAAGCAAACTTCATCCAAATACCAGATCTAATGCAGAAATGCAGCAAGACTCCCAGGTATTTGCTAAGTGTCTTTCCTCTTCTACTCCTTTTTATTTTAAAGTGATTTAGAGCTAAAAAGATCACTAGACTGTCATCCCCAGAGAAAAGTCTTTCTTTATGCACAAGATACACACAGCACAGCAGCAGCAGCTGTGCTGCGATGCCAAGGGACCTCTGCTGGCATTGGTGGAAAAGCAGCACAGTCGCCACTCAGACTTTCACACAAATAAATGGCAGTTAGTGCTAACTCACTGCAAAATGGGAACTGGTCTGTTAGTAGTATTGGTGTGTGGTGGGATGGAGAGGTGCAGGCAAAGCCTTGCCTGGGGACAGTCCCTTTGCAAATCACAGCCCTCTTTTCAGCTGTGCTGTGGATCTGCCCTCTAAGCTGGGGGGAGGGGGGGGAAGTAGGGGGGGGG
>NW_024884253.1:2080552-2164185 GCF_019232065.1 Centrocercus urophasianus
AAAAAATCCTATCAGATAACCTGCACAGACCTGACACTGAATCTTTTCAGCCCTCTAGGGCAGAATCAATATTATTTTAAGAAAGCCTTTTTTCAAGGCTCCCATACTTACACATACAAATGTCTGCTACCTCCCTCATAGGAAGACTGTTCAACATGGCTCAGAAAGTCTTTGCAGAGCTCAGGCAATGCTTGAATTGTTCCTGGTGAAATTTTGCTGTTACTGCTGGGGTTTGTCAAATAACTTTTTGTCCTCTCTATTTAGTACCTTGCTACAAGTAGAAGGACTTCTGTTTAAGCAGAGTAATGACTGACAGCTCCAGTAGTGGATTTCTGAGTTCCTGACATAAATGTGGAAGGGGAAGGGATGAAAGGAGGGAAACAGAAAGCAGCTGAATGGGAGTGTTTGCAAAGAAAGTGCCATAGCATGAAGGAGAGTTTTGACAACCTGAACTGATAGACAGGCGTTTCTGTATTCGTGCAGATTGATAATTTCTATAAGACAAGCAAACCTAAGCAGACTTCATTTAAAGGTTAGAGAAACAATAGATGCTTTCTGCTCTAGAACTACATGTACACTTATCACCTGAGCTGTTAGTACACAAATCACAATACTAATTGTTTTCCTCATATTCAAGTGCATTATTTCTGCATTGCATTTTGGAGTGCACAGCAAAGCACAATATGCTTGTTTTTTTGTTTCATTGTATGTTCCTCAAACCTTGACAGTACTGAGTTGTCAAGACTGAGGAGAGTATCTAAACAACCTGTGTTCTTTGATCTGCACTGAGTAAAAACACACCAATTGATCTAACATGCTGAATTTTCCAATTAAAATTTAATTTTACACAAAGTACCTTTCTAACTACTAGTGCATGTCAGAGCTGAGTTTCTTAATCCACTGATAAACTTATTCCAATACCAACCCAAGTACATAAATCATAGAATAGAATCAAATTGTGGAACTGTTTGAGTTGGAAGGGACCCTTAAAAGCCATCTAGTCCAACTCCTCTGCAATGAACAGAAACACCTACATCAGGTTGCTCAGAACCCCATCCAAACTGACCTTGAATATTTCCAGGGATGGGCCACCCACCACCTCTTTAGGCAATCTGTCCCAGGTCTTCATTATGTTTATTGTAAAAACTTTTCTCTTATACCCATCCTAAGTCTAAATAATTATTCTAATGTATGCTACTGTTAAATTGGGAGTCATGGATTATCCACTCACCTAGATTTGAAGACTGAAATGTTTTCTTATTTTCTTGACCTACACTAATATTATTAAATAAGTGCCTTCTCTTTGCCCCGATCAGAGAATCGTAGAATCATAGAATCATAAAATTATAGAATGGTTTGGGTTGGGAGGGACCTTTAAGATCATCCAGTTCTAACCCCCTGCTATAGGAAGGGACACCTCCCACTAGACAACGTTGCTCAAAACCCCATCCAGCCTGGCCTTGAATGTTTCCAGGGAGGGGGTATTCACAACCTCTCTGGGCTACCTGTTCCAGTGTCTCACCACTCTCATTTCTTCTTTTGTCTCATTATGAAATTTATCAAGCAGCATTGGATCTCGTGTGTGATTGTCATCACCAGAAAAGGTCATTTTTTAGAGTTTGTAAGTTTTTCCTTCTCTCAACTACTTCCAATCACACTGTATGCCATTAGAGAGGTGAATGAAGGTGTATCTGTCTTAAATTAACGGTCTGTGGACCTATATGTATGACAAAGGTCTTTCTGGGAATCAAAAGAGGGAGGATCACAGCCAGTTGCCATCTTAGTTAACTAAAGAAAGGCATTGTGCTGAGAAGGAATTATTCTCTGCCTGTAAGTCACAGCAAAGAGAGTGAGATTGAATTGTGCACCCAGAATTGTTCTAAATAGTAGATCATAGTTATTTACATAAACCTTGCTGAAGAACAGAAGGGCAGGACTTACTTTGAACAAAGGAGACATGCTCACTCAGATTTTCTATTTCCTTTAATAATCATTTTATGTAAATTAAATACATTACGCATGTGTGTCTAATTTTGCTGCTGATTATGATGACAATTGCAATTAAGTTCCCTGTTCTCTCGACAGCAGTAAGACAGAACAAAAATAAATATATAAGAATAATTAATGTTTCGTTTAACCTTTTTTAACAACTTGTAGGTGAAATTGAAAATTGATCTTTTAAAAATCTGATTTTAGTAGCATTTTAATAAACAGATACATTTGTTAAAGCTTTTATATGTTTCCTTGGGGAAAAGAGAGGGGTTAGACATTCTAGAAACCTTTTCACAAAGGGTAGCTGTGAAAATAAAATGTCTTCCATTACTTCAATGATAATGACACCAAAAGGTTGAGTCTTCCATGGTCAATGAAAGCAAATTTCTGCATTTAGATTAGTGATACACAAAGAGAAATTTTCTCTCACTGCTGCTTAATGAAAGTCATCCTTCAATGCAGTTGTCCAAACGAAAGGGAGTAAAACATTCTCAAATTTGTATGGTTGGTGACAAAGAGTGGTTACAATCATGTAAGCTAAGGGGCCTGTATAAAAGTGTGTGTGTAAAAAAGGAGAGCATGGGGAAGGGAAGGGAAGGGAACGGGGAAAGGGGAAAAGGGAAAGGGGAAAGGAGAAAGGGGAAAGAGGAAAGGGGAAAGGGGAAAGGGGAAAAGGGAAGGAAGGAGAAATGGTAGAAATTCTCCTTTAGGCCATGAGCAAGCTAGGCTGAACAGGGTAGAGGATGAGAGCATCCCTGTTCCTTTAGTAAATCAAAGAATATCCCTTGTTGTAAAAGATCCACAAGTATCACTGAGTCCATCTCCTGCCTCCACACAGGACCACCTGAAATCCAGACCATTTTTCTGACAGCTTGTCCAAGTCCTTCTTGAACTCCAACAGCTTGGGACCATGCCCTCCACTCTCCGATGAAGAAGTCCAGATAAACCACATATTTCTCTATCCTGTGGCAATTCCTGATCCATATGCACAGGACTGTTCTTCAGATCTGTCACACCTTTCCTCATTTTGTCCAAACTCATGATGATGATAATTACTGTAGTTTTACGTTACAGTTTTCCAGGAAAAGGGATTAATTAATGTATATTCTGAGTGAGGCTTTTCTAGATCCAGCTTGGATAGAAATCCTGAGGAATGAAAATAAACATATTCCAATTTATTCTGTCCATGCTGTATCCATTACAGGCAGTTAGATGTGTCTGGGAGCAGTGCATCATGGGTTAAATCCCTTCTTTAATATAAATGGAAATACAGATGTTTGCACTCAGGACTCTTTCCTTTCAGTTCCAGCTGTTTTATACTATGTTTAACCTAGGAGATAGAGACAAGTATCTCAAACAAAAAAACAAACAAACTTTTGTGGTTTTTTTTGTTTGTTTTTGTTTTTGTTTTTTTGCATTAGGCAAGCTGAGTTACACCCTTTAATGGAAACAAATCTGTCGAAATGAGAGGAACGAGACTACCTCATTGATTCCTCATCTACCTGCTGACATGGAAAATTACCTGTTTCCAGCAGATCTTTCATCTGCTAATTATCCTCATTGATTTTGGATGGGGAAATGTAGTGACTAAATTCAGCTCTGTTCTGCAGCATGTTCTTCCAGCCAAGCCCTGTTTACACTCTAACATCCAGAAAAAAGAGAAAAAATCAGCAATTCAGTTTTCCTTTTCCTTCCTGCCCTCTCTCTAGGATATCTGGGGAATCTTTTCATTTGACTCATAGCAAGCAATAGATGCTTCTGATTTGTTTTTATTGCATCGCATGAGATGTGTATGTCACTGACACACAGAGGTAAAGAAATCAAATGGTCAGTGTGCAATAGAATGAGAGACAACTGAAGAGGGGAAAAAATAGCAGAATGAAATGGAAGCAAGGAGGATACTTTCAGAACTCTTGAATAGTTTGACCAGGCTGTTCCAGATATGACTGCAAAGGGAAAATTACAAACCATTAAACTTGCCATGATGTTAGTTTATTTCATACTGCAATTTTTTTACAGAAGTAGCTTGAAATAAACACATCACCCATGCTCATGCAGAAAATAACACTATAAAAACATAGTGAAAGAAGCCTAAAATGTGCATTGTTAGTTAAGAATAAGTTTATTGGTAAATGAATTTAATTATAATATATACATATTCAGAACAGTTATTTATATATATATATATACAGTTATATGTATATATATTATATATATACAGTTATATATATATATCAGTTATATGTATATATATAATATATATACAGTTATATATATATATATACAGTTATTTTTATATATATATATATATATATATATATAGAACAGTTCCAAAGAGTGAATCTAGTGTTGTAAAATGTCAACCTATTATATTGTCTCCTGAGCTTTGTGGCTGAAGCAATTGAGAATTGGTACCTTTAATGAGTTCAAGCTGTTTGTTTTAGGAGTTATATTTGTGTGCCTTTTGTAATTCTGGTAACTTTCTGTTTTCTGTTCCTGCAGAGTTACTGTAGCAAAGAGCAACACCTTAGAACCATGTGTTGAGTGGGAAGAATTTAACTTCTTGAAGAATCTGAAGAAAAAACACAAATTATTATTTTTACTTCACTTCGCTGCCTTTTTTTCAGACTAAGATGAAAATAAATTCATTTCTGCCTCCTTTAAGCCACTAGTTTCTTTTTCCTACATTCAGTCCTTTTTTTTTTTTTTTTTGGCAACATTCTATTTTTTCCATCACTAGTATTATGCAAGCGGTTTTGCACTCCTCATTCCTGCTGCTTCAGTCCATCACTACTGTCTTTATACAGCATTCATTTTCAGCTTGATTGTGTCATCTCTAAGTTTCATCTCAAAGAGGTTGCACTACCGGTTTACATTAGATCATGACACAGGAGTACATTCCTTCTGCTTATCAGTGTCCTATCTGACTTCTTATTTTCCAAAATGGGATTAAGTGCTTTAGATTGCCATTAGTGATCTCCATCTAAGAGAGATCTAGTCAGCAGAATGCTATACCACTTTTGCTGACCAAATATAAGTACCTACTTTGGGAAGTGATGAATTGCAGAGCCTGTTGAGTCTTCATCCTTGAAGATCTTTAAAGTCTGACTGGATGTGGTCCTAGGCAACATGCTCTGTGTGACCCTGCTTTGAGCAGAGGAGTTGGACAGGATTGCTTTTGTAATAACAATGACTTAGATTTTTCTAAAAGTCCTTTTGGTGTGTAACCTTGCCAAAGGCCTTTTGGAAAGCTAAATTTGTGATATTTTTAGCAATTCTTTAGATATTTTCCTGTTATCTTTGAAAAATTTTAAAGGCTCTGATACATGCTGAGGAAGCAACTCATTACTTGCCAGTCCTTCTGTGGTGTTTGTTTGTCTGTGAGTTCTTGATCTATGGCAAATGTGAAACATTCCTTGAAAAAGAGCTTAAACATATTGAATTAGCTACCTTTTGGAATGAGATACACGTATCCAGGTCCAGTTATTATGCATCAGCTGACATGTCCCTGATAGTATATGTGAAGGTTGAAAGGCTAATGAGACACCATTGCCCTTAGAGAATGAAAACGATAGCAACATTATGATACATGTTTTCACGTATTTGATTTTCTCTATTCAATGACTACTTCAACCAGTACCTTATGTAGAGCCTTGAGGTTTGTTAGCTATTTAGTTCACAGAATCTCTCTTCAGTGTAGAAGACAAGAAATATTAATATGTTCAAGAGTGTAGTAGAGATTGGTGTTCATGTTGGAATATTTTCAGTGGCAATATAGAAAAAAACATCTAATGGAAAACAAAAACAAAAAACAAAAAACAAACCCCCAGAAGATGTGGGTCTTATTTTCAGTTTGCTGCTGACTTGTTTGACTTCGAGATTCAGATAATCACAGTTAATATTCTCTTACAGTTCTATCTACATCACTTAAGACTATACATTTTAATCCAGTCATCTAAAGTATGAATTCTCTCACTTTCTGAAGCATCAAGCATTACTGGACAGGATGTTGTGTTGGATGAATATCTTATATGATCCAAATATCTTTAATCAGAAACAAATCACCATTCTAAGTCTCTCCCATGAAGCTTGTTCATATAAATACTCTCAGTTTGACAAAGCAGTGTGTAATATTTCTTTTGCAACTCTGCCTGAGGAAGTCAGTAAGTTCCCTGGATACATCAGGAAAAGAAATTATCTTGTGGAGGAATAGTAATATTTTTAAGTTGATTTATGAGCTGCTTCTTGCTAGTGAATGCGTTGCCTTGAAGTCCACTTGAAAGTGTTTTTCTCGTTGTTGTTGATAAATGATTTGCTATCATAATAATGTCCACAGAACGTGAGTGAACATCTGAAATCATGGGCACCTATTGAACAGAGGTAACACTCCATCATCCACTTCAGTAATGATATATGACTTAGCAACATGCTGATGTATCTGAACTCCATGTTTCTAACAGTTTTAATATTGTCACACACTTGTGTAGAGATGCTGTTAGCTATTGTTTTTTAATTAAGGATACGTGGTGCTTTTGTGTCTGATCATATAACTCAGGGGGGAACGTGGTAGAGAATACACTTAATTTGAATTTTTAAGACTTTGTGCTTTTCTTTCACTTCATGTTAAGGGGATCACCAAGTATGGGTATGTGAAAAATGAATGCAAAGGCAGGAGTCTTTTGTATGGCATTTATGTATCACACCTATCATGAAGGTGATATGTGTGAAGAGTCTCTAAAAGAACTCATCCCAAATGAGAAACACGAGTTTAATCTTTGCATGAAAAAATATCTGTTGTGTATGCATGCCTAAGTGACAGCCTGGAAATCTGGAACAGATGGCCACACCACCTCCTTGGTGTTGAAACTGACACAGTTTATTGGTTTAGGCCACTTGGACCCTGATGAAACATTGACCTTGATTTTGAAGGAAGACTCATTTCCACGGTATTCCACCCTCCAATTTTGGATTTGTTTAATGCAACATATAAATATCCCTTTTTTAAAAATATATTTATTTATTTATTTATTTATTAATAATCATTATTTTTCTTCTCATTATATAGAAGATTTTTTTTTACATTTTTTTAATCTGTTCTCAGATAGACTTAATATTATGGTGGCAATTGAGATGTGGATGATGATGAAACAAATA
The DNA here is from genome assembly GCF_019232065.1 of Centrocercus urophasianus. Taxonomy (NCBI): domain Eukaryota; kingdom Metazoa; phylum Chordata; class Aves; order Galliformes; family Phasianidae; genus Centrocercus; species Centrocercus urophasianus. The sequence goes on from NW_024884253.1 coordinate 2,087,699, forward strand.
ATTCTTCACGGTTTGGATTTCTAGATACTTACAAAATAGTAAGAATACAAAGCAGAATTAATGAATTCTTTTAGTCATTTCTATTGATTTTAAAAATACTCTTTCACAGAAACATTTTAATACTACAATATTTTGTTTTCTTTAATTTTTTTTAAAGTGTTTTAAAACAGAAAGTATTGGAGTATTTTTTCCACTCTAACCCCAAGGCTATTTTCACAAACAAAACATTTGTTTTTTCTGGAATGTTTATAGAAAATACTCTTTTATAACAAATGCATTTGACAAAAGGCATATGCAGTCAAGTCGTAGAAATATGCCTGCAGATGTAAATTCATCTAAGATTAATTTCAGGTTTTGATCAAAAATGTATCAGAGAACTTTGTGCTATCATTTGCTGGAGATCTGCAGCAGAAAAAATGACATTTGGGATTAAAGATGTTACTCAAAAGATATGTTACTTGGTGGCAGGAATACTGCCGTGGGTTTGGTGCTTGCCTGGCAGGAAGGGACCCTGACTCTGAACAGGTCTTCTGCTTAGTTTTGTGCTATAGCAATAAGAAATTGTCATGCTGGTGAAATTAAGCCTCAGATGGTTCGTGGTGTTCTAAATAGCATGAGAATATTTCAAATTATTGACTGATGGGTACTGCATGTTTATATTTCCAAACTATATAGGATCATTGCAAAGCAGGTTGTTCTTCTCTATAAAATAATCCATAATGCTTCATTTCTATTCCTGAGTGTGTTCACAACCGCATTTCTCTGAGATCTTGTCTTAACGTAAAGGTGAGTGAGTTATTGCATCTCTGCATGCAGTTATTTACTTCTCCTGTTGAATATTTGTTTTTTATTTGTAATCCAAATTTGCCTTACTTATGTTGTCCTGTACTTGTTTTCTCGCATTTGACTACTCCACTGGATCTTTCTTTCTGCAGCATACCAAGCCATCAGCTATTAGCAACCATTTCTCCTATCAGTGAAGGAAATCTGAACACATACTTACAAACCTTAATCAGGTTACTTGCTAATCTCTCCTTTTGCATCTTCAATGATTTTCACACTCTGGGGGAACTGAATTACTGTTTTCTAAGACCTTTTTCATAACTTAATGTATTTTTCAGAGGGTGAATGTAGAAGTGTTTTCACTGATGCCACACATTATCTTTGTCTTACTAATAGCTGTTTGCTGTCTAACATCTTCTGTGATTATATTTATCACCATACTGCAATCCAACTTGAGAAATTACAGTAAATAGCCTATTGAAGACCAGGGCAAAGCAGATGTGCTCCACACTTCTGTTTAATTCCCCGGTCTGCTATTAGCACATGCTTCACGATGTATTAAATATGTCCTCACACACTTCAGCCTACTAATCTTCATGATAGTGCAGTGAAACAGGGCGATATTATTATGCATTTTTAGTGAATCAAAACAGAGATAAAAGAAAACCATAAATACATAAAAGAGCAAGATGCAAATATTTGAAAGTGTAAAAGAATCATATTGAAAAACTGAACACGTGACTCAGGTAAATCTATAGTAGAGTACTGGCACACAGCCTTAACAACTCAATCCATGGTGCAGAATGGACTGGAAGGGAACCTGGATTGTTTCCCACCTCCCTTCTCTTACCATGAGTTTTCTGCATTGCAAGTTGTTTTATCTCCTATGGGTGGTTCCAGTATCTGACCCACCTTCACCACTCAAAATTTTAATGTTTTTGCTCACTAGGCTCTCCCACCATGATTCCAGACTCTCCTCTGAAAGAATAGTCTGGAAACATCCACCTGATGGCAGACATTTTCCCTCTATGCTGCACTAGTGAGTCCTCGCCTGGAATGCTATGTTCAGTTTTGAGCCCCTCACTACAAGAAAGACCCTGAGGCCCTGGAGCGTGTGCTGAGAAGGGCAATGAACTTGTGAGGGGTCTCAAATGCAAGCCTTATATGGAGCAGCTGAGGGAACTGGATTGCTTAGTCTGGAGAAAGGAGGCTAAGGGGACACTTTATCACTCTCCACAACTGCCTGAAAGGAGGTTGGGGTGAGGTTGGCGTCAGTCTCTGCTTCCAGGTAATAGTGATAGAATGAGAAGGAATGACCTTAAGTTGTGACAGGGGTGGTTCAGGTTGGATACTAGGAAAAAAAAATTCTCAGAAAGAGTAGTAATGCATTGGAATAAGTTGTCCAGGAAGGAGGTGATGTTAACTTACCTGGAGATATTCAAAAAAAGGGTAGACTTGACACTGATGAACATGGCTTAGTGGACATGGTTGGTGGTTGGACTAGATGATCTTAGAGGTCTTTTCCAATCTTAATGATTCTGTGATCTCTAAGAACCCAATTCCTACACAGATTTTTGAGGCATTATCCTGATTCTTTTTGTTTTCTGTGGATCCCATTCTCTTCAATACATTTGTTCTATTCAGTTTTCATGTTTAAGGTAGCAGAATCAAATATTTGTAGTAATGAGATCAAGATAGCCAAATGTATTTTCAATTTTGAAAGACATTTGAGCCAATATGGATTATGTAGCTAAAATTCTCAGTCACTGCAATTCAGGTTTCACGATTTGAGGGTTTAGTTCAATTAGTTATTCTCTATCCAGGTAGAAGTTATTTAAAATGGGTACTATAACACCACAGGTGCTTTGGTCATTTGGATTCTATTGCTTAGTTCAGAAATTCAGTGGAATTTATTTTTTTTTTAAGTGAAAATTCTCAAAAAAAAAAAAAGATTAATTTGAGCATGAAGTTAAAATTCAGGCTTGAAAAACATCATGCAGATTACATATTTAATTTAGTCTTTTCATTCAACAGTTGTTTATGCTGCTGTTGGAACAATCATAAAACAATGATAAGCTTGTCAGAGAATTGTTTAGACTTATTCAAGGTCACAAAACCAAGTGTCAGGTACAAGAGTCACAGTGTGGGAACTCAGAATGAATGTCAGGCTGAATATCACATTAGGCAAATTATGCTGACAAATTGCATCCATGAAGAAAAAATTGGAATTTTTAACACTGATGTCAGTTATAAGAGACAGATTCTGGAGTGAGTTTTATGGTTATAAAGGAATGAGCATGATGCATTATTTGTTCATTGGTTCCCTTACCTTCTAAACAAGAGATAAGTCACATATAAACATATAGACACAACCACACACACATCTGTGATTCAACAAGAGTTTTACCCTCCTCAGTGAGTTCTATTATTTTATTTGGAGCTATCAAAGCAAGTATTCAATGTTTTTTTCTAGTTTCTGTTTTATAAAGAATATCAGAGTAACACCTAGAATGTATATGCTTGAAATGCCATGTAAATCTGACTCTACAGTGAGGAAAAGACTGAAAAATACTCATGTCCCTAAGTGAAAAGGCAGTGAGGAGCTGCTCATCTTAACTGTGACTGTAAGACTACATTTACAGTCCTTCAGGATGGGTCTCGCTACACTAAAAACATTACTTCCAGGTTCCAGGAAGCAATTGAATTAATTACTACCTTTTTGTAAAGCAACGAATTCCTGAAAATTATACCTTAGCATGAAAGAAGTGATTAAACTGTTTGTGTTTAGTGTTCTAAAGTGGTGGAGTTGGAAATACAGTATTTTTGCATTGTTTGAATTTGCAGAAGTTAAGAGAAATACATGCAGTTTGTTACCGAGGTCAGACATAAGACCTTCTGACAACTGAAGCACTTGGAAACCTGTGAACAAATTTGCAGGTAATGAACTTCCCCTTCTTAGGAGTCTGAAGGCTGTTACTAAGCGGTTTCTGTTGAAGACAACCTGAAAAGTACATTTGAAATTGAGCATGTTCCTGACCAATATTTCTGAACTGCAAATTTCTATAATTTCTCATCTATCTTTGACCAGTCTACTTCTCCAATTAAATCTGTAATTGCCAGATGACTTAATTATTTTCCACGTGCTTCTAAAAATTTCAACCAAAGCATGTGAGTTCTGCTAATATCAATACTTGCATAAAAGTTGGGATATGCATTTACGTATGTTTTATTCTTACATTATATGCTTTTGATTTTGTTTTTTTCCTTAAGTTGTCCCAGAGATGTGAGAATTTCTGTATATGATCTAGAAAGTAAAAGGGTCATTTTCTTCTGAACTGTGAACTTAATGAACATGCTTCTGATGCTGTGCAACAGTACAACTTCTGGGGGAAATCATTCATTTTCTGCAAATAATTTCATTTATCGTAATAACTGGAATTGTAATAATTAATACACAGATATATTCAAGAGTATAGCATCAAACTTATTCTGATTTTTAAACAATGAATCTAAATTTTGGTTATAATAAGATATTACAGGGATCTTATCAATCAAAGTGATTTTATCTTCAAAAAAAAAAAGGCAGTAAATAGGCTGTTAAATGATTTACAAGCAGCAAGAAATCTACAAGGCTGGGCTGGTAAAACGAGAAGAAAGGGATGATGAAAGCTTTAGGGTTCAATTCTCCATGGTCTCTGAGATATGATGCTAATTCAATATAGTACAAATTACTATTCAAATTCATTAGCATCAAACCAAGTAATATGCAATCACAGCCAAGTTAACAATTAGCATTAATGATATTCTCAAAGTGGGGAGAAAAAACTGAGGATTGAGTTTTACACTAAGACAAGATAATACAAGGAAAATAATGCCAGGGATTAGTGTCTAAGATGGGAATTTGTTTCAGGCGTGTTTACAAGTCCCAGAGCATGAGGAGACTGAAATTAACACAGAGATGACATGTTTATATTCCCACGTATTCCCATTCAGCTTTTACTAGTTTCACCTGGTCCTCAGTAAGTGGTGTAAGTGAAACTCAGGATAAAGGCTGGGTTCCTCTGAATTCCCTGGTAACAGTGATAGGCAAAAAGACAATGCCCTAATGTTGTGACAGTGAAGATTCAGGTTGGATGTTAGGAAAAAGTATTTCTCAGAAAAAGTGGTAATGCATTGGAACAGTCTACCAAGGGAAGTGGTGGAGTCACTATCCCTGGAGGTGATCAGGAAAGGTGTAGATGTGACACTGAGGGACATGGTCCAGTGGGCATGGTGGTGATAGTTTGGCAGTTGGACTAGATAATCTTAGAGGTCTTTTCCAACCTTAATGGTTTTGTGATTCTATGAACTAGTTTTATCCTTCTGTTGTTGTTTAAGAAACTCATCACTTCTCTGTTAGTGTTAGTTGATTATTGGAAATGAAAATTTCAGCTGCTAGAGGTACATATACGTCTACACTAATGATGCACAAAATGACACCATTTCTTGTAGATCAGATAGTGAAATTTAGATAGCTATACCTGGTTGAGTAATATTTCTGTTTCAGGAATCAGCATTCATCAAAAGTTTTTGATATGCAATGGACTATTGCAATCATTATTGCCTATAAAGGACATGATCTAAGCAAGGTATCTGGAGTTAGTAATGTGAACACCTCGTTGAAGTACTCGTTGATTTCTGAGGATTTTGGATTGTGTAACTCCATTTTCAAGTGAAACTTGCGAAAGGTGGTAGTTTAAGACTTGTGTATGGGTAAAGCTATATTGAAAATTACTTCCTTTTTTCTTTTCCTTGTTTTCCTCCAAAGTATTACACAGGAGATCAATCTAATACAATTATAAACTTTGACCACAAGAATTTGTGTTTTAGTGAGGTTACTTGCTTAGAATCACTGCTATTCAGTCTGCCAACACCTATGCATACCTAACGTACTTAGCTAAACCCATGTATTAGTTAATCCATCTTTTCTGACCATTTCTAGCTAACCAGGTGGAAAAGCATATTATTACAAAGAAAACACAGACCAAAGCATTTGCTGATGACATGTTGATCTAACTAGGCACGTGTGATCAGAGTCGTGCTGGGCTTAAGATAACAATACTTTTTCTTTCAGAGAGGATGTTTTATTTCAGGCATGATAGCACATGATGCGTATGTAGAATTTGGATAGACACTATACATTTACAAATATTTCTGCAAGTGTTCTACAGTTTGTCATAAGTTGCAATTAATTTTGCATCACTCTTCAGCTACATCCTACATTAAGATTTCGTAGAATCGCAGAATCAGAGAATTGTTTGAGTTGTAAAGAACTCTTAAAGGTCATCTAGTCCAACTCCCTTGCAATGAACAGGAACACTACAGCTATGTCAGGTTGCTCAGAGCCCCATCTGTCCTGACCTTGAATGTCTCCAGGGATGGGACATCCATCACCTCTCTGGGCAACTTGTTCCAGAGCTTCACTACCCTTATTCACTACCCTTATAAAAAACTTTTTTCACTACGACCAATCTAAGTCTCCCCTCCTTTAGTTTGAAACAATTTCCCCATATCCTCTCAGAACAGGGGAACCTGAAGAGTCTTCCCCCTTCCTTCTTACAGCCCCCCTGTAGATACTGGAAGGCCACTGTTAGGTCTCCCTGAAGCTTTCTCCAGGCTGAACAACCCCAGCTCTTTCAGCCTGGAGTTCTTTGCACATTATATAATTACAAACAGTGTGACATTCTATTAATGCTTTACAGTGTCTTGACAAAATCAAACCTGTGCTGATGTGTAAAGGATTTCTTTGACTAAGTCTTTCGGAAAACACTGCTGAGCTCAAGGAAAGTGTTCCCTTTGCTGATTGAAATGACTAGTGAAAGACAGACACCCTCAACTGCTTTGCAAGAAATTGCAAAACCTAGCCTACACTGAGATATTATGTGATTCTTTTTATGCGATGCTGTTTGTTGGGAAGGACAATCTTTTGAGAATATTATCCTTTTTAGACTAATACAAAGTTTACAATCCAACTGCTGAAGAGAGTAGAAATCATTATAGAAACATTAATAACATTTGGTGCAATTCCCTTCCTACACATTTCCTAATTTGACATATAACCTCTTTGTATGGTTTCAAAATGTGACTTTCAATTTCCATGACATGGAACTAGACGTGTTCGTATTACACTCTGCTTACTCCTTTTCTTATGTTTTTGTTGCTATGCTCCAATGATTTTAACAAATTAAAAAAAAAAAAAAAGGAAGAGATTGTGAGTAAACAGCTGCCTTAAGTATATTGTAATTATGGACACCTACAATCAAATGCCTGGTAAATGTTAAGACTTGTCTGATATAGCATATCACTTTCTGAGATGTTCATATGTAATTTTGATAAACCTTCCATTCGCTAATGTTGAGAATGCTAAAAAGTGCTTTTGTTTGTTTGTTTGTTTGTTTTTCTTTTTTTTTCTTTCTTTGTAGTTCTCCCACATTCCCTGCTTTCTCAGAATTCAAACTTTTGGGCAAATTTTCTTAGTTACCATTTGGCTTTGTTATCTCCAGAATGTCAATGACTGCAAAACAAATAACTTGTCTCAGTGATCCAGTCCATCTTCACAGCTTCTTCCTAAGAAGATGAAATGAGAAATCAATTTTCTGGGGCATCCTTCTCAGATCTATTCACCCTCTCCCCACTTCCTCTAGTAAAATGTTCACCTCTCTTCAGGATGGACTGAAACACATTCCAAGGATGTCAATTTTTCTCTTACTATACCTTGTACTTAGACAGCAGTTTAATATTCATAGAAAATCGTAGAAATCCAACAGTAGAAATTTAGATTCATAAATGCAGCTCTCTGGAGGAGAACTTAAAGGACTATCTCTGCCATATTTCTGATCTAAGGCAGGGTCAAAATTTATCTAAATCACTCTTGACATATGATCGACTAGCCCATTCTTAAAGCCTGCAGTGAGGGCAGAAGGAAATTTCATGCTCACAAAAGCATAGTGCAGGGGTAACTACCCTTGTTGGTTGAATTTTTTTTCCTGATGTCTAACCTAACATGCATTCATTGAACCAGATAATTGTCTGCTGAAATGGTAACTAGAATTCCAGGTACAATGACAACCTTAGTTATTCAGATAGAACAGAAACTTGACTGAACCTCCTGTGTCCTGAGGTGTACTGAGGATTTTCGGATTTACAATGTAAATCCACTAAAGGACATTTTATGATGGAAGGGGGAGCAGGAAAAAAATGGCTTTAAACTTTTGTCTGGCTGACGTGATTACACGTTTATTTTTCTTAGCTATTAGGACACACAGCTATTTATCTAATGATCATACAGAAAGGTGACAATATTAGGCCATACTCCCAGAATGTCTTCCTGATTTTCTGCATTGAACTGGTGTTGCTAACACCAATTTGTGAAAAGCAAAAAAAATTCCTTATTTCTACATAAATTCCTAGCTGCGGATCTGTGGAGGTCACTAGTCTAATCTCCCACATGATATGAAAATATTGGCAGCTCTAGGTAAAAGCTGAAGTGATGTTTAGCCAAAATTTGACAGCCGCTTAAGAAGGATCTTTTATGGTCTCATGGGATGACCTGCTGCTTCACCATGCTTGTTCCTGGGAATGGTGTTTCTTGTATCTCATTCAAACATACCAAGTTACAATTTGTGGTTATCGTCCGTTCTTTTACTTTCTGCCTCTAAAAAGAGAATTTGGCTCCATTGTCTCCTGAATTAACCCTCCAGTATCTGATGGCTGTAATTAGATTCCCCCTATTAAAATCATTCCTTCCACTTGTCATCACATTTAAGTTCTAGGCCCTTGATCATCCTAGTAATCCTTTGAGCCCTCTTCAGTTTTATGACATCCTTTTTGAGCAGGAGAATTAAAATCAGAGATTTGTGCAGTCAGTTACATACCAAGTGCCAAACACAGGAATCTGGTGGTGTCACAACTCTTACTGCAGCAAAATAAACAATTGTGTTACTTAGAAGTAACTGGTTGGCCACTTTGACATTTGTACTAATAACTTCTGATCAACACTATCTGGAAATTTCCTGGCCTGTTCTCAGAATGACACTTTGCTTTTCCGTCAGATGGCTGCATTGTTGAAAAAGCCCTCAATGAAGGCAAAGAACATCATGCCTTTTTTCTGAAACAAAACTATTCCAATTCAGACAGCTACCAGTGTTTCTACAGAAAGCCTTTGTGCTTATTGTATTCTGATTTCTGCCCATATCACGTGTCTCATCAAATATGAGAAGAACAAAATCACTATGTTATCAGTAGAATTATTCTTTCTGACTCTTATTCCCTTTCTTATACATCTCTTAAAACACAAAATATGATACTGTATCATTACTCTTTCCTCTTAGGAATAGAGATAGTAGGTCAATGGATATGAGGAGATCTATTCACAAATGAGTTCTTTAATTTTACATCCTTTGTCTTTCCCTATATTTTTTAATGACTATGAATTTGCTTTTCTTAAATCTGATATCCTTGTTCCTCAATATTTCATTTATTTATTTACTTATTTTTTAACGCCTGCTGTCCAGACATAAAATACAAATAAGGCATAAAAATAAGGAAAGACAACAAAATGATGAAAGTCACTAGGAACTTCACAAGGATCCTTCACCACATCCCTGGGAAGCCTATTGCTACAGCTGTAAAAGGCTCCAAATCTCATAACTACTGTTTAAAGTCCACAGGATCTCATGTTTCCCTGATGTAGAACAACAGTCTGAAGAACAGTCAACAGTAAAATTGTTCCACTAATTTCCTGAGGATCTGTCTACCAAGAAAAATCTTGTCTTTGTACGTCTGAGGTCAACAGTCATGAAATCATGCTTCTCTGATTTTCCTTATGAAAGATAAGTAGGAATAAATACACATTCATTATCAAATAAATTATTTTTATGAAAAAAATCATGATATGCTCTAATTACTATCCTTTTATCTGTCCTTACTTGCACTTTTGCTTGAGGCTCTTGGCAGATGAAATCAAGTGAATGGAGAAGTATATTTTAGCTAACAAGCTTCCCAGTCTAAGAATTCTTCCTGAGTGCATGATTCAAGCAAATTAGAGAACAGACAGAGAGTAGAAGAAAAAGCAAATGGAAGATGATTGCCTTGCTAATTTAATATTTTTGGTACACAATTAGTACAGATCAGACTAGTCAATAGGAGGCTGCCCTGCAGGTCAAGATTTTGCAGAGCAGTGTACTTCAAAAGGCTCATTGAACTGTGTTTAGGATCCACTAACATGCCAAGGAAGCACTCCACACAGTTTGCACCTGACAGCTTGCCAGAGATTAGCTGTCAGGAAAGTGCCACTCAGGATTTCCTCTCTTTGGTAAATAGCAGCCAAAAAGTGTTATTCTATAATTCATTCTCACCCTCAAAATGATGTTCCAGGTTACTAGTAGATTCACAGTCTGGTTGCTGAGCAAAGTTCATTCATCCTCTCTCTTTTGGGTGGCTATGAATGAAAAACTTGCCCAGCTCCAGAATTTTGTGCATCCTTGCAGCAGAGTAGAAAATTTGCCGAATGGCTGCTGGAAGAAGATCCTCACATCTTTCAGGCTAGAGAGAGGAGGCAGAACAGCAAAATCCCATGTGGAATACAAAACACCTGGTTGATGTGGGTTGCTGCTATGCTCAAAGTTCAACTGCTACTTAGATTTGGGGTCAGAGGAAAATGCGAGTGTTCCCTCCAGACTAAATTGGCAGGCAGGATTGTTTGCTTTTACGTTTTCCTCTGCAGGCAGCAAATTGTCAGCTTTCAGTAATCACTTTTTTTTTTTTTTTTTCTTGAATTGTCTGATTGATTTACAGAATTAAGTTGTCACAGCAATTTAGCTTAAATTTTGCTGCTTCTTCTTCAAGCTTAACAAAAGGTAATGTTCAGAAAGTCTTGATTTTTATCTATGTATTGTACTAACACAATATTTTCCCTGTCCCTAAACATTCAACTTTGCTGTAATATGGAAATGCAGACCTCTAGTACATACACAGAAATACAGATGTCCTCACTGCAAGATGGATTACACTGATAAGATTATTTCTGCTGTGCACAATTTTATATCAGAACTGGTCAACAGCCATTCCTTTTATGGGGCCAATGGAAAGGAACAGACACGGCACATCTGATCTGTTTCAGATGTCTGTCTACTTCAGTCAGATGTACCACATCCCAGAAATGCCTGTTTCTTTTCCTTTAAGTAAATAAATAAATAAAACTCATTATGTACCTCAGAAGTACAAAATTGCATTTAAACAGAGATAGTTCTATTCCTAATGACTTTATATGTAGTTCAAACTTATTGAAAACGTATTTACTCTTTATTTTCTAAACATGTCAATAGTAGCTTTAGACTCTCAGCAGCTGGTGAGTTCAAATGCTATACAGAACAGAGAATTCTGGAAAAAAAATTAGAAGACACATGTTTTTTCTTACCAGACTTCTGAACCATGTTAACTCCCTGATTTCCCCAAAAGACGCTGATGGTACATCAAATACATTGTCAACTTGAAAGTGTCAAAGGTGATCAAAAGGGTTCTGATAATTTCTTTCTAAAATCATTAAGATGCCTGAATTTTGGATAGTAAAAATGAGATCAGTGGTCAGGAATCTTGAAAGTAATGCTTCTGATGTCTGAAGTCAGGGTTTGGAGTTTGAAGTATTGAAGTACTAAAGTAAGTGATTGCAGTGAGGTCTTTCATAATTGCACTTAATACATAACAATAATAAAAAGGCCACTACTGCAACAGCAAATATGCAAACTGCAGAAATAATAATAGGCTAATACCTGTCTTTTAAGTCACTGGAAATAATATGAAGCCAAGTACATTGAGGATTCAATTATCCAAAAATACTAATAGATACATTGTTTCTTAAATCACTTCAGTAAAAAGAATTCTTCAAAATGTAAAACATGAATAATCTCAATATGAACATCACCTTATTTAAGCACAACTTGGGTAAATTGCAAAACAAGCATTACAGCAAGCTGCCTGATTTTGACACTTAGAACTAAAAGAATTTATCCTTACTTCCCTTTTGTCTTCGTCTGATAGGTAACACGCATTATTTCACTGAATAGTGCTAATGATTTCTAGAAACACATGTGAGCTAACTGTAAATGCCAGATAGTAATGAGTTTCTGTTAAAATAAATGATTAAATAAATGCCTGCTCCACTGCTCTACCTCCAAACCAGCAAACAAACAAACAAAAAAAACTAGTAGTCAACTTGCTGTTTACTATCATCAGAATCATTTTTTCCAGGTTGAAGACATGCTATTCATTTTCCCATCTCCATCTGAAAGCAGAGAATAAAGTAAAGGATGTAAAATAACTTTATATAATTAAAGAAGCCCAAATGGTTTCCATTTCAGAAAAGATTTTGAGTGAAGGTCCCAACTGATTTTTTCCCTGATTATGTAGATAACTGTTGAACCTGCCAAGCCACTTTTCCTATTAAAACAAGTTATGCTTGAGAAAACAAACCTATGACATATAGTAAAAGAGTCATCAGTGTTCGAAGAGGGTGACATCTCCAATACACCACATTTCTTTTCTCACAGCCTCTCAAGATTTCAGTTGGACTTGTGTTGATCGGCAAAGCTGATTCATGGTATTATGTACTTCAATTGCACAACTGACAGTTGACACCTATTGATGCTTAATTTGTTTCTGTTCAAGATCATCTTAGTAGGAGACACCTGGAAAAGAGAATTCAAAGAAGAATTTAGGAAGATCTTCAACATGACAGAGATCCATCTGGCTCTGCAGCTTTGTCTCTGAGGCCAGCCAACATAAGATGTCTGGGAAGCCCAATGAAAGTCCAGTGAAAGAGCCCAAAGTAAACAGTGAAAATCATCATCTCATTAATTCTGATGTGGTGACTTTTTATCCAGAAAGGTGGATACGTACCACGTAGTCCTTGGTATCAAATAGAATTTGATTCCACACATTAATTTTGTACTTGGTTTAGTAGACTTGATCTTCACCCTATATTCTGGAAAAAGTCAGTGTGAGAACTTTGTTAGATCACTTGACTTCCTTCCATAACATGACAACAAAAATATAACAGTATTTTTTAATAGCAAAAAGCAACAACAATACCAACAACAACAAAAAAAAAACCACAAAACATTCCCAAATGTCAGAATCTGGAAGAAGCTATTTTTCTATGTGATAATGTAGATGTGAAGAACTCATTCTTGAATAGATTATTTCCTGGTCTTAAATTGTAATCCCAAAGGAATTTTCTTGAATGTAAAATTATTTTCCATGGGAAATTCATGGGAAATGGGTTATGGAAATTCTGGGGAAAAAATCTTAAATAGAAAGAGAAGTACTTTAGAATGACTGAATGCTGAAGTTCTTTGGTCATTGATTAACATAAGAAACTCTTCCAGCATCTTTTTTTCTATGCTAATCTCATCAAAGACACCAGCAAGATACTAATTTCTGGCATGTAATTTGTAGAGTTATGGTTTAGAAAGATGGATAGATTTAAAAGTCTTTCTGAAAATGAGACTTCTCTGGACTGCTTTACATTTGGCATGAAAAATCAGAAATGCAGCAAATCATCAGTCAGATGAGAATCCTGGACATGACCTTCACATACTAAGTTGGAACAATGATATTTTTGGCAAGGATTCATGCTGTCATTTCAGACAGTTTTATTTCAGCACCTATAAAATAACCCATTGTATTTTTTGGATGTCATAATAACTCAGAAGATGTACTGGATAGTGCAGCTGAAATTTAAGTTTTGAAACTTGTCCATTTCCAAAGTGAGATTTGAGACAGAGATTCAGATTAGTACAGCGCTGATTTGGAAAACAAAAGAAAACAAAACAATTAAAAATAGTGTAAGAAATCCATTAAAACAAACAAACAAAGAAGTATGTTTAGGTGTATTAATATGGAATTTCATCCTACGATATGCTCTCAGTCCTTCTTCTTAAATGTAAGCAGCCAATCCTTTCACAGATACAGTATCTCCATAAAGTTAATGATAGTGGACCCCATGAGAGCTATTCCTTTCTAGAGCAGAGGCTGGAGATGAGATGAGACACCTCAGAATGTCGACCTGCTGATCCACCAGTGCTGTCACAAGTCCATGGGGCCAGATGGGATCCACCAGAGGATGCTGAGGGAGTTGGTGGAGAAGGTTGCTCAAGCCAATTTCCACCATCTATCAGCAGTTGTGATCCATTGGAAAGAGATCCCAGATGACTGGAGACTTGCAAATATGATGTCTACCATGGAATCATAGAATTTCTAAGGTTGGAAAAGACCTTAAAAATCATTCAGTCCAACCACAAAGCAACCATACTACCCTAACTCTAACAACCCTCTGCTAAATCATTTCCCTGAGCCACATCCAAACGGTTTTTAAACACATCCAGGGTTGGTGACTCAACCACCTCCCTGGGGAGTTATTCCAGTGCTTAACAACCCTTTCTGTGAATAAGTTTTTCCTGATATCCAATCAAAACTTACCCTGGCACTACTTGAGGCCATTTCCCCTTGTCCTGTCACCTGTCACCACCCCCCTTTTGCTGTAAGCACCTTTCAGGTATTGGAAGAGAGCAATAAGGTCTCCCCTTAGCCTCCTCTTCCTCAGACTAAACAGCCCCAGTATCTATAACAAGGATCATAAGGAGGATCAAGGGAACTAGAGCCCTGTCAGCAAATTACTAATAGTAATAGTAATAAAAATATAGCATAATATGTTATTGTTATTATTGAAGTATTACATAACAATAGAACAAATGAGTAATTGAAAAAGAAGGAAGAAAGTGAATTTTCCAGATGGTGATTGGTAAGAAAAGATACAGAAAGAAGGTGAGAAAGGGTCTTCAATTCTACTAATTTTCACTACTGCTTAAGGAAATGTGAAGGACTCAAAATAGGGATCTCTGTGTCATGATAATTTCCAAGCCTGGAGAGTCTCTGAAAAGAGGATGCTTTGAGGACCTCTTCCTGCAACAAAACTTTAACCTTAGAGGATCTTTCTGATCTTTAGACTGCGAGGAAATTTTTCTAACTAATTTATGGTGACATTAGGGGATAACAACATGCACAGTAATGAATTCTCTTTAGCCTTTGGGCTCTGGATATTTTTTACTGTCTCCAGGAAAGTAAAAGTGAATGCATAGAAATATTCAGCATTTGTATTTTAATTGCCCCTAAGGATGCTAGCTGTTTTATATAGAACGTGGCATCCAGTGATATGAAAAAAAAAGCAAATAGAGTGATGTTTCTGTGTTATGTCCTTACGAGAATAAGAAGCTAATCCAAAAGCGGGATTGAAGTCACTATAAGAAGAAGACAAATGAAAGGAAAAAAATTAATTACCGTTTGGAGTGAGTATTCAGGAGACTTCTCATGAGTGGGATGTGTTGGTGAGCCCTAGAAGGGAAAAACAGGCATGAAAGGTAGGATGTAAAGGGTGTGATGTAGCCTCTTTTTGTATGAAAGAATCTTGTGACTTGTAGCAATTTTACAGGAATTTCTTGGCTAAATTAAATACCTCTACACAAATAAAAGGGCTTGGAAGGAAATCAGATGTGATAATATTCCTTTGGAGAGGTGCTCTGTATTGTTCATACCTCCTGTAATTCAAGTTACAGGTTATAGAAGAGGAATAATCTTGCACAATCTTCAGTATTATTTGCTAGTTGGATTTAATGGTTTGCTTCTGACCTTTGTTCAAGGCACCATGTGTATCCTGAGGGATGACTCTGTGTTAAAGGACAGCTGTTTGGTTAAACAGAGCTTTTATGATTAAAGCATTACTGATACCATGGCCCATATTCTTCCCTGGCATCAAGGATATGCTGTTAAAATATTTTCATACATTAATAAACACTGGGAGAAAGGAAAAAGGAGTGCTAGAGGGAAGAGTTCCTTTCTTCAGCTTGCTTCCCTTAGCCTTAATATCAAGCTTGTCTAAGCACGTGGCTTGAAACAGTGATAAGAATCCTCCTGCTAAACCAGTTTCCATTTCTTTTAATAGAGATGGAATGGATTAGTAGAGATGGAATGGATTTTCCATTTCCTTTAATAGAACGGAACAGATTATTCTAGTCTGGAGACCAGACCAGGCTCCAAATCACAACAAAGTAGAGATTGACATTTTCCTAATTCTTCCTGCCATTTAGGAAAAGCTAGAAGTGCAATTGAGGTCTTGGCCAGTCTAGCTGCCTTGCTGATATGTTAGCAGTTCAAAAGGAGTGAGCTTAGGGTCTGAGGTAATCTCAGTGATCCATACAAAGTGGTCCATGGCATTTCACGAAGTCCTGTCTAATCTGCCAGTTTCACTAGGATATGTCCCCTTCTAAATTAGTTACAGTTGTGGGAAATGCTTTTACAGCCACAATATATCTCCTGTTGTTTCCAAGCCACAGCCAAGTGGTCTTTGGTGTTGGATGCATATCAAAAATCACTGTATGCTGAGAAGAGAGATCCTGTGAACAGATCTTGCTATTTTAACATACCATTTCCTTCTTTCTTTCTTTCTGAGTCACAAACCTCCAAACTCCCAAAGCCAGATTTTTATCTGAATGGCATTAAACCTTCAGTTTCCAATACATTGACCAAAAGACTGGATTTTACAACATTTTATTTCTACTTTTTTTTATTTTTATTTTTTTTTTTATTTCTAGAGTAAAAACCATTATGAGTTAATATAATCATGCAAATATGGAACCTATATAGAATTATAGGGGAGGGAAAGAAAAAAATAAGGGTTATAAGGCCTGAAAAAAGTCCTGCCTAAATAATTGGGCCCCAAATCATAATAACCCAAAGATAGTTTTGTAAGTGTTTCTGTAGTAAAATGTGAATAGTCATGTGGAATAATTGGAAGGGTGTATTACTATAATTGCATGAAAATATTGGTGCATATGTGTATGGCTTTGCACTATGCATATATTCAATCTAAGCTGAGCTCTCTGCGAAGTTCCACTTCCATGCAGGCTTGAAAAAAGAAAAAAAGAAACACAAGAAAACAACTTGTGTGCTAAAATATAACATTTTGATCAAATCTGTGATCTTTTGAAGAGATATTTCTGATATTGCTGGGAAGAAATATGAGCTGACCTGTTAGACCATAATGACTTGCCTTATATATGGCTTAAAGGCATTACTTTGCAAGGCTGAAGAGATGCCACTGGTTGCCACAGTGACCTAAGCATGGCACAGGGGGAAAGTTCCTTGTATGGAATAACCGCTATGGAAAACTTTTTTTCCGTATTGCAGAACCTGCTGACATTTAGTTATTACTTAGCAGACAAGGAAGGGAATAGAGGACAACACAGAGGGCAAGTGAAGGAAAAAATAAAGTACAGGAAAAATCTGAAAGAAATGTCATGTTCTCTTTGCTTGGTTATGTGATTAAAGGGTAATCTCTCTGAACACAAAGACCTAGGGAGGCCAACAAGCCCTCATAGCCTTAATCATTGAATCTGCTCCCGGTGAATGACTCAGACAAGGAAACTCCTTCTCAAGAATGCCTTGCAAATTGGAGAGGTTATTGCCATAAGATACGAAAGATTATTGTGGGATGTAGGAGGGAAAGTATTTGCATATTTTTTGAAATTTATTGTGCAGAGGCTTTAAGGAAACCATGGAAACGTGCAAAACTGGTGGACCAAAAGAGAGGGAAGGAAGGAAACTAAGTTTATCCGAAAGGAAAAAAGGTGAGGTAAAAGAGAGGAAAGTGTTATCGGTCGAGAGGTTGCTGGTCAGTATGCTCACCTGACTGGGAGCTGCATTGCTATAATCTGTTGTATCTTCTTGATACAACAGATTATTCTTCTTCTGCTGGCATTCTGAGCCTGTGTGTGTATGAATTGAGCTGTGGACAAGGTAAGAGATTTGTGGACAGATGCTAGCCTGGGGCCACCAGCATCAGGGACTTGAGGGTCCAGGCACTGTCCACTGTGGGCTCTGGGAGGTTGAAACCCCTTCTAGAAAGGCTCTCTAAGCCAAACTTCTAGAGCTGCCTATACTGTTTATATTGAGTCCTGTACCCACTTCAGTCCTGAATGACTGAGCAAGAAGAAGTGGATGAGACTCTTTGTGCTGTTTGAGTTATTGTGAGTGCACAGTAAAGGTGCTATTCTGTGTTTGTGGGTGGTCATTCAGGGGACATTCAGTTTGGAACAGGTTCTTGATCAAAGGGTGGTGGGCATGGAACAGGCTCCCTGCGGTAGTGGTCATGGCCCTGACCTGCCAGATTTCAAGGAGCTTTTGGATGACGCTCTCAGAGATAGGGTATGATTTTGTGTGGTCCTATGTTGAACCAGGACTTGGACTCAATCCTTATGGGTCTCTTCCAACTCGGGATATTCTATGATTCTATGAATCTATTATTCTATGTGTGTATTTTCTGTGTGTACGTAATTATTGGAGACACATTTTCAACACTTACTCCTATGAATGTAATCCACTAACTGCAGTAAATTAGCACTTCAGTCATGATTGCAGTAGAGAAATACTAATTTATTCCATATTCCCAAGTAGGAAAGCACCCTACTTTTCTCAGACCAGTGTAGATTCTGTACATTTAGGTGGTGTGTACCATCCTTTGTCTATTATCCACCTTCTTCTTTACTATCCTCGTCCGCTTTATAACTTTGATGTTGAATGAAATCAATTTTATTGGGTTCTAAAAGGCAGTTAAAAGGTGAAAGATAATTGATTTCCTCCCTCTACAAAGGCAAGAAACCGGACAATGCACTTCCTTCATGATGATCATTACATCCTTGGAGTGTAAATGTCATTCTTTTGTCTACATTTAATAATGTTATCTAATTGGTTTCATTTACATTTGGTAATAAAAGCCAGTCTAAATATTTTTAATCAAATGCCTATTCTGCTTCTGACCTTTCTGCTGACTTTCAGAAGGTTTTGCCTCAGGATAAACTGGATAAACCTGGCAGAAATGGACATGGGTTGTTTTGCCCTTGACACTGTTTTTTATTTGGCCACAGAAAAGAGCTCCTACATATTCCATCACTTCCTCTTCCTTTCCCTGTAAAAGGCTATACTTTGTAGGATTGTTTTTGTTTGCTGCAAGAAAACTTCCATAATAAAGTCCTTTTTTTTTTGCTAAAGTTGCATGTTTTGATTTTAACACGCTTAATCGTGGTTGTCAGCAGTTTTGCAGACGCATTTTGAGGCTCAATTTGCTTTCACCTAGCTTCGCTATCTAAAGGCTGAATGCTTAATCTAAGCCAGTTGTCTGAGCTTCCTGTATATTTACTAGAGATATCTCACCCTGTTTCAGAACAGGACGGAGCAACTTATGGTGCTGAATCTGTCAGTCCATCAGCTACAGAGGGAACCTGGATCAATACCTTAAGCTTGGCACATTACTCTTAGACAGTTACAATAAATAAAAACATTCCTTTACTGACACATAGCCATGGCAGTAACAGCTGCAGCTTATCCAAGTTCATTCAAAGCAATTTCAGTGCCCTGCATGGAAGGAGGAGAGTGTAGTCATTTTGGATTTGAGAACCTATAATGTGCAAAGAGGCATCAGAACACAGAAAAGACAGGGTCTATGTGATGCGGTGCCTACAGGAAGAGGAAGACCGGGCTCAGATTGGCCCTTCCAATTCTACAGCCTCAAGTAACAATTAAGTTGTGTAAGCATCTGATGGTGCATAAAAATGGGGTTCATGGCCTCAATTCAGATCAGAGTGCCAACTGTAAGCCAACATCCTAAGCTGGGAGCCGACAGACTCTGTGAAAGCTGACTTGCTATCTCCTTTCTGAAATTTAAATACATTTTCAGAGGAATAATTACAGAAATACGGCTTTATTCTGTCTTTTATGCAGATAAAGACTGAGCGAGAATCTAATGCACAACCACATCACTATTCCCATTAAAAATCTCTTTGTAATCTCTCTGTTTTTAAGCAATAGCACTTTTAAAGTTCTTGTAACGATGAGCAATTCGTCTTAGTGGCTGCTCAGTGTCTGTTTAGAATGGATTGTGGCAGCAAGATGTGCACCAGGTTACATAAAAGCAGTTTTCCAGTTCTCCAAGTTGTTATTGTTTCAGGCAGGACATGAGGTTCTTGATGGCAGCCACACAAACAAGTTAAGTGCTGTATCCAACTTTTTAAAGCAAAGCCTGGACACCTACTGGTAGCTTCATGTGAGTGTATGTCATTGAGACAAAGCTATCTTTCCTGCTGATAGGAACTTATTTATTCTACTTTGGAGGGCAGTGCACACACAATGGGTGTGCCAGGTGTAGTTTTCTTTCTCCTGTGGTAGAGCACCCAAAATGTCATCCAGCCCCTAATGAAAAGGACCTTTTTTTTTTCTTCAAGACATTAGAAAAACAAAATGTGAGGCTTCCCTTGCACTATTCCTGTCTGGAGGGGATATGTAGGTCATATAGCTGCCTGCAATTTTTGAAGCCACATAAATTTCAGCAGTAAGGGGGCACTGCACTTTGTAGACTCTAAATATAACCTTCTACCTTGGCACCCTTTGAGGACAACAGATAACAAAAAGCATGTGAGAATGTGATCCCACTGACCCATTTAGACATCTTCATGAAAATAAAAAGGATCTGCTCTCAAAGCACCTAATTTTTTCCACTGATTATAAAAGAAACCTGACAAAGTTTATATTCTATATATTACCAGATGAACTCCAGGTAATGACTAGAGAACTGTATTTCCCAATCAAACTAAAAGAGGATAGATTTAGATTGGATATAAGGAAGAATATTTTTAGTGTAATGGTAGCGAGGCACTGGAAAAGATTGCCTAGAGTAGTGATGGATATCCCATCCCTGAAGATGTTCAAGGTCAAGCTGGACGGAGCTCTGAGCAACCTGATGTAACTGTAGGTGACCCTGCTCATTGCAGGGGAGTTGAACTGGATGACCTCTAAAGGTCTTTTCTAACTCAAATGATTCTATGATTCTATGATCATGTTTTCACTTAAACAAATTTCTACTATTCTCAGTGAATACAGAATTAGAGACAAGCTGAGCCACAAGCCTTGGATGCAAACTTCCACAGATATAGGGCACATTACGAATGTAAGGACTAGATTTATCCCTTCTTACTTCAGATTACTGTGAAAGTAACAGCTGTGTTTCAGGCTTTAAATAGGCAATGACATACTATGGGGCAGTAGATACAGAAGGTGAAGGCCTGTATGACTGCTTATTCTCACAGCGTATTGGCCTTAACCAAATGCCAAGCAGATTTGCTTTAA
Organism: Centrocercus urophasianus; assembly: GCF_019232065.1. Lineage (NCBI taxonomy): Eukaryota > Metazoa > Chordata > Aves > Galliformes > Phasianidae > Centrocercus > Centrocercus urophasianus. Next base: position 2,108,750 of record NW_024884253.1, read on the forward strand.
TAGTTTGAAATCTTGCATCTTTATCTGGAGTAGGATGCTCTCTAGTAATGTGCAATGTGCACTCTGGGGCCCGGCACTTCAGTGTTGTTGCTGTTTGCTGAAAACATGCATTTATACTCATATCTCTTAATTGAAATTCAAGCTGTACATAATGCAATTTGACATTAATTTTGGTTATTTTTGTTTGAAGTTTGCCCTATCCAACAAGAGCAGACAGTAAAGAAGAGCACTGGAAATGGAAATACACAGTGCCATTAGATGCAAGGCTTGATTTGTAAATCACTTAGATAGTAATAAAACTGGGGATGGAAATAAAAGTGACAAAGCTCAGCTTTCTAAATGCTAAATAATTCAAAGGGGAAAGGTTGAGGAGAAAAAAAGAGTAGAGAGCAAGTGCTTCATTTATGAAAACAATGGCATCTGAGCAAATCAGAAATTTCAAACTCTGAATAAATGTAATTTTGGTTCGATTAAAGCATAACATCAAGATTGTGGGTTGCTAAATTCTAGAATGAAGCATGTCGTTGCTGTATGCAGTTAGAAAAGATTTACAGCAAAACCTGAATCTAGGAAGATATTCTCTGAAATGATGCTGCAAGGCTCTGAGCAGACAGCAGTGTTATGAAGGTTGGTTGCAGGGAGTCAAAAGCATCAAAATTCTAGATTAGTTTTTATTATTATCATTGTTATTATTATTATTGGTGTGTTGGGGAAGTAACCAGTGAAAATAAACTCAAGGAACAGATTCATAATGAATTATAACTGATTCAATATTCATTCATAATGACTATTTTTGTCACCTGAATTCAAAATATTTGATACTAAGAAGTTTGGTCATGTCACAGTATTTTTGTTCTAAATATAAATTATAGTCCAATTACAGACTCCTGATTAATTAACAAGACCTGCTGAGCAGAATTTTGTGGAAGTAGTCTATCAGGATGTTACTTCAAAATGGGGCTGGGTGGAGAGGAGAGACAAACAAAACATAGACCGGATGCAACAAACAGCAGATGTTGCCATCTGCTCCACTGTCCTTTCTCCAGGAGAACCAAAACAAGTGTTTAAATGGAAAACGTTGCTCCAGTGTCAAAACTTCTCCTCCAGTGTTCATGGATAGTTTGATACAAAGCTGAGGAGTATCATAAGATCTTCATGAAATAAAGGCTAGCAGATGGATTCAGGTGATACACAAGTTACCTCCAAATGATCCCATTCCTGACATTGTTACCCATCCCAGAGGGCTCTGAATGCTAGTCTGATTTTTAACCACACTGGTGGTCATAATAGTTCCTTTTTAATTGCAAATGCAGTAGTCTTTACTGTGTGAGCCCACCTAACCTCTCCATGACAGTGTTACACTATGATATACAAGAGACAAGTGGAGCATTTGTTGTGGATAAAAACTGTTATGAGCAAGAGGGAAAAAAGGAAGAGCATTTGCATGACATCTTCATAACTCTTTCAGATACCTCACAGTTCTCGTTCCCAAGAGAATATGGGTAAACCATCAGGATGGTTATTAGGAAAAATTTATTCATAGAAAGAGTGGTTTTGAAACAGGCTGCCCAGAGAAGTGATGGAGTCACTGTCCCTGGAAGCTTTCAAGAAAAGATGTGGCATTTAGGGACATGGGTTAGTGGGCATCGTGGTGATGGGTTGATGGTTGGACTGGATGATTTTAGTGGTCTTTTCCAATCTTCGTGATTCTATGATTCTGTGATTCTATGATTCTATGATTCTATGATTCTATGAGCCATTAAACTCTGCTGACATTATTTATGAAAGGAGCTGCAAAGACCTCTAGTCCCACAGATAGAGCTGAACATATCAGGGTTTGCTTTGAATGGAATCTGTCTTGTACCTATAATTAGAAAGCCTTCTGGATATATTTTTTTTCTGTAAGTAGACAATGAAAGAAGATTTATCATTTATTCTATCACAACAAATAAAATATGCAGAGGAAACAAAAAAACTTATTGTTCTCCCAACTCCTGAAAGAGAAGTGTGAACATCTGTCATCATACAACCACAACAAGCATCTCAGCCGCACAGCTGCTCACTTGCTCCCCGGTCCTAATGGGGAGTTGATTAGTAAAGAGGGGTGAAACAAAATAAATGAAGAAAATGATGTAAAAAACAGTTGCTCACTACTAGCCAGCAAATGTCCAGCCAGTCTATGAGCAATGGAAGCGCTGGCCAACTTTTCCCAGTTTTTATTGCAGAGTTTGATGTTACATGGTACGGAATATCCCTTCGGGCAGTTTGCATCAGCTGTCCTGGCTGCACTGCCTATTAGCCTCTTGTTCATCTCCAATCTACTTTATAGAAGGGGTAGTGTGAGAAGGATCATCTAAAACACTGATGTGTTACCAACTCCATCTTGGTTACAAATCCAAAATGTAGGACCGTATGGGCTGTCTAAATAAAAAACATTATATCCCAGTGAAAACCATTGCAGAGCTATTCATACAACACTGACTTCTAGAGTTCTCTAGGGTGATCACTCAAATTCTGTACGCATAACTGGGAAATCTTCTAAGTAGCCTAGCGTGATAGTCATCTTTATTTTTTCCATCTAGACACCTATGTCTGATGTAATTCTCTGAACTCTCTCCATAATAAGTGTAGAAAAATATGAGTGACTCATCTCATCCCAGAACAGACATATAAGTGAGAAGGCTTGTACCCCAAAAGTCCTGTTCTTTCTGTATTGGTTGTGATGATGATTCAACTGTGATGGAAACATCACTTCACTAAAAATACAAAGTGAAGAAAGATGTGTTTTCAGAATTGTATTAAGTAGAGAAAGCTAAATATAGGACAAAGAGAAAGATCCAAACAGTGAAACATCATGCCATTTGCCCCAAGTATCAAAAGACAAATATATCTTCACCCAAAAGTTTTTGCAGTTGAAAAACTATGGAGTACCATGCCCATCTCCAGACATGCTGTACAATTATACAAGAAAGCCTCGGAGAAATGAAAGACCAAGTGAAAATCAGAACAGTTGTTTTCAAGCTGAATTTTAGCTTGAAGGCTGCTTCTGTCTGAGATCTGAAGAAAAGGACCTAAAAGCATCTGTTTTATTCGGGGATATCATAAAAGGTATTTCCTATTTCTCTCGACCTTGCCTCACCTCCATTCATAGCTACAAAAAGACCAGTATTACACCCGAGGTAGGAAGTGTCAGAACTGTTGCGTTGCCTTGCAATATCTTTGCCACCTTTCTTTTTCAGAAACAATGATAGCTGAAGGTGAATAAACTGATTTAAAAAAATGCGAGGAAGGTGGCAGTTCTGCTGCGACCAATGCTACCTAACATCTTTCACATTTGCTTAAAACCATTCTGAATAAGCTCATTGCAATTAAGGGTGCAGCCAAACCTGAAATTATGCTTGCATTGGAAAAGTAAGTGCTGTAAGTGCTTCTGCTTATTTGTTTGCTTTATGGGTCACATCTCAGAGCTCCAAACATTGCTCTGGGGAAAACCTTGAAGAAACAAGAAGAAATGCAAGGTTCTTCTATGCATTTCCCAATTGTTTTCTTTGTCCATTTCATAGTCTGTAAACAGCGTGGGAGCTTGTAATTCCCAGACAGCTCTGGGGAAATTAGCCTCATAAGCACTTCTTCATTCAGAAAGGTTAATTTAGTCACATTCCTGTTCTAGCCAAAAACTTCTTTTCCAAAATCATTACAGATCTGCTTATTCAGTACATGGTCAAGCACTCATCTGACCCCTAAGCAAGTAGCATATTTTGTAGAAACACAGACATGTTCAATATCTGTGGATGGCTGTCCTATGCTTTCCTCAAATTGGGAAATCTCCCGTAATGGTAAATAACATTGCTTCTACTTCTAATTTATTTACTTAGGCAACTACCTTCATGTATTTCCATCTCTGTTTATGTTCAACTTCTAAAAGTTACTCTATTTGTACATACTGATGTCAGATAGTGCTTACTGGCTGACTCTTGTTGGAATCTTCCTGGAGTTGGCTACATCACCTAGCATGATGCTTCTAGCACTAAGTGGTTGTCATGGTTAATCAGTTGAGACATTTAGGGTCATACAACATTTCCACTATCGCGAAAGGCAAAAGGGAAAACTAAGAGACGTGCAGAAGAGAGTGATGAAGAGGAAGTCTCTATTACTACTCGCCGGCCTCTAAAGATGACTGAAATCCAAGGTTCAAGAAAGGAGTTTACACGGCACCCAAATGAAACTCTTGTTTCCTGGTTGGTTCGCTGTTGGGACAGTGGGGCCCATAGCTTATCTCTGGATGGTAATGATGCTCACCAACTAGGTGCCATTGCCAGAGATCCAGCTATTGATAGAGGAATTAGTCGTTGTTCGGATGAAGCTGCCTCCCTCTGGGAACGAGTGTTAACAGCCGTGAAGGAAAAGTATCCCTTCAAAAACGGTTTGAAGATTGCGATGAAAAAATGGGATACAGTTGAAAAGGGTATCCAGTATTTGAGGCAAATAGGCGTGGTGGAAATGTTGTATGACCCTGACTTTGTTCCTAACCATCCACGCCAAGACCGTGATCCTGAAAAAGTGAGGACGACACCTGAGATATGGCAGAAACTCGTGACAACAGCACCGGATAAATATGCCTCTACACTAATGTCAGCGTGTGATACATACAATGAACAACAGAGAACACCCTTAATTTATGAATTAATTCTTATGCTCCAAAACTATCAACAGTTGCTATCCCCCTTTCATGCTGCTGTAGCCGCTACCTCAAAAGTGACGGACCAACTGAATGAAATACGGCAGCAAATGTCTCAACTGATTAACCATGACAGTGGTTTATCACTGGAGGGATGTTTTCCCATATAAAATTGTTGACAGTTATTTTTCTGAACTTTTTTTTTTTTTTTCTTTCTAGTTTCACTTAATAATTGAAAAAATAAAAGAAAAAAAACTTGTAGAATCATAGATAGAATCATTTGAGTGGGATGAGATCTTTAAAGGTCATTTAGTCCAACTCCTCTGCAATTAACTGTTTATGGATTCATATATTTCTTTAAAAAAAATTAAGACATTTTCTGTGAGAATATTCATCTACTTGTAGACTGAGTAAACAGTATTTTCTGGGTAGAAAGCAGGGCTTTCAAAGCATTGAAAAAAAAATTAAATCTTTTTTAATAAAAAAAGGGTTGAATATGCATTTCCAATTTATCCTGGGAAAATGCATCTGCAGAATAGCACAGCCAGGATATAATATCTTCCATTGTTTCACTATAAAATGTAGTAGCCTACAGAGCAGGGAAGGATATATCTCATTGACTGATAGAATCAGAATGCCTGAAGTCGTTTATTGTCTGAAACACACACACATCTTCTGAGCCAGTTAAAATATGTAAACTTCAGTGAAGAAAACAGCAACACTAAATAAAACTTCTCAGCTCTGCCAAGGTCAGTAGCAACACAAAAAGGCCCCTGGAGCACAGGAAACAGAGCAGACAGAGCTGTATTATATCATATTCTCCTATCCTGACAACTACCTTACACTGTGAATGATAGACATAAATTGGAGCTATTTGTTGAGCAAGTCTGTTTCTCAGTCTGAATACAGGAAGGGAGAAGTGGATTTCTAGATGTAGTTGTTTTGCTCTGTCTGTTTTTAAGGAAACAACCGAAACAAATTGAAATCATTTCTTGCATTAGGTGAGATAACCTTCACATGACCTTGGAAAGAATGAGGAAAATAAATGACTCCATGGAAGAAATGGACAACTAAATAACCAAGAAATATAGAAAAATGAAAAACACAATTGTCCCTGAATTTATCTTGAGAGACAGTGAATAACATAAATTCTAGAGCATCCAGCAGATTGTTTCAGGCAATGTTTATGAATGAGGAAGGACATTTTCATGCTTTGTTTTTGACCTTCCAATGTCCACCCTCATTAAAATACAGAAGAAATGCCTTCCTGGGCTGCCATGAACAGCCAGACTTCCCTAGATTACCTTGACCCAATTTTGCAATTATGAGTTTCCGTCAACACTATTTGTCCAATAATACAAAGGTCACCAGACTCATCACTTTGTTTTGGCTATCACTGCACTGATTTTAATTCACTAATGAGCATTTCAACTGGACTAAGTTCCAAAAACACTGGATGAAGCATTCAACCAGAAATGAAATGAATGCTCTCTCCTTTCTTGGAGAAAAAAGTAATTTGAAGTGTTCAAAGTTTTTGGAAGAGGTAAGATAACAGAGTTAGTGAACTTGTTTGTTAACTGAAAGAAAAATAAATGATAGACAGTATTAAATATCTGGAACTGCTAGAATAGAATTAATCAAACACTATCACCAGAACTGATTAGACATAATTTATACATTTCTCTGTCTAGTTTATGGGCATTGAGTGCATTAAGTTTCTCCTTTACAATGTTAATATGATGTCTTAATGAGGGAGAAAATTTACTTAAAAAGTGTAAAAACTACCAGCAGACTGATGGTTATGACTGAAAACATTAATATAATGGGAAAGAAGCACAGGTGTTCCACAACTAAATGGGAGACTTGTCCATCATCTGCTGCTATAGTCTGCAGACTTGATGGAATAACAAACAGCTAACACAAAGATAAAAGAGACGAAATAAATTACAATGGTGCAAGCATGTTAAAGAGCTCATGAAAGATCTTACAACTTCTCTCCTTTCTCAGTTAAAAATCTTTTAATCTGTTTTCTTTTACAGTGCTTCACAATCAACGAGATGCAATATGAATGTTTTTCTATCCTTTTTTTCCCCTTAAATCTCCCCTGAAATTTCTCTCTTTACCCCCTGTAAGGCATACCACATAGAAGGCAGGAGACATGGCAAGGTAACCTGAGTCAATATCGTATCTCCCCTGGACAATCCTGGTGTGCATAAAATAATAAAGAGAGCTGGGACAAAGAATAGATTGGCATCGTGATGCAGATTGGAATAAAGTCATTCACTAATCAGCAAAGAATAACCAGAGGACATGTGGTCTTTAAAACAAACTGATAGCCAGGGGGAGAAGAGAAATGTCACATTTTAGATGCCTTTAATAATTTTCTAGGGCATCATAGAAATATTTTTGATAAGGAGGTAGTTTACTGGTTATCTAAAGTATGCCAGGCATGATTCCATTTATGTGGTGTTGTATCATCTTGTAATTTGTAAGGTAATTATCTTCACAGCATCTTGCTGGTGCTGGAGAGTACTATCATTTTTATTCTATTAATGAATATATACACTCAGAAAGACTAATAACTAGGAAAGGACCTGGAAATTACCTGGTGCCAAATTTCCATTTTAGATCCTTGAAAACAGAATTAAGAATCTCATAACTTACAAATTTCCACTGAGTAACCGTGAAAACGTTTAGAACTTTCAAAATCACAATGACCAGGACTCACTTTTTCTCCGCTAAGTGTTCTGTAGAGAAATACGCATCTCAGCTGGTGGACCAAATTTTTTTTTCTCAACAAGGGAGAGAAGAGCATTTAGACTGTGACTGATCTGATTTGCTTCAAACCTTTTCTATTTAAGAAAATGTTTTTCAGAAGAACTTTACGGACATTCTGGAAAGAAATGGATAGACAAAGAACATAGAGATGGCAATGTTTCTCTGCTTCTATTTAATATTCCAGAAATCGCTCTCACACCTCAGGAGAGACCTGGGCTACAGCGTGTCTGTCAAGCAGGTGAACAGCTTCATGGGTTTCACTTCAGCTCTGCTGAGAATAGATCTAGTGCTTTAATAAGTTCTCTGGGCTAGTGATTAAGGGAATTTTTGCCTAGAAAATGGACAAATAGCACTTGAGTGTTAGTGTAGAAGACGAACAATCACTGGAAATGCATGCTTATGGATTTTGAAAACAGAAATTGATCCTGGTGATTTATTTCCAAAGAGAATAATCTTTCTAGCTTTCTCTCATTTCCATATTGGCTATTGCTTGGGGGTCACAGTAACTTTTCTGTTTTAGTTATTTTAATATAAATCATGTAATGAACTATTTCAGGAGCCACTAAATAGAAAAAATATGTAGAAGATAGAGGCAGGAGGATAGGACCATGAGTAATATCCCAAATCATCTGAATTCAGTCTTCTGCTGTGGAAGAAACCATGTTTTAACACTCTTCTCAGTACTGATTTTCAAATGACAGTTTATAATTGCATTTTTATGATTCAGAAACAGAGCATGTAGAATCATAGAATCATTGAGATTGGAAAAGCCTTCTGAGACATTTAGTCCAATCATAGATCCATCTCCATCATGCTTACTAAATCATGTCCCTCAGAAGAACTTGCCAGCCACAGTAACAATAAAGAGATCCATAATTTTGACGAATTTAACATTTTTATGGTTTAAATAAATAAATAATGATAGTAATATTCAGGAGAAGTGGGTATGAGAATCTGTAAAAATAATAACCATATAAGTTTCACCTTTTAGAAAACACGAAGTTGCAAAGGAAGTTTCTTAACCACTAAGTCCATTCATCTATATTTGTAAATGGTTGTTTTCTATGCTAATTTAAGCACAGCAATAGAAGTGTATTGCTCAGTGTGAACATCCCAGTTCTCAAAAGACCACTCAAAAATCCAAACTATGTGGGAGCAAATTGGAAGATCATGAGCTACTTAAAATCAGAAGGCAGATTAGAGAGCTACTAGGAAGTGCTCATTGTTTCTAACTTTCTTACTTATCCCAGGAAAGACTATTTCCTTTGGAGACTCATTTAACTTCTGGTGAATACTCACTGAGACATGAGAAGCAGAAACTGCATTGTAGGCTCTCTGATTTCACAGCGCTGTAATTACAATATCCCAGATCATCTCCCATGTCAACATCACTGGAGATTTTGCCAACAGCTTATGTGAAACTACACAAAGGCCCTAACACAAGATTAAACCCTGTTTTGGCACTATGTTTAAATATATCTTGAATGTAATTATCAGTTAAGGAAGAATGAGTTTGATTACTGGGAAATAATTACATGCAAAACATGAAACCCAGATGAATAACAGTACATATGTCTTGGACAACCTGTACATAGATAGAAGGAGATCTGAGTTGGCACTTGCTGTGTGTCATCCAAAAACTGTAAGCTTTACAGAAGTAAGGGTCTTTGCTAGCTTATTCCTACCTGTTCATATCCTAATGCCTCCTCCTTCTCCATCTAAATTCATTCTCCTCTCATAATGTAGAGCATTTCTTGATGTCTCCCACAGCTGCTTTTAGGACTTCTTGCTTTATGCTCCAGTCTTCACTATGTGTCTGTTGTTATCTGAGTTTTTTGTGGTAAGAAAATGGTTGAAAATGATCAAAATATCCATACTAAGGAAAAATATTTTTCTACAGAGCTGACTGAAAATCTCAGAGATGTGGGAAGACTGACCTCTAAATTTCTCTCTGAAGTGTACCAAAACAAGGTTACCTAAATGCACAGACATATACATCATTTCAATTGTATTAGCAGACACCAAAATGGGAGCTTAGAATTTCACTCTCAGTGAAGTTTTGGTTCTGCCTCTGTCTTATTGTCATTGTGGAAATAATTTCTGCTTCCTTTGACTTGATTGTATCTTTTCTTGCTCTTGACCTTGATCTTTCACGATTCTAGTTTGTTTCACATTCAAAATAAACTTCTAATTATTATTATTTCATTGTCTGTGAACAATTGACTGGAAAGAAGAGTGGAGAATGTTGTCAGTCCAGATGCTGAAGAATTAATTTTGTGTTCTGGTTTTTCAGAGAATGGGAAGACTTCCATTGCAAGTAGAAGAGAAGAGGTAAGGCAGTTATATGCTCACATTTTAAATGAAGATAATCCTGTATGTTCCATTGACAAGTACACAAATGAGAATAATTAATCCTCGATGAATAGAAACATGCCTGATTTGATGGCTTAATGCATACCGCTTTTTCTTTTTTCCTGAAGAAATTTATATGATCCTTTGCTTGTTATTTTCACTGCAGCAACATTTTTTAGTTTTCAGCATTATGCTGATCAGGTCCGAGTGATGAGGGAAAACAGAGATGCAGAGCTCAGTTCAACTGCCTAACGATATGCATCCATTGTGATTTGAAATGCCCTAAGGTGCTTGAAACATCTACACACGTGGTTAGCAGATACGACACAGGTCTTGTAAGAGATGCACATATTTTTTTAACTGGAACTGGAAAGAACACAGATTATCCTAGAGAGCTTCAACTGGCTCCAGATTCCTGTGCTTAGATACTTGTATGATAAAATATATTTGAATATTTTACTGTCTCACACAGAATCACAGAATGGCCAGAGTTGGAAGGGACCTCAAGGATCATGAATCTCCAACCCTCCCCTGTCACATGCAGGGCCACCAACCTCACCATTTAATACTAGACCAGGCTGCCCAGGGCCTCATCCAGTCTGGCCTTGAACACCTCCAGGGACGGGGCATCCACAACCTCTCTGGGCAGCCTGTTCCAGCACCTCACCACTCTCTCTGTAAAGAACTTTCATAATTGCATCATTCAAAATTGATATACAGATGAAAATGTCATCTTAAATTACATATGTAATATACAGTATTTTTTACTGAGTTCAAACTGATTTACTCAGGATTCTTGTTTTAAGGGTCACTCAGTATCATTTGTTCAATAGCAGAAACTCTTCTATAGTGAGATACATAAGTTGGCACTGGGCAGGGAAACACCGCCATTAAGTTGGAAATGTGATGGATTCGCCTGAACTTCAGAGTTTTCACCCTTCTTTCACATATTATACTAGCAGGTAGAAAAGTGTTTTACAGTGTCTATGAACATCTCTTGCCATCCACTAATATAAATATACTGATAGCTCCTCTTGGAGCTATCAGTAGAGGATAGTACATATCCTCTTTTCTACAAAGTAAAAAAGATTACTGACAGAACTTAAGGTAAAAAATAACATTTGCTGTTTCTATCTGAAACCGAATGAAAGCATTTAAACAGCAGCAGAATGTGGTAGATATAGTTTATCTTTCAAATAAAAGAATTGCATAATAATTTATAGTTCACAACGTGCAAGTACTGCTGCAGCCATGAGAGACCTTGCTCTCTGTATCTAACGGATAAGAAAGGAGGGGACAGACTCTTTATCAGACTGTTGTAATAGGACAAGGGGAAATTACATCAACTTGAAAGAGAGATCTAGACTGGATATAAGGAAAAAGTGTTTTATGGTAAGAGTGCTGAGACACTGGAACTGGTTGCTAAAGGAAGTGGTGAATGTCCTGTCCTTGGAGACATTCAAGGTCAGGCTGGAGAGGACACGGAGAGACCTGATCTATCTGTAGGTGTCTTTGTTCATCGCAGGGGAATTATACTAGATGAGATTTAAAAGTGCTTTCCAACTCAAATAATCATTAGACATTATAGAATGGATTCACAGAGGATTTTGCTTTTATGCGGGGGTAAAGAAGACATGACAAAATGAAGTGTTAATACTCTCATTTTAAACTACAGCTGTAAGACATGGACAGTACATAGAGACTTGCCTAAAGTTATATTTTGAAAACCTGACCAGAGAATGCCCAAAGTAGAAACATCTGCTTTTCCAGAGGCTGAAACAATATCCAGAAAATAAAATTACTTTTTCTTTCTTCTCTGTTAATGAATTGACAGCTGGGAACTAGATGCTCGATGTCAAAATATTAACTATTTTGTTGCCCAGCCAAATGATTAAAGGAAGACCAAGTATATGACACAGTAAGGAAGGGATGACCTCAGGTCACTCTCATTGCTGTCCAAGAGCGAGGTCTTAAGCATGGTGTGATCACCTAGGGAGTGGAGAAGAGATTAAATTCAGTTTTGAACTTCAGAATCACAGATTAGCTTTTGAAAGTTTCTGGAATTCTTTTCTAATCCAAGTTTTATATGTCAAGCCTTTGGATTGGTGCATTGTGAAGTTCTGTGCAAAAAGATTTGTTTCAGTTCTAACCCCTAGCATAAAAGGCGGACAGCAAGAAATGCCTGGGTCTCTTACAGCCTTAGTTCGGATAAACATTACATGTAACTTAGGTTTCTTCCCCCTGTCGAGCTACCTGCAAAGGAAGAGAATGTTTCCCCTCTATCTACTCATGGCAAAGCAAAATTTATTTTGGATGACATTATATTCCAAGGAAATATTATGTATATGTCCTCACCTTACTGGTCAGCGAAATGGAATGCATAGTGAAATACCACTTAAAATTTATATAACCTATTTACTGAGTGAAGAATAGGCACAGATCTATTTTGCATAATCCTCTATGCAAGAAATCTTTGAACTGTAAAACATTTGAATACAAATTATTCTGAGGCCTACCCTTTGCCATTGTTTAGAGCAATACTTCCACCTGCTTGTAATGAGAAAGAGCATTAATATCCACAAATCCATGGCTGATAATTTTTCTTTCTCACTCTTTTTTTTTTTTTTTTTTTTTTTTGTTTGTTTGTTTCTGTTTTGTTTTCATTTGGATATTTCACACTCCTATTCAGTCCTTGCTTTCATAGGAAAGTATAGGATAATTACACTGGTGGCTGCCCTTATTTTTTTGCAACTGTATCTTTCTTTTTCAGCTTATTTTATGGCATTTTGGAAACAGTTTAAAGAGAAATGAAAAATAGACAGCCAATCTGACCTCAGAGTAAGAGTATTTACAGAAGTCTGTGGTTTAGAAGTAGATTCTAATATTTTTGTAATAAACTAACGTGTCTAGTTTTCTATACCCAATTTAGGTGTGTTGAATAGGATTCTCACAACCTTAAATATGCAACGCAGACGGATAATTTTCTCTAGAAGGCTCACCTGGAGCAATAGCTAAACACAAGTGTCAGTTCAAGTGGTATAAATATCTCCCTTTTTATCTGAGTGATGTTTCTCTGGGACTGTCACCATAGGCCAACCCTATACCTTACTATGATAGATCAAGATTTTCTTCGTCTGCAGTCTATTTGATAAGCTTTACCCAGGATAAACTTCATTTATAACAGCATTTAAAACCTGAGGAAAAGGACCTTACAAATATATTTACTGGAATACAACCTATGATATACACAGACAAAATAGTAAAACAGATGTGTTTGGCCACCACAGCTTTAAAAGCACTCAGACTTTCTTGGTTTGAGGAGGTGACAGTATTGACTTCTTTCTAACACTGTTGTGCTCATGATTAGTGTGGCTCTCCCTCAAAATGAGGATCTGCTTTTTTTACCCTTCTCAGAGATGCAGACTTGTGTGAACTCTCTAATCATGGTTTGTTTCCTGAGGGCGGTAGGATGGTGGCAGCAAACAGGAATGGAGCTCATCATATTCTGCTCCAGGTGAAATATTCACCTCTTTGTCTCCTCCTTGTCACAAATAAATGAACATAAATCAGAAATCAGAAAGCCTATTTACAGAACAGAGAAAAGCCACACAGCCTCCTTTCTTTTTCACTGAGAGGGTGGTAAAGTGCTGGAATGTGTTGCCCAGAGATATTGTGGATGCCCTGTTCCTGGAGGTGTTTAAGACCAGGCTGGATGGGGCCCTAGGCAACCTGATGCAGTACTTGATCTAGCAGCTGGCAGTCCTGCCTGTGACAGAAGAGTGGAACTTTATGATCTCTGAGATCCCTACCAACACAAGCCATTCTATGACTATGATTCTTTCCCTACTACTGCGGGAAGAGATCCAGAGAAGATAAAGCACCTGAGCCATGATAATCAAGGTCTCAACCTAGGAGCCTAGATTATTGTAGAAATCTTCATCCTGCTAGAAGCTACAAAAATTGCACCGAGAGTGCGAGAATGCAGCTGGACTCTTCTAGTGTAAGGCCATTCCAGTACCAATTCTCAAAAGCTATGAAACTAATCTGAATTTTGTGACAGATTCAGAAATAATTGTATGCCAGATTAAATATATGGAGAGCCAGCTATTTTATTCAATGAGGCAAATGTTGCTAAAGTCCTGCTGCCAGTGTATTAAACATGCAGTGCCTTCTCCTGCTTTGTAATACTGTATCAACAATTTAATCTCCCATTCCCTATTCATACAACAATTTAGCTAGATTAAGAGAATTTGATTGACGTCTAATGCAAACAGAACTGTATCAAATAGAATTCTTGGCCACTTCTGCACATCTACTCAAAAGTTTCTGGAATACAAAGCCTGAAAGTATTTATAAGCAAATGTTTTATCTATAGAAGAAAAACCTAGCACTAATATTTCACATGGAAAAAGTGAATATGGCAAATGTAAGCTTTTATTAATTAACTCTTTCTTCCGAGTAGAGATATTAGGACATTTTTAAAACAGATAAAGGAAGTTTCAAGATACTTTGCAAGCAAAATTATACAAAACAACCACATATCCTTATGCTGTTTGGCATTCAACATATATAAATAAGCACTGTCAGCCTTTAGCTCAATGAATGATGGTATTGTTCCCAATTACTTGTTCAGGGCAAACATATGTGCAATACTTTCTAGAGAATAAATATGTTGGACCTGATTATTACCTCTGAATTTGATTGAATTAACATAATTTTTCCTGTTCATTGTACCTTATTTTTTATGATTTTGAAAATCAAATTAAGGCTATGTGGCATTTTCTTTTCACGTCTCGTTCTTTTCAGTTTTTTTCCCCTTTTTTTCAAGAATTTGTTGAAAAGGATTGAGCAATGCTGGCAATGCAACACTGTATCCTACTCCCATTGCCTCTTTAAAAATAGTTCCTCTTTTCTTTATCCCCGTGGCAAAGCAGTAATTTATATCACTGAAGTCATAGCATTGATGTTTTTCCCTTCCAAATAACTCCAGCTTAAAAATGCTTTCAGATAAGACTGTGGTCAAAGAGAGAATATTTGGCAGAATGTTTTCATTAAAAAGTTTTCATGGGGAATATGCTACTGAGCTTCAAAGTACCTGATGTAGATATTGTTTTGGAAACACATAAAACATTCTCAGAAACCTGGCTGTTATGTGCTTTTCAAGCACAGGTTTCATGACCAGAATGGTGTGCTACTTCAAAATGTCCACCTCTGGGAGCAGAGATAAAACCCTCTGTAACTGCTGAAATTATGAAAGATATATCACCTTTCCCAGTTCTTCCAGTATCAGCAGAGCCTCAGAGTGCCCCACATGTCTCTCTGCAGCTTGATCTATTGGTAAATCTTCCTTAGCCCTATACAGGACACTAAGTTCTGATTCCTAGTTTTTCCCAGCGTCTTACCAGCATGAAACACCTTGAAAAGGACTTCAGTGTGAGAGACGAGACCCCACTGAAAGGGTTTTTAGGGATCCCTTCCTACTCAAATGATCCTATGATTTTAATTTTGTTTTCAGACAGTCTCTTGTGGTCTCCATGTGGGATTTTTTTCTATCCAACCAAATGCTTCATTCAGAGAGTTATTAGAAGCAGAGATATTGTCATGAGCAGTTCAGGAGTTTTTTGAGAGTGAAGGAATAAGTGTTCCTTGGTGCAAAAAAGCAGGGAATTTGGGTAGAAGGTCATGTGTCTAAACTTCTTGAGCACTTTTGACATGCAGAAGATAGAAATTCTGACCAGTTTTCACCAGAAACACATTCTGTTTTTACTTTAGAAAATTATTTGGAGCAGCAGAATTGGACCTGCAGTAACCAAGGGTTGTTTTTAAGGATCTTGTGGTCATACTCTTAATATCTCAGGGCTTTTTGCTTAGCGCTACTCTAACCAAGTACTATGGTCATGCCTATTTACAGCTGGAGTGCTTTGGGTGAGGTCTTAATCTCTTCTTATCTAATTTCTTCCCAACAAATTGCAGTTTATGATCTTCCAAGCTCCACCATAGAAATCAAAGTTATTGTAAGAGTCTCCTACAGACATTTTGCTGAATATCAAGTGGTCTCAGCTTCCCTAGTCCTGCTCTCTGCTTCATTCCTGAAACAAGCCAGGATGCCATTAGCCTTCCTGGCTACCTGGGCACACTGCTGGCTCACATTCAGCAGACTGTCCATCAGTACACCAAGGTCCCTTTCCAGGGAGCCTTCCATCCACTCCCCCCAAAGCCTGTAGGGTTGCCTGGAGTTGTTGTGACCAAAATGCAGGACCTGACTTTAGGCCCTCTTGAAACTCATGCAGTTAACCTTGGCCCATCAATCCAGTCTATGGATCATTGTAGAATCGTATAGATAAGTAATATAATTGAAATTGTTAATGCATGCACTTTTTAGCTTCTGTTTCTGTTACTGGTACTATGCTAACCTTTCAGATGCTCCTCTGAACCACTGCCAGTAGCTCTGGAGTCAATAACTGTCAATGTGATACAGTAGATGTTTCTATTTCAAGAGTTAATTTCAGAAGAGAAGAGGCAGCCCGTTCTGAAAAAAAATTAGGTGAGAGTGAAATTTTATTACACAAGAACTAAAGCTCATCTCATCTCCTCACTCTATGCTGCAATGAGGTGGACAGCTTTGTAGAACAATAGTAGAAAATAGAATTGGTTGCACAAGAAGTTAAAGAGTATCTTTTCCATCTTTTTGAAACAAACTCATAAGAGTGCATGAAGTTAAGGAAAAAATAAGATCATAAAAATAAAACATTATACTGTATATTTTCTTAAGGAGACCTTCAGAAAGGGAGCAGAATTCTAGCAATAAATATGAATGATAAAATGTAATACACGATTGGATGACTAAATGTCAATTTGAGATTGGTCTGAATTGTTCAGAGAAACAGAGCTATCTAGGCATGAGGTCAAGCATGAAAGAAGCATAAGCTGACACTTTTCTTGCATAAGAAAATGTCTCATTGTTACCTTATATCCAAAACTGTATTCCTATTGGCAGGCACGCAGTGTATCAGATCATGTGGAGGCATTTACTGAACAATGCATAAGTTTATGTTAAGTCCTACTGTATTTCATTTAGTGAGAAAGATATGGAACAAGAAACATTACAGTTTTGTTGTTCTGTGGAGAACGCATAGACTTCATCAGGACAGATGTACCTACAAGGAATTCAAAAGGTTGAGAAGAGAAAGCGAGCAGCGCATACAAGAGCCTGTAAGCCCCAGGGACAGCAACCAAAATAAGGGTTCAGTTAGCATTCAGATAGACTTAGCAGATATTTCTTACATCACTACTATGAGATTGGATGATTTTTTAATTTTATTTTCTAAATCCTAGTTTTGGTCTAAAACAGAAAAGAATGACTTAATTGAAATAAAAGGGGTATTCATGTTAGATATCAAGAAAAGGTTATTCATGAAGGGAGAGGCTGGGCACTGGAACAGCCTCCCCAAGAAAATGGTCACAGCACTGATCTTGTCAGAGTTCAAGAAGTGCTTGCACAACACCCTCAGACGTGATCTGATTTTTGGTGTTCCTGTGTGGAGACAGGGGTTGGACTCAATGATCCTTATTGGTTATTTCCAACTTGGGATAATATATGGTTCTGTGAAATCTTGAACAAATGGAAGAAAAGGAAACAACGTATTGTTTAAAGCTCCCTGCAAAAACTATAAAAAAAAATACTAAGGAGAAGAGACATTAAAGAAAAGTGAAGAAAAGAAAAAGTGATCAGAAGACAACAGGTCAATGGTTGGTTTTGGGTTAAAAGATAAAGTAAATAGTCCTTACTTGGGTAAAATATATTAATACAAACTTGAAGAAAACTGAATCCATAATTCCCCATGGGGCATCTATTTATGTTCTTGTATGTAAGCATTAGCTTAATAGCTTAGCAAGATGGCTAACTGAGTATGTGTAATGGATAAATCATTCAAAAAGTCTTAAATGAAAGAATTTGCCAGAGCAGACACAAATGGTTTTGGCTGTATTAGAAGAAAGTATAAAAATTCCATGCATTAGAAATATGAATCTGGAACAACTGAATGAATTTATAACAGAGAAAATGTCATCTAAATTTTGGGAATGGTTCCCAACTGTTAAGATTTGACAGACTGTAAAACATCTTCACTGGAGCAGCAGTGGCAATGCTGTCACTTGGGAAACTTAAAATAGGAGAGGAGTTGCTCTGGAGACCCACAAGGAGGTGATAGAAAAATGGCAATCTGACCTACAGGGTCTTTTCTATCTAGTGCAACCATGGATCTATGTAATAGGCTTGCCAACTTCTCAAAAGTGAACCATGTGCTGAACCAGTCTGAAAATGTACTGATAAAAGGGATGGAAAAATGGTCAAACCACATTTCAAGGTGATATGAGTAGGAATGACAAAATGGAATGAATGCTGGGAGCAAGCTTCATAAACTGAGATACAAGCTATAAAATGAGCAGCTGGTCTGCAAAGTGGTGTAACTGACATCTAATTTTGTACTGCCTCAGATAAAGGGAGAAATATTAGCAACTTTGTAGTGACAACATTCTTAGCTCTTAGCTTAGTATTCCTTCCTCTGTCATAATAACAAAAATAATAAATACATCCAGGATTTCACCCAATTTTGCCACTTCTGTTCTTAAAACAACTTGGGTTATCATTGTACACTGCTTCAGTGGGATTGGGCTGTACCTAGTGGCAGAGAAATTTTAAAAAAAATTTTATTGAGTATAATCATCTTTGCACTGTCTAGGCAAGTATAACTTTGATGTTTTGACTTCAGAAATTAAGGAGCAATGTTTCATACAAATGCAGGTGTGTCCACAGTGCTTGAAGTATTTCAATGTCTTCCACTGCCTCTTTAGATGGATAATTCACCCAAAGAGTTGATAGGCATAATCTTGCACCTTGGAAATTAAGAAAAGTTTCAGACAAGTTTCAGGCAAGTTGTAGGAAAGTTTCAGACAAGGCAAGGCAAGGAAAAATATTTTGATTGCTATCTCTTAGTCTTCTTTGATTTCACTGAGATGCAACAGAGAACATATATTTTGCAGTAACCTTCTACACACTTGTATCTGTACAGGCTTTCCTCAGCTCCTCCATAAATTATCATTTTTCTGGCTGAAAAGGGCTTCTACTTTGGTTTTCTTCCTATGAAAGTTTTTGCAGAAATTCACAATATGTAGAATGATTCCTGCTGATCTTATCTACACTTTCATAATTTAAACAGATCTTTCACTGAAAGCAAAGTGGTTGTCAGAGTGTAAAAAGTTTAGGTGAGGTCATGAAAGTTAAGGGAAAGTTAAGGGCCTTCCCTGAAGGCCCTGTGGCTCCTTTCTGTTTGCCCTTTGTACCACCTCCTGGACCTGAGTTTTTGTAGTTTGTCTTTCAGGGTATGTCATGTTTAGCATATTCTTGGAAGACTTCTGACAGAAGTTTTTTTGTTCAGCAGAAAAAGCAGTTCCTAGTTTCATAAGCTTTCTCAGAAGAGTTGGTCTATCACCTTGTAATCTTCTGACTCAGTTAAGACATCTGAGCTACATAGGAGAATTTAATCTACTGTATGCTGTAGGAATTCAGAAAGCAATTTCAATAGACACATTTGATCATGTTCAGTGTAAAAAGAAATACAATGTTCAGTGTTTTTCAAACACTACCATTTATATTCGTTCAGATATGGAAGCAACCTAAAGAAGGGAAAAAACCCGCAAGTATATTTCAGTTCAGCTAAAAAATTTGTGTTGTCTGTGCTGACAAAGGGACAGAAATATAAATTCTGTTAACTCTAATTCCTGTTCTTATCTGAATAGACACAGAAAACAAAAAGTAAAATGTTAGTTCAGTAAAGAGCTCCTATTTTCTTTAGTACAAACCAAATTCATCACTCTAAATATTTTACAAGACCTAGCTTTTTCTTTAATTTCTCTCCATCTTTCTCTTGAATTCATTATTTTTCTACTGGGAACAAGTGTCAGATTTGTTAGAAGTTATTACTTTCCCCGTGGGTCACCTCTAAGCTTTTTTATCATGTACTTTTTCCTTATTCTGACAGAATATGAGGCATTATCAGACATGCCCTCTGCTTATTGAGTTCTGTCTGATACTATAATTGTACTATACATGAGCTAGTACTTCATGCTTACATTGTGCCTTACATCCAAAGATCTAATAATAATTCAAAAAGAGGTATAAAATACTAATGACCTGTATAAAGGAAGAAGAAATATGAAATAAAGCAGAGAGGAGAAAAGGAAGCAAGTTTTTAATCTTATTTTCTTTTGATTCGTGAGAAAGAAGAGAATATTACTGTTCAGAGGACAAGAAAATTAAAAATATAATTTCATATGTAATTTAAAAAAATGAGGATTCTTGATGATAATTTTGATTTTCAGATACTTTCAGCTTCTGCATTTATACATATCATCCAGTTCATTCAGAAAAGAACGTCTCTAGACATGTTACAGAGTCTGCAAAAGCCCAGTCTGTCAGAGAATATGCTAAATCACACATTAAACTTGAATAAACGGCTGAACAAAGAATGCAGGACTCCTGAATACAAAAACCAATCTTTTGTCGTGTTACATGCAAACAGATACGTACAGTGGTTGTTGCAGCCCCAAGAGGTCGTTCTAGTTGTAGTACAAAACCAGGAAGCTAAGTCTTGAATTTTGCTACCTGTGGGAATCAGATGTTGTTTCTGCATTGAAATTGGATAATATTATTTTTATTTTATGATATCCGCTATCATAGTTCTTTCTGGGAGTCCTTCTACTTAACTTAGGGAAGTTCTCTGATAAGTTTCTGTATATAGGTGTATATATGTATATTTTATCATACACACTGCAAGAATATCCTGCACGAGAGCAAACCAGAAAACAAGTCATGGCGTGCCCGAGGAAGCGCCTGAAGAGACATTGGGAAGGCCTGGCATCATCCCCCAAGTGCACTTTTAATGATTTAATGATTAATGGTTTAATGATGATGACTTTAAAGAAAATCACCATATCAACAGGACAAGGAGAGCACCGAGACATCTTGGAAACAACAGGATGACTACTGACTGGCACCAGATAACAAATGAATTCAAATGTAAACCTTCTGATAAGATTGTGAACCTGGAGTACCCAGCCATTGGGGAAACAGGGGAGGGGGGAGGCAACGGGGAGAAAACAGGGTGTAAAGGCCGTCATGTTGTGTCCGTAGGCGCTCCTGCTTGCGGGACGCCCGCCATTGCAATCGCGAATAAATTCTGCTTTTATCAGAGATACCGTCCTGACAAAATTACTTGGATATTTCCAACACTACCTCCATTCCACTAATTGATATCTCCTTTGAAAAGAGGGCACACACTTTTGAAAAATAATGCAAATCTATCTGAGATTAATATCATCTCATAACAGTCTCTTTGGGTAAACAGAGGGCTATGCTTACGAAGTATTTCTGATTCATTACAGATTGTATATATAGTTCTGGAGGACAAGAAATAAAATGATACGCTAATAACGACACATCAACCTGTTTGTCATCACGTAGAAATTTTTCTTGATTTGGACTCAAAACCTAAGGTGTAGTTGATGCTGCAAATACCTTCCTTGCAAATACCTTTCACTGCAAAAGTGTGTATGTTTTTAAAGCCACCAGCTGAGAAGTTACAGCTTTCTCTACAGACTTACCACACAAGGTTTTATTGAGGTGCTTTTGACAGCATTTCACACCTCATTTGCTGCCAAAGGTATTAGATTTTAGTCAATGGTCAAAGAGTAAATTGACTTTAAAGGGCTCCTTTAAAGCAGTGAGGCATGAGATTAGAACAATTTAGAAATTATCTTGATCTTTACTTCATATTGTGCTTAAAGCAGGGGTGCCAACCTCTTCGAACTACCTTCCCGCTTATTTAAAAGGAAACACTTAAGGTAACTATAAGCCTTGAAATGATTGCCATTTGTATCTGGCTTGTGGCAGTCGAATTATTTGGAAGAGTACCTTTGTTTGAATGTAGATTGGCTGTAACTGCTTACAATGACAAGAAAAACTGGGCCAATCTGGAATGAAGGTTGAGGACCGATGCCACTTGCCCTTCCCGAAAGATGAGTTCAACGAGACTCAGACAACTCAGAACAGAGATAAAACTGAGAACAGGGAGCCACTTCTTGAACTCTAAATTGTTACCACCAGGATCTTAAGTTAAAAAACATATTCTCCCTTTCTATACCTGTCTTGAAGTACTCTTAACTTCTTGTTATTCACTTCAGAGATAACACCAAGTATCTTTATTTTTCTGCTCTTCTTTGCAAATACTGCACAGTAGTAAGCACTACTGCATCCCTATCTCTTCACAACATCGTGATTAAATTTTTTCCTGATTTTCAAGTCCTTCTGACGATGTATCCACTGGGCTTGATATCCTGAAATGAAGTAGTCAGTATCCCTTTAAGAGGGTATTTGATTCTTCCTCTCAATCATAGGCATGCACAAATCTTCCAGATCACTTAAACTGAGAAACTCAGTACTGAATTGTTTCAACTAATGCTACAAGCATTCAAAATTGCTTCTTCTAGATGAAGTACTTTCAGATCATTCTCATCAGTTATTGCCAACTTAGAGGTGAAAATAAAATTTCAGATTGCGTGGTGTTCTGAAGTTTGAATGTATCTGGACTCCATGTTGTGAAGGGCATAATTACGTCTAGACATGCACAATAAATATGCTTTGCATTTAGATGCTACAGGTCTGAGATGAAAGTCTTACATCTCTCTGCTACCTTACCTCACTGTCAGACAATCACTGTTCATTTGGGTACATGCAGAAACATCAGTCTGTCTCCTATAAATTACCGAAGACATGTTAGTTAAAACTGAGAACACAAGGGGACAATTAAGTCTCCAGGCTTTTTGTCTGTCTCCTTTTAGGTATTTTAAGCTTCCTGAAGGAATTCCTACAGTTCGGGGCACTTAGTGTCAACAGTGATAAACTCCCCACTCAAACCATTTAGCCTCTGGGAAGTTGTCACAGCACCTAAACTGGTTTCACGACTCTGTGTTACATTAAAAAAATCTCTGAAGTGGCTAAAAACAGGAAAGGTCCCCCATTTGTCTTCTCCTCTGTAACACACATTCGGTGTTTAAAGACACATTTGTTCAATACAATCCCAGGACACTTTCTAGTAAATGAATTTCTGTGTCAGATAGCTTACCGATGGCAAACTGTCTTATTCCTTAAAAGCTTCCCAGTTGCATTACTTCTCTTCCTTGTCACCAAGATACCATTGGAAAAGGATGGTTGTCTTCGTGGGGAAAAAAAATATCCCTTTTTTCACTGTATAGCAGAGTTGTAAGAAACTGTTTATTTAAATCAATTGCCGGTAATTAGAGTACTACTCCTAACTGTACCTAAATCATATTTGATTGGGGCTATTGTGTTAGCTCTTGCCATGAACTGTATTTCATTTCATCTGAATTATTCTAAGTGATCCTCTAATCCTCTCGCTTTCCATCGTTTCAAAGATGAATGTCTTAGCATTACACTTCTGTATTATCAAAACCTCCTTTTCTAGACTAATGTGTTGGTAAGAGTCATTTTTCACTGAATGTTAGGCCTGACAAAGAATTATTATTCTAATGTGTTGGGGAGATTAGCTCATTTTCACTCAAATTCTGCCTTCCCATTCATCACTCTCCTGCTGTTGGGACTTCCACAATGATTTATTCAGGCAGAAAACTCAAGTATGGTGGAGGAGAGCTGAGAATACACAAATGGTATGGGAAATGCCATTTCTCTCCAATATGCTCTGCTAAATGTTACCCACAAGTTGACAGTATGTCTCTTCCTTTCAATTGCTATGAACTATGACCTTAGGGAAGTCTCTCTTCTTAGTCTATCTTATCTGTTACTAGTAACATGTCTCTAATAAATGTAAAATAGAGCCTCTCTTCTCTACCAAGTCAATCAAAACCTTTTTTATTGCCTTATGTTACTAACATCGGCCCGTATTCATGATATATCACTGCCTTTTAATTATATTTCAGCTTCTTTAGGGCTATCACAGATCACAAAATGTCTGTTTACCCCATGAGTCATCTGGACAACAATCCATGAGGCTGTTAGAACTGTGAATAAAAATAACGTATTTATGAAGACTTACAGTAATGAACAGAAATCCCTATGTCATACAAGAATTTCTAGTGCCCTTTTCAATTGTATTATAGTAATATTTATGAAGTGAAAATCTAGACTGACTAGAAACTAGGGACTACACACTTGTCATGATGTTATGTAGAATTCATTCAGGATGATGAAAGAAAGTAAGAAAAACGTTTGAAAACGTTGACACAACAAGAACTAGACTGACAAGAAAGAGCCAGAGCCAAACCAAAATGAGAATGTGTCAGGTTGATAAGATGAAACTTGTGAAGATGTTAAGGAGACATCTCAAGTTTCAGTGAAGTTTGGGCAATGAAGAAATTGGAAGTTTTCACTGAATATTTAAGAACATTTATTAAAATATAAATAATTTGAAATACTGTTATGGACAGAAGGGAAGCATAGGTTATATACAGATTAAGGAATTTCTTGACACACAGTTCATTTATAGTCTAATCTGATAAAAATATTTTATTAGTTCACAGTATGGACGTTTGTTTCTGAGGTGTCCAGCCATCCATTTTAACGCAGAGCTCAGTAATAGAATATGTGATAGTCAGACTTCAGTTCAACAGACCAAATGTGGATGCATTTGTAAGATGACAAAAACTGTGCCCTAAACTCCATTTACTTTATAACTGTCATCAACTATAAAAGGAGACCATGGTGATCTGCTCCAGTCTGTGCTGCTGTCCTGATTAAACCAGATGAAACTCATAGCTGATGTAAGAGACGAATCCCAGTGTGTACTCAAGCTGTCTTTGTCATCTTGGCAGTTTCTGATATTCTTCACCAAATACAGTAACTGAATGTTTTCCTTCACCAGACTATATTGACATCGGCTGTAAAGTCAATCTTTCTCCTTCCCATTTTCTTCTTACTTTCTTCCAAATTTGCAGTCAGTCATAACTCTTGCTCCCCTGGCTTGAGTATGAAGTTGTCTTTCATTAAACTACGTGTCTCTGAGAGGACAAAGTATTCATAAATTCACTGTGAAGAAGAGACTTCTTTAAAACAACCATCTACAGCTATTTTCCATTTTTGCTCCCCATGATTGAGTCTGGTGATCCCATCACATCCTGCTGGTTTCCCTGCATTAAATGGAAAGCCCTCCCAGCAAGAAGCCATATTCAGAATGTTAGCACCTGCATGTGTTTATTCTTGAAGAGGCAGAGGCTGATTTAGGGTTATTTTTAAAAAATTGATTTGATAAACCCAGATCAATATAGTGTAACTTCAAAGTTGGCCATACTTTGAGAATGCGTTAACCTAGCTCATCTCCAGAGGTCCCTTCAAGCTGAAAAAGAATAATGATTCCATATTTCTGAAGTAAGGACAGAAAGTACAAGTAGCACAGAACCACATTTCTCAGAAAATCACTTAATCTGGTCACATAAAAGTTAGGGGGGAATTCTTTATGAGGAATAAGTTATCTTTTGGCAAGAAGCATTTTGAAATTTATACATCAGTTCCTACATTCAGTATTATGCTGTCTTCAGTTTTTGTCTTTTCTCCATTTAATTTTGGACTTAATGCCACCAGCTATCGAGAGTAGATGGCGTTCCGTAACATATCTACAGCACAAGAAGAGAGAATTTATCTAAGACATTCAAATACCCAAAAGAATGATCTTGTAGAAAATCCTTTATTCTTGAATATTCACACGTTGGTAAGCAAAAATTATAAGTCTGGCACAGAGGGCTCCCCTGGGATATCCCCTGGGATATATCTGCAACATATTTCCATTCATTCTGTTCCATTCTTGTTCCATTTCTCAAAGAAAACTGAGAACTTACAATGACAATATGCAACCTGGCAGCTGGAAAAGTCTAGATCAGTTCAGATTGCATTCCCCGCTGGCTGAGAGAAAACGGAGGAGTTTACAGACTGAGTGTTTGTGGCAGGAATGTTTTCCTTCTCCTTGCCCAGATGCAGTTGATTAGATCAGAGCACAAGCAGAAGAAAGGAAGCACATCTCGCCTGACCTTGTCATCTTAAATGGTTGTGGCATTTCTAAGAACACTCACCCCACTCCTGCTCTTTCTATCTAGCTGCATTCACTTTGTTTCACGAAAAGTTCCTGCAATGAACTGTAAATGAAAACAAGAAAAAGAATTCCTAGGAAGGAGACCCCAGACAACCAATCATTTCTCTAATGACCCTATACTGTGCTGTCATCTCTGCTGGCTTTTATTAATATAGTAGGTAAATATTTCTCTTCCCTATAAAAGTGTTCATATTTCCTGAAAAATTGACCATGGTCAGATAGAGGCTACAACTTATGTCCATACACAGCAAGTCAGAGGTTTGAGTTGGATATTAGAAAAAATTCATTTTAAGAAGGTATTGAAACAGGTTGCCCAGGGTGGTGGTGAAGTTACTGTCCCTGGAGGTTTCCAAGAAACGTGCAGTTGTGATACTGAGGGACATGGCTTAGTGGGAGTGGTGGGGATGGGGTAATGGTTGGACTGGATGACCTAAGTGGTCTTTTCCAACTTTAATGATTCTCTGATTCTGTGATTCGAAGCCAGAAATCGTAGCTATCACAGTTCATATGTGTACTAGGCTATGAAGGCACTATCATGGCAAGACAATTTTAATAAATACTGGGTAAATATTGCACCATATGGGAAGGCTTGATCATTTGGTGGAAAAAAAAAGACAGCAATAACTATTGTTACTTGTTTTGGGAGAATTGAATTAATTCCCCAGCATCTTGCTTTAGCCAGCTTTCTGATCAGTATCCTGCAGAGTGAAGTTGAGGGTTTCATAAAATGTGTGTCCTCTGTGACTCTCATAAATAACAAAGAGCAATACATTGCCACAGGAATACTTAATATGTTTTACTAGAAACACTAGTTTGATTTCAGTGCTTGCTTAAGTGACTAATATTTTATATTATAGAACTGATTGAGTTGGAAGGGTCCCTTGAGAGTCATCAAGTCCAACTCCCCTGCAGTGAACAGGGGCATCTACAGCTACATCAGGTTACTCAGAGCCCCATGCAGCCTGATCTAGAATGTTTCTTAAATATTCCACGGCTCTGTTCCCCTCAGAAGGAACTTAAGTACCTCAGTGTTAATCTTTGGTGCCATTTGAAATGTCCCTGTGTATCCTGCCTAGTACCCACTTACTAACAAAAACTTGCACAAATCTCCTGCAGTACGTGCTCTATATTTACTTGCAGATATTTCAAATAAGCAGGAGCCTCTAAATTTCTTCTGGACATTTCTGTGTAGGCACATGAATTCTTCCATGGGTATGGTTGGAGTTTATTGTCTCCTTAAGCTAACTCCAAGGCATTTCTTTCAGATTAATGCAGCACAAAATGGCATTCACGTATGCTAGGATATAAGAGTAAGATGTGGAGAAAGGCCATCTTTGCAGCCACTCAGAAAATGCAAGGTTTAGTTAAACTGAAATGTTATGAGTATGTTAAAATGGTCAGCAAGTTGCAACTCCAGTCACAAATTCTCATTTATCTTCTGATTCCTTTCCTATGTTGAAACAGAAGATAAAATGGGGACTTGGTCCAAGCTGCAGAGGAATGGAGCCCAGGCACACTTAACACTCAAACCAGAGATAAGTTCTTCTTCAAATAGTCTGGCTGGAAATGAAACAAGCTGAGCAGATTGCCATATTGACAGCTTCACTTTGGTTTGTTCTAAACACAGAGTTCACTGATGCCAGCAGCATGTACTAGAGCACAAGAATCAGAGAAATAGCACATGCAAGCCCATGACTGGTCCTGCTCTCCAGGATAGATGGAGACATGCATGCTTTCATTAAATTCACAGTCATCTCCTGGCTGCCTTTCACATCAGATGATGATCGAACTACAGTTGCAATCCATACTGCAAGCTTGCATGTCACTGGTTTAACTCTTTATCAGTAATGGTTTTCAAGGAAGAAAATAGTCTTGCCTCTTTAGATAATGATAGAGTCTTAGAATCATTTGAGTTTGAAGGGATCCTTAAAGGTCATCTAATCTATTTAGGTGCCCATGTCCTCTATCAGCACAGGAGAAGTCCCCATCTGAAAGCATCGTGGATTCTAAAATGCATATGAATCACAGCATTCAAGTTGCGCGAAGAAGAACAACAGAGTTATTTACTTTGCGTAGTGGGTTATGATTTCGGATTTTCTCCTCTATTCCTGATGTTTCGAGTCTCTTTTAAAAAGCATTTAACAAGCATTGAAACTTGTCTAACTGCTACTATTATTATTAACTTGAAAATGAGTAAACCTTTGGGTTTTGCACCTAACTACACACCTGCTTATTTATTCATCACTGAAAGATTGACTCCTTCTAGGATTGCTAAGTTCCCACACAGTTCCATATGGTTCTTCAATTCAGATGTCTTGTGGTGGGGGAAAAAAAATGGTCTCAAGTATTGTTCTTTATCCCAAAATGTACTTAAATCATAAAAAATATTCACAGTGAATCTTGGACTGGTCTACTGTATTTCATGATTTTTTTTAACACTCATGTCTAGGAAAAACAATGGTCATTGAACCACAGCTTCAAGGTATTTGTCTCTCTCTATGCCAACATCATGACCAAATCTCACTGCCCTCATTGGTGATACACTTTCCACAAGCTCATCAACGCTACAGGACAAACTGGTCCTCTGTAAATCATGGCCATTGACTTCATTAGGACAGTCTCTAAAGCTGCATCAGTTTATATCAGATGATGCTATGGCTCAACATATTAGGAAAGAAGATTCATGTCAAAACATTTGTCCTCAAGGTGGAAATATAAGAACAGGGTAAAGGAAAATAAAAAGAAGGATAGTGTTTCCACTCCCAGTTTAGGAGAGAAATTTTTCATAAAACTATACTGGATGGGAAAAAAGTCAGATTTAAAATGGCACTTGAGCACCTCAGAATCTCAAACAAGACACAGTGAGGAGCAGGTCCTTCACCAAGTATAGTGATAGCTGTTTTATTTTTAAAACACAACCAAAGAAAAAACTCCTGCTGCTGCTGGATCAGCTTTGTGTGAGGGCACACCCCTGACCCCCATCATCATCGGTCATGTTATTTCACAAACTTCATACCCATATCACCCACTTCAGAAGCTCAATTAACAGGCAAGGCAGAAAACTCTCTTTGAATCCCTTTCTGTTTAGAGGAATTTGTGCAGTACTTTATGCTCACAATAGTAGCACTGTGGCAAGAGAACTCCCCCAGGCCCTACAAGTCAGTCTTCACTCTTACAATGATGTCTATTTACTCTCCCAGCCCATCCTTGATTGTTTAAATGATACCTCACTGAGCATACAATATGTAAACTCATAACTCAGATCTTAATCAAGCTCAAGGACATCAATGGAAATAATTGGACTGATTTAAGTATCTCATTCTTGTGATCAATGTATTGAGCACAGGGCTGGGAGATCTGGGCTGTATTCTTGAAGTTGGTCAGAGATTTAACTCCCCACTCTCCACTGCTGCTAAAATGAGATATTTTTAAATTATTTATTAGGCAGTCCTCAGTGGATGTCTCTTTCGGATCATCACCTAAGCACAGTTCTGGAAGGGCTGCTCTGTTGTGCCTGAGCTCACGCCCCGTGCAGCAAGCTGCATGCATACTGAATCAATCAATAAATTCCACTTAAAGATGTTTATTTGATACTTAGATTTTCTTTCTTTCTCCTCATCGCTAATGGTGATTTAATTGTCCCCGAAGTATTCTACATTTGGAACAATGTTCTTTAGTAAGATCCCTAGTACGGTGCTTTGCTCGTGGGGAGTAATACTGCAAGGATTTCACATTCAGCATTGCAATGTCTGAATTTCTGATGAGGCAAGGGGTCACTTACGGTATTTCTTCTCCTGATTATGTGTGTCAATTGCAAACGTATACTCAGTAAAGTAATGCAAGTCTGACTTAAAATTCATTGCTCTTCTATTTTTTACCATTGCAGCTGGAATATGAGCTGAGAATGGCATCAGCACACAGAGAGCTAGATCAACACTTTGAGATAATACTTATACAACATTTACCACATTATTTTCCCTGAGGCACTCTCAAATGATCCATGACTTTATAATATATGTAAAGTGGTTTGAACACACACACAGAAAACGACTATTGCTTCCTTATTATTGAATTTAAGCTATTATTACCATAAGTGCTTGTATTAGTATTATTATTAGTAGATGATAGTGCTTATTATGGAAAAATGGTTACAAGTTCTAGTAATTGTTAAAATTACTCCCACAAGATACTTTGCTCAACTGTCCATTCATCCTAGGTTACCTAACTTTCCAAGTTTGGGGCCTTCTTTTTTGAAAAAAGAAAAAAAGAAAAAAAGAAAAAAAAATTGAAGGCACTTCTTATTTATAGTTTGATGAATAATGGAGACACTGAAGTGGCTGTACAACAGTTTAGTCAAACACAGATGTTAACCTTTCTCCTGAACTCACACACCTTTGCATCTTTATGTTCCCATAAAGACTGGAAATTAACACTCTCAAGAAATTTCAGAGGGAGGGAGCTTTCCATATAAGATGAAATAAGTGATTTAGGTTCAAACAACTCTTGCAGTGAATAAACTCAGATTTAAAGTTCCATTTCAATTGTGTCAGTTCCCATTTCTCACCACTATTTAACTCCTAATGGTGTTCAATTTGCCACCACAGTGTTCCCAATATTTATTATTTTTTCATTGTGTGTTTATATCAAGCATGGAAATATAACTTTGGTTCAGAGATTGCTTGTCACTTGTCTTACAGAGAACAATCTCTTTATTGCTGTGCTTGATTACCTCTGATGAAACTGGAGTTGGAGTGAAGCAAAACTACTAACACTCCTTGCAAGATGCTGTGTTACACATGGCCTGGGTCTTAGGTTAACTTAAGAATGGCTTTTTTAACCTTATTCATGGTGGAGGAGAATGGGCCTGTCAAAGAGGTTATGTGTGAAGCGTATCAGTAGAGGTACATCCATCCATACCTTAGTAAGGAGACTCACACTGCAATATTAATTAATAAATCTGTTACAAGAAAAACAAATCAATACTGTTATTTGCTGTGATATTCAGGTTGGATATTGGGAAAATAATTCTTCTGTGAAAGACTGATAATGCTTTGGGGCAGGCTGCCCAGGGAGGTGGGGGAATCCCTGTCTTTGGTGGTGTTCAAGAAACCATAGAGATCTGGCACTGAAGAACATAGTTTAGTGGGCATGGTAGGGATGGATAAATGGTTGAACTAGATGATATTAGTGGTCTTTTCCAACCTTAATGGTTCTGTGATTCTATGGTTCTAACAAATTTACCTATTAGGCATTTGCTTGAATCTACTGATTTCAAAGAGCACAATTTATGGATTTGTGTGTGCTGGAAGAGGGATATATTTCTGAGCTGATTTATATCTTTACTGTTAAAAAAAACCAGTTAGTTCCACTTCATTATCCCCAAGGCCAGGGAAGAATGGGATAGAAACACGTTAATTCAGGTCCAAGCACCATATATATCCTGCATTTCTGTGAATAAGCCTAGTAGAGAATCACATCTAGGTAAAAAAAGCTCTACTCATGCCTCACTCTCTATGTTACCTGAATATTCAAACTTTATTTTTGGCAAGATATGATGTATATATAGTGCTGCATTTTGTATCACATATAGTTACTGGTGTTTCATCAGAGGAGAGCAGTGGGCATCTAATTGTGGTGCTCAGAATGTGGCTCAGTAGAGGTGCATCTGAAGAGGCAGACTGCTACATCCATACTTACAGGATTTTCCAGATTTGTGATGTGGCATTCTGATGAATTCTTACTAGAAATTACTTATTGATGACTCCCAGAGAGTACTTCAGTAAAGAATTACAGAAACACTTTTCATGCAGAATTGTCTAACGTGTCTATCTCTTTTTGTGCAGTCTCAGGGATTTGAGCTGAACAGACATATAAAAACAGCATGGTTCACTGCTCTCAGTGATGCTATTGTACTGTGGAAAGGGTGAAAAGAAATGCAGGAAAATATGAATCTGAAAGTAGGAAGATCTGAGCCTCCCTCCTTTTTTTTACATGAATTTGACCAAGTCTTGACTTGTTTCTGCATGTGAGATTGCACATTATTTTCCAAATACTGACATTGTTGTATGTTAGTATAGTTGCAAAGTTCGATGTTGATCCAAGAGACAGTATCTTGCAAGTTTAAAGGAAGAAAAAGAAAATGAAAGAGATGTAAACAGAAGTGAAGAAGAAAAGGAAGGAAAGAGGAAAAGGAGGAAGAGAAAGAAAAAAAGAAGGCAGGAAGAAAACAATTTTCACTGTGAAGTTCTTTAGTAACTAATGTCTAAAATGACTTTTCCTTCCAAAATTTACTTCAAAACATTTCAACTCTAAACAAAAAACAAAAAACAAAAAACAAAACAAACAAACAAACAAAAAAAAGCCTAAAACAGACAAGCAAAAGGGTTTTATGAAATGAGGTGGGGTTTTTTTTCTTTTTTTTTTTTTTTTAGGATTGTTTAACA
Organism: Centrocercus urophasianus; assembly: GCF_019232065.1. Taxonomy (NCBI): domain Eukaryota; kingdom Metazoa; phylum Chordata; class Aves; order Galliformes; family Phasianidae; genus Centrocercus; species Centrocercus urophasianus. The sequence continues at coordinate 2,141,176 of NW_024884253.1, forward strand.
GATAAGTCTTTTCATTTAATAGATCCGTTTTGATATAGTTCCCCTCTTCCTGTTTTCTTTTCAGCTTGACTGGTAATTCAAAATGCGTATACTCACTGAACTATACAAAAAATATTTGAGGTGCCCAGTCAGAATAATAATGATCTGCAAGTCAGCTTTCATTTTATGTGCTCAGTTACATCTTGATATGCAGTCTGTACACTAAAATATCAGAGGTATCTAAGTATATTCACAGCTAATTCCTAGAAAAGTGTCATTTTTACTTTAGCAAAAGACTCAATTTTGCCTTAAAGCAATTGGTGTGTGTATTGCTGTACAGGTGTCTGACACAGTTTCAGAGATCTTGGCCATCTAGAAGACACATTTGCAGGTATATTCATCACTATGTGATAATGGAAAAACTTAAGCTCTTTTAGAGCTGTTTTTGCAGAAATTAAAACAATACTCTCTGGCCTGTTTTAATTCCCCTTCTTCATCTATGTAACTGATATGTGCCTACCACGTCACTTTAGAAAGTACTGTATTTTCTGACCCAGTGCCATTTTAATGTTGTTAATGCCAGCAAAATCAATGGCTGTCCAATAGACTCCACATCAGAGAAAGCCTGAAACCTCTATTTGTTTGTTATAAACCAATAGTCTGGAAATCATGAGAGCTACAAATAAGGATTGATGTGCTGTGCAGTCTGGCACAGAAAGAAAACTTCTTTGTATCAGTAAGGGGAGAGCATGGAATGAAAAAGAGTAGCAGAGGAGACGAGGAGACACTTATCAGAGAAGTGGGACTAGAAACACAGTGCTGTGACCCTACCACCTCATTGCACTGGTTTAAAGTTTTGTCCCTTCAAAATTTTGCCAATGAGATTATCTAAATATACATAAAATTATTGGATGGGGCAACCTAATATAGTGCCTGATCTAGTGGTTGGGAAGTCTGGCCATGGCAGGGGGATTGGAATTGGGTGATCTTTGAGGTCCCTTTCAACCCAAGTCATTCTGTGATTCTTTAATTCCATGATTCTATCATATATATATATACTTTTTTTTTTTCCCCTTACCTGTAAATGCCACAGAGACTTGATAATAGAAAAAAAAAATTCTTTTTACTAATAAACATTTACTTAAAAAAAAAAATAATCCGTTCAGAGTTCAGTTCATGGTGAGAGAGACTCTAAAACTCTAGTAAGTTCTTATGTGATCTATCTTGGGCTTTCTTTTGTGATCTGTAGAACAAGCCTCTCACTGAACAATAAAGTAGTTACATTTTGCTTAGCATACCAATGATTCTCATATGACTATAAAAGAACCATGTTGTGTTAATGAGCTGTGTATTTAGGCATCAACTGTTTTTCAAAATACAGAAGATGACATTGACAGACAGCAGAACAGGTTCACCTCCAGGACAGAGAACTCTTCACATACACCTCTGCATCATTCGGGTGCTTGAGATCCTCTTCCAGAATAGGAAACTCAGACAACAGGTTATATGAGGTTTTTCCTCATAGAATCATACCTTATGTTTTGTTCATTCTTGTGATATCTGCAGAAATACTACTCTTTGGTACTTTGTTTTGGTTTGTTTTTGTCATATTGAATCTGTCAGAAGTATTTCATAGAATCACAGAATTAGCGTAGTTGGAAAAGACCACCAAGATTATGTAGTCAAACTGTCAAAACATCACTAACATGCTCAGTAAATCATGTTCCACATTCTCCCTGAGCAGTTCCAGTACTCTTTCTGAGTTTTTATTTTTATTTTTCTGAGTTTTATTTTTTCCACATATCCAACCTGAACTCGCCCATGGTCCAGCTTGAGGCCATTACTTCTTGTCCTGCCATAAAACCAACCTATTGTTCTATTTGTAAAAGTTTTCCTGGTATACTGATTCATTTGAAGATGAAGGAATTAGAACTCCTAGTTTGGGGAAAGCAGGAATTTATTGCTATGAATCCTCTCTGACAGAAGCAGGGTTTAATAGGTAGTAGTACCATGGACACCATGGTGCTTGAGAGCTCAACTATAAAGGCTGCAGAGGTGAACAGAAGCAAAATGGGCATAGGAATGTCATTTCTTTGCTAAGGGGAAGGGAAAGGGTAGGTGTATACTCCAAACACAGATGTATACACCATATATAATCATAGAATGGTTTGGGTTGGAAAGGACCTTTAAGATCACTCAGTTCCAATCCCTTGCTATAGGCAGGGACGTATGCTTCCAGGGTGGGGGCACTCACTATTACTCTGGCAGCCTGCTTCAGTTCTAAATGTGTCCTCTTGCAGTTTAAAACCATTTGCCCTCTTCCTGTCACTAGTATCATTAGTATTGTTCAGTATCTTCAGGACCTCACATGATGGTTGGAAAGGTGGCTGAAAAATTCCTTTATACAGCAAAGACAAAACACAGTGGGGGATTTCCAATCTACTTGAAAATGTTCTGCATGGGTAACGTCTCCTCCACAGCCTTTTTTGTAAGATTATAGCAACCAACTGGAAATAAAGCCATGTCAGTTTTGACTTTAAAACACATTCTTATGTTTAAAACATACACTCATACACATGTAGCATTGGGCATGAGGCCATGAATCTTGTTTAGTAGGTAGATATAGTTGTATGTAAGAGTGGAGATTAAATTAAGCATTGAGGGTAGGTAGTGCATCTTTTCTGGGCAATTACACATACCTTGTATAATCTAATGAGCTGTTACTGGGCCCTAATGGAACATTTAAAGAGAGTTATTGTATTTTTTCACAGTTTGCTGGATTGGAGAAGTTAATTGATTTACCAGGGATAATACCTCTCTCTTTCCCAGGCTCCCTCCTTTTTTTTTTTTTTTTTTTTTTTTTTAATATAAACAAAAAACAGAACATACAGAAATAGAAACTCAGGAAGGAGAAAGGCTGGAATAGGCAGTAATTTAGTCTGCCATAATTAAAAATAGATCAGTTTCATAATATCTTCTGTGCTAGCAATGTACAATGATAACAGTAATACTCAGCACTGCAATAGCTCTGTAAATCAATAAATTGTTCGAAAATGCTCTGAAGACCTTTTTCTCAGTATAGCTCTACAGTCTTTACATAGCCTGTCCTGTTGTTTATCCTGTTGCTTGAAGTAGGATGAGAGGTAATGGCCTCAAGTTTCAGGATTCAGGTTGAGTGTTAGGAAATATTTCTTCTCAAAAAGAGTGGTGAGGCGTTGGAACAGGCTGTCCAGGGAGGTGGTAGAGTCCCTGTCCCAGGAGGTGTTCAAGAAATGAGTACATGTGGCACTGAAGGCCATGGTTTAATATAGTGGTGGGTCAACAATTGGACTAGATGATCTTAGTGGTCTTTTCCAATCTTAATGATTCTACGATGATGTGGTTCTGTGAAGTGACAGGGAAAAAACGTAGAAACAACAAAACTCTGTTAGGAGAGTGAAAAATAAAAGGAGGAAATGGACTGGGAAGAATCAAACTGAATAAACAAAACAAGATTAAAACACAGAATTGGATAAAACAAAAAATAGAGTCTGAAGATCATATGACCAGTGTCTATGATGAAGGGGACTGTTAGCTGGGTGGATAAATGAGGATGGGACAGACTGGACAAAGATACAGGAATTTCAAGCTTGGTTTTGAAGCTAAGAATACAGATCTGAAGCCATGTAGTTTCAAGATAAGGGAGAACACTTATAATTATGTAAGAAATAAGAATACAGTGAGATAGATGAAAACTAGATAGGAAAAAATGGAAGTGAAGCTAATTTTGGACAGGATGAGGTGCAAATAACAGGCTTGACAGGAGTCAAATGATAGAATCACAGTGAAACATGGTCTAGCTTGTACAGAAGGAACTAAATTGGATTAAAAGGGAGAGGAACTCTGGGGAAGTACTGGAATGAAAAATTAAGAAAACTCGGTGGGGAGGAATGTTCAGATTTGGAGTTCTCAGCACAGGAGAAACATGGATCTTTGGAGCCTATCCAGATGAAGGCCACAGAAATGATCCAAGGGATGGAATATCTCCCTTACGAAGACAGGCTGAGAGAACTGGGACTGTTCAGCCTATAAAAAACAAGGTTTTGGGGACACCTGAGATAAGTGTTCCAGTATCTGTGGTATAGGACAAGATGCAATGGTTTTAAACTAGAACAGAGGAAATTTAGGAAAAGTGAAAGAGATGAGGAACTGGACCAGGTACGGGTCAGGACTAATTAGGAAAGAAAAGAGCAATTTAGCTAAGCAGTCTAGCCAAGCAATGCTTAAACTGAAGATTGGAGAATGGGAGTGAAAAGTCAGGTCACATTTCAAAAACTCATTATAAGACTATAAGTAAAAATGCAAGATACACCATAGGTATTTTGAAGACTTAAGAAATCTGATTTCCAGGTTGAACCTGTCAACTTGAGATAGATCTTGTTGGTTGATGCTGTTAAAGATGCTCACAGAACTGAGAATTTTTTTTAATGTATAACTTATTTTCTTTGTTTGCAGACATGTTGTTCATTAGGAATTTCAGGTTTGGTAATTTGGCGAGGATTTCCAGATATCCGTAAGTGTATCAGATAGCCAGGTGAAGAGATGCTGCATGAAGATATTGTATCCAGTTCAAGCAGGATGCAATTCACTTTTCATACACATTTCATTGAACATCCACAAATTCCAGAAAAGCAGTGCCTCAGTCTGTTCCTCAGTACACAAGAACAAAGAAACCTCCCATAAAGGAGTTTCTTGTTTGTCCTATGCAACTAAGACCAACTTTAGTCACTGCAGTAACTGAGGCAGAGGTCCTTTGGAGATGGAAAATGTGATCATATGTGATCATATGGATGAAGCCTCACCGCAGTGAGGGTAAGGTGAAGTGTAATGAATAATGAGTCATTTTCAAATTTCAGAGTTAAGATTTTGTAACTTTAATAATATTATTTCATTATTGTTTTTTTTGTTTGTTTGTTTGGGTGGTAATTTTTTGCCTTTTCCTTTTGTTCTTTTTTGTTGGTTTTGTTGTTTGTTTGTTTGTTTGCTTGTTTGCTTTCTGCTTGTATAGACTGTATGAAGAAGATACATCTGCGTTTCTGGGTGATGTGTCAGTAGTTCATAGAAACAGTGCCATCTACTGTCAAGAGAATAAGTCATATTTTCATACAATTATTTAGGACCAATAAAGCTACTGTTGATGAACACTTCCAATAGTTTTTGACTATCCAGTTTTCATGCTTCAGGGAGTGGAAGTCTGTTGGGCCAAGATGACTATTCCTCCTGAACCTTCTCTTGGCCATTGAGATCAATAGCCCAGCATACCAAATATCTGTCCTTTTTTTATGTTACATTTTCACTTCCTCTCCCTCTGACTATATGTGTAGGCTTAAGATTTGTTTCAAAAGTCTTGGGATACATATGTCAATCTTCACTGCTTACTAACTTAAAAAAGGGGTTTGGTTTTGCTCTGGTCTTTTATAGCCAAGCTAGCACTGTGTGCAGAACTTGTTTGCTTTGGTTTTGTCCTTGCTGGTGAGGACATTGCATTTATTTGCAAGAAACAGGAGCAGAGATGGAGAGAGAAGTAGACCTTGAGCTAATAGTGCCAACTCCTTCAGATGTAAGGGCAGAAGTATATAGTTTCAATGGCAGTTTTGCCTGGCCAACATTTCTCTAATGCCAACAATAGCGAGGTCAGTTCATAAACACAAGCTGGTAATTCAAGGTGGTGCTAGTCTTACATTATGACCGCTGCCTGCAGAGAAAAAAAAATTCACTGTGATAATTCAATCTGAACTTGCATCACCATCCACCAGTCAGGATGTTTGCATTCCTGACATGAACTCTTCTGCTATTTGGGTACTTTCTGCAGGGAGTTGGAGAAGGGACAAAAGTGAGATGTTGTTTATTCCACACGCAGAAAATGAGGAGAGCTAGGCTGCATGCAGCAGCAGTGTATCTGAGTACGGAAACGTGCCAGAACCATCCTCGGTTGTGACTCTGGTTTGCCACACAAATGAGCTTGCATTTGTGTAAGCAATAAAAATGTAATTAAAAATCAGCAGCACATTAAACTCATGTTGAAATCCTCAGGAATATTGCTGCCATTGGGCAAAGAGGAAAATAGTATAGCAAGATACTTGTAGTTAAAAGCCAATTAAGCATGCCTATTACTTGTCCATTATCAGCACCGAGAACTGTAAATAAAAAATATTAATTGCTATAGGCCATATTGCTAACTGTCAAATAAATCCATAAATGTTTCTTACAATGTTAAAAATAGTTAAATATGCAGTTCATGTATTTATTTTGTTTAAAAAAATAGTAAGGCCAACCAAATTCCATTGCATTCTTGTTGTTCATTTTAGTTGTGTCATCAAATAAGCATAAATTCTGGGCCTGAACTTGTGTTTGTCTACTACTGAAATCAATTTTTGAAAGCTTGATTTCTCCCCACACAACTTCCTCTGTATTCTCGCGCTATTTATTTTTTTTAACTCATTCACTAAGAAATAAATCATCCTCTGCTAATAATGAAGGATTCTGCATTCTATCATTGCCTTTGGGTATCTTTGGTGATTCTTAAGCATGACCTTTCATTTTGTGTGTCTTACTTGGAACACCTTAAACAGATCTTATTTTCTGAGGACTACTGCAAGGTGCATTTTGGAAAACAAAACCCTTTGATCCAGTCTTTATCTGAATTCCCCTCCTTATGAATGGAGAAGCTCAAAATCATCTATATCTTTCTGGAATGTTGGCTTTATTGATACTTATCATCCACTTCAAACTCTTCCAACCAAATACATTTCCCATGGTGGTGAGGATCCAGCAGTTCATTCAAACAGAAGTGGAAAATGGCCAGCTCTTTGAAAATCAGACCACACAGTGAGTAACTACATATAGATTTTGAAACTTTTGAGGAAAATTCAGGCAAGATGCACTTCCTACTGAAAATCATTCTTTAGGATGGGTAACATTGTTAATGAACTAGATCCGGACACCACCTCAGCATCAGACTTAAAGAAAAATCCACTGAAGCAACACAAGTTATGGTCATAGCAAAATCTCCTTTTATAGTCCTTACAACTGTGTTTTTTTCAAGGTCTTTCAGATACCATCCCTTTCTTAAGTCTGGGAGGAAAAAAGGGAAATTAAAGCAATAATGGATTTGTGCAAGATGGCTGAAGGAATCCCACACCTGTTACTACTAAGTTGTGCCAGAGGAGGTCCAGCTTGGATTTTAGGAAAAAAAATCTTCTCATAAGGTATGATAATGCATTGGAACTGGATACCCAGGGAGGTGGTGAAGTCACTGTCCCTGTAGGTGTTCAAGAAAAGGTAGATGTGGCACTGAAAGACATAGTTTATTGATATGATGGTGATGGGTTGGCAGCTGGACTAGGTTATCTTAGCAGCCTTTTCCAACCTTAATCATTCTGTTTTTTTGGGATTGTATACTTCCCCCACTATGCTTAGTCTTGAAGATAAGTAGCAAATCTGAGAAAGCCATCCATGCTCCCTCTATTATCAATTGCTGGAAACATATACACATCCAAGGAAGAAAATCCCCATCAAAAGCTTGCCACTAAGGTAGGTAAAATTAGATGTTTTTCATCTCCTTAGTTTTATCTTATTGAAGGATGTTGTAAGGTGGTGTGTGGTGACTACATTCGTACTATCAATTCATCCTGACTTGGGGCTAGTTCTCGAGCTCTTGAAGTTCTTTAGGAGTCTGAGGTAGATGAGACTCAGCAATAATCTAGGAGAGTTTAACAAAATCATTGGTATACTTCTCCTGCTTGAGTCTGTGTCTGAACACTGCTGGATTTATGCAGCCTTTGGGTCCAGACCAGTGTTATCCCTAAAACTTCAAATCCTATCCCTCATATTTAGACTAAGGAAGGAATATAAATCTAGGAACTATGAAACTAGACACAAAGTTATGTCCTTACTGCTTCAAATATTAGTTTTTCAAGCACTGAGGAGGTAACTGGAATGCCTTTAGCTACAAAGAAGGATCAAGATCAACTCTGAAGTATGATTTCACTTCAGAAGGATTGGATCACTATCCATAGTCCTAAGTACATGGTTACTGTACAGAGAAGCCAATTGTTTACTTAAAATTATGACAGGTTTCATAACTTGCGTCTGCTAAACCTCTTTAATTTGTAAGCAGATTATAAATTTAGTGCTATGATGTGCTGGAATGGCAATGTGCATGATTTCCCATTACACTGGCAAGTTTACGAATCTAAGGTCAGTGAGAATTTTGTAGTTTCAAAAGCTCTCTGGCATAAGAACAGTACAATAACAACAAAAAGAAGAACAATAATTAAAAAACAAAAACAAAGAAATCTATCTTTGAGATTGATTGGACATCCTCTGTATTAATGATCTGAGGATATTTCATTTTGGAGATATGCTCCATTAAAGTTGATATTAGCTTCTTTACATAATTTATAAGGATGAAGACATATTTAATGTCGTGGATATATCTGCAATTCCCTAAAACCAGTTAAGTTAATCCACTGCATAGACAGTTTGTTTCTTTTATGTTGCAGTTTTTGTATCTCTAAATGATTCTGACAGCTTTGGTGCAGACATCCATTTCTTCGTTACTCAGGGCAGAGAACAAATGACAGGATTGAAGGGCTTTCTGTGATACAGAATATAAGAGAAGGAGAATGGGATAGAGCAGAGGCATCCTCATTCATGAAAGACAAAGAATTCAGAGATGTCATCCTGACTTGTCAGACTGCCATGAAGTGGCCTTACCAAGGATGTGTTAGACACTCACCTAGTTCATTCACTTTAATATCAGGCATGAGCAATGAGTTATTTTTGTCTTTGCCTATGGTCATTCTCAGTATATTTATTCTCTACTCATTGGCATTTATCATCACACTGACTTTTCTTTCCCTTTAGAAACACCTTCATGAGAAATTAATACATATTCATATACATATTATGCTCATAAAATTACAAAGATGGACTACCAGTAGTTGTTAAACCTGTCTTAGCTCTCATTTAAATCACTATTTTCTTCACTGGAGGGTATATACAACCCATGTCAGATTACCCAAGTAAGATCTAGTGAAATTAGAATGTTAAGCATAATTGGGAATGATCCTGCTAAACCAAGTCAGAAATAATGCAATCATACACAGACCTTGTTGAAATTTTGTCCTTTACTTCTTCCTCCTGTAATCAAATTTCTTTCAAGACATACTCAACAGATTCCCAAGAAGGGCAGAAGACCTGATAGGATAGCACAATTTATGTATTTTCTGTGAGGAATAGTAGACAAGAAATAAAATTAATGCTTTAGTTAATTTCTCCTATCTCACTTTTAATTGAAATGAAGATATACTAACGCATATCTTGAGTAAATAAAACCTTGTGGCTTTTTTCTATTTAATTAATGAAAGTTGTCAAAATCAGGAATTTCAAATTGAGCATAGAAACAACAAAATTAATTATCTTTTATCATAGAAGAGAATGTGGGTAGAGGTGAATTTCAATAATTGAATGCAAGTATTTGTATAATTCAATTTTTGAATTACAGTGTTTCAAAAAATTTTTTTTTTTTATTACCATAAGGGAATAACTTTCCCTCCAAACAAAAAACAAACAATGACCAAATACACAACTTCTGAACTTAGAGAGGAGTCTGACCAACTGTAGCCATTATTTCCTTTTTCCTGATTAAGATATGTGCATTATTTTGAAATTACGACATTTCTTCAACTTTTGAATGTTTTTCAATCCTTCTGAAAGAAAGAAGACTGAAATATATGCATAAAGTAATCCCCAGTTTAATACTTTCCTGACAAGGATTTAAGCTTGTACTGAATAATTTTTCCTGGGGAAGACATTTCTAAGCCAAGCGGCAGAAACAGGCACATATTCATATATTAAGGAATGCATGTGTTCTTTTGTCTCTGCAACCTGAGGTGCAGGTTCATAATTAGAATATTAGATTTGTATAGATGCTGAAGCACTACTGCACTGCTGTAACTGTTGTTTATTACATATATATATATGTGTATATATATATATGTGTGTGTATATATGTATAAAATACTAAAAATAACAAGGCTACTCGAAGTTAAGAATACAAAACAATGTATTCCATAAAACTTCACCTTCTGGAATCTGAATCTTTGTCGAACTTCACCCACAGCAACATCCAATGCAGTGCATATGTGAAAGTTTATGATTTAGTGCTCTTCAGGCCATATTCACAAAAACAGTGAAGTGCCTCTTTTCATCCATGAAGAGATCTAAACTTGTTTTCTATCTCGGTTGCATCTATAGGTGAGGAATTGTAATCGTGACACGTTTCTTCATATGAGATAGGTCAGTCCTTTCTGGTGCTTCCTGTCTCTCCCTTATGACTAAAGAAGGAGACAGGTTAGTTATAGAATGATAGAATCCGAGAATGCCCCAAGATGAAAAGGATTCACAAGGATCATGTTATCATAGAATAATTTGAGTTGGAAGGGACTTCTAAAGGCCAGCTAGTCCAACTCCCCTGCTTAGAGCCCCATCCAGCCTTCATAAGAAAAGTGTTCCATCCCTTGGACTACTTTTGTAACCCTCCAACAAGTCTATGCCTGTTCTGCACTGAAAATTCCACATCTGGACACAGTACTCCAGGTGAGGTCTCACCAGCACAGAGTTGAGGGGCGGGATCAGCCCTTGACCTGCTAACCATGCTTCTTTTGATTCATCCCAGGATATGGTTGACTTTTTGGGCTGCAAGGACACATTGGTGGCTCACATCCAGCTTGTCATCCACCAGTACTTCCAAGTCCTATTTCTCAGGGGTGTGTTCTATCTTTAATCCCCCAGCCAGTATTGACATCAGGCATTGCCATGTCCCTATTGCAAGACTTTGCACTTGGATTTATTGAACCTCACGAGGTTCTCTTGAGCCCAGTGCTCAAGTCTGTCCTTCCCTATCTTCATAGCTCTCCTCTGGATGTTCTCTAATATTTTTATGTTCTTCTTATATTGCAGTCCCCATAAATGCACCCAGTGCTCAAGGTGAGGCTGCACAGTGCAGAGCAGGATGGGACAGTCCCTTCCCTTGCCCTGTGGCATGGCTGTGCTGGGCCTGATGCACTCCAGGGTATCACTGACACTTCTAGTGTCAGAAGATGCTTGTACTGTCTTGTACCATCTTTCCAGATGTCTCTTATACTAGGAATGTACATACTGAATTTGGATAAATCTCAGAAATGAATAACTTCTGAGTCTGGAGCATCCAACCAGAGAAGATACAACAGAACTAGAGAAAAATTTGACATCTTTTCTTATCCAGGACCCCTGAGATGCACAGTATAAATCTATTCCTCAAAGGCAAACACTCTGCTCTTCATTTAAAACTTAATGCCTTCCCAGTCAAAGAGAATTCATGCCTATGAATTCTCCCACTGTATCTCATTGAAGAAAACACATCCTTTAAAAAAGTAAGTAAAAGTGTATTCACTATAAATAGTCCCTATGAGTGAATTATTGCAGCAGAGGTATAATTACACTACCTTTTTTTAAGTTAATTATGTTATTATATCATCCCAGAGATGTTCAGATACCGTGGTGATGAGTGTGGGACAGATTATTTCAGTGTATTTTGAAGTAGATAATATATTTGTATTGCATTTTTCATGCTAGATGAGCCTCATGAGCTTTACACAGTAATATAGCCCATCTCCTACAATGGGAGTATGCACATCATTAATCCTGCTAATCCATTAATACTGCAATTAGAGGACCTGCTAGATCAGTTTCTCATCCAACCACACACCAGATCAAGGCTTTCTTGCTTTTGGAGACCTTGGGAAGTCAGAAGTCTCAGTGAGTTTCATCTCACCTCATGATGTGAAAGAGACTCTCCTTATAAAGTGAGACCATAATATCTAAGAACCTATCCATGGGATGATGGAGCAGGAGAAAGGCCAGAGTATTTCTATGAGGAGTGTATAGGGGTGCAAATTTCATGTCCAATGCGCAACAATTGTTGAGCCTGAAAAAATCACAGCTGGAGAGGATTCAGGGGGTGGATCATATCCAAGCATTGAGCTTGACATTACCCAGAGAAGCACAGTTTAGAGGAAAGCAATTCTCCAGATAGCTATGAGAACTAACAAAAGGAATAAATACTTTTAAGAAGTTGTGGATCAAAGAAAGAATAAAGGCATAAAGATCTTCAATGTACTGTGATATTTGTATGAATTAATACAACTATCAACAACAGAACTTGATAATTCTGGACAAACCTAATCTGTTTCCAGTACACAGCTTACATGCAGATGCTTTATTTTAAAAATTAAGACTAGTGGTATTTTATGCCATTTGATTACAGAGCCATAAAATTGTCCTGTATTACCTTAGGCTTGTCCTGGAAGGGATAGGAAAGCAATAAAAAAGAAAGCATGGATACTATTAGACAGCTTTGCATAGAAGCTGACCCTCAATCACACTTACCTTAGAGTGTCAATATGCATTTGATTAGAAGGATTTGAGTAGGATTTAACTGTAAAGTCAATTTGGGTTTAAAGAAAGCAATAGAACAGTGGAAGCCACCATTTGGCTTTTGAATAAAGGAAACATTAACTTTTTAAAGGTTGATTCAAAATCAGGGGAGATTTTAAGCAGAGAAGTATTGTATAAGCCTCTTTCTGAAGTGGAGATGAACCCTAGATACAAACCAAACAGAACAAGTTCCTACTGATTTTTGAAGAAGAATCTGACAAATACGCAGAAAAATCAGCAATTCTATCACATTTGCACAGCAAGACATTTTACAGAGCTGCACAATCGTGTATCATTAACGCCAGCATTTAGCTATTGGTGTTCTAAACAGTCAGGCATTATTTTATCTGATTTAGGCAAAATCACAGCAAAACTCAGATCCATAAGTGAAGGAATTCCTAAAACAATAGTAGCCACCTCTTCTCTGTTTCAGCTTTATCTGACAGTAATATTTGACAGCATAAATTTCCTGTGCATTACAATTCTCTTCTCTCAGATGCAAATTCATTTCTTTTTTTCTACTTCTCTATTCTAAATTTAGTCACCTAAAAAGAAAGAGAGAAGAAAGACAGTAACTTCAAATATAAATAAGCTTTTCAAAGGCTGGCACTGAAATAAGATGAATATTGTATTTTACATTAAACACATTGGGACAATTTTGTTTTTTTTTTTTTTTCAGAACGGAATAAAACATAGAGCAACATGATGTGCATGCAGAAAATGTAAAAGTAATATTAAAGGGCAAGGGCTTTAGTTCACGCAAATTGCTACCATGCAGATTCATACCAGTTCTGTCAGGATCTTTCTCAGCACATGGAAGAGATTAAATCCACCACCACAAAAAACCAGAAATATCTCTGTTAGCCAAATGGGGAAAATATTACAAGAGTATGATGATTCTATAATTTGAATTGCAGCTATATTTTCGTTTGAAACAATTAGCTCATCTCCGTACATCCAGTCTCAACAGAAGATATGCCATAAGTAGGTAAGTAGAGGAGAGCTAACTAAAGAAAGATCAGAGCCCTAGCAGGTTTTCATGTGAGGAGAGATCGAATACTAAAGATGCAATTAATGAGCAAAGATAATGCATTGAATTCAACCAAAAATGAGGTGTTTTTCTTTTGTTTCAGTACGAAGATGCAAGACATTACAGCTTGAACTTACTGCAGAAATATTTACATTTTAGGTAAGAACAATCTTGCATCCAGTGCCTTATTAAATGGGAGATCCCTTTTCCACATGGAATAACAAGAAACTGGAAGGCCCTTATTGGTTGCTGCCGCAAATGCAAATATATATGTATGTTACTAGCAAAGACAACCTTGACAGAATTTTTCTTGGTAGAAGATGCTGGTGGCTCTCCAGATAAGTCTTGCTTTCCTGTGCTTATCACTTTGCAGACTTTCAGCTATTAGTACTGGGGATTATTTTGCTTGACTTTCAGGATCAAAAGTGGGCATTTATGATGTAAGTAACGTTTTCTTGTGCTGTGAAGAGAACCAGTTTCCCTAAAGTTGATCCATCTGAAACAGCAGTGTCATTTAAGCTGGAGAGTGGTGGCCTTGCCTCTCTTACAAGGCTACAAGACACTTAAAGGAATCTGCACAGATCTGTCTGACACAACTGTCTTATTTAACCTCACCTTTCCCTCACTCTGACATATACTCTGACTTTGAATCACTGATTGTTTGTGAATAACTTTAATGAAGATGCATCTGAGGTTCGTGTTCCTATCAAAATCTATCCTGAGGGATTGGACAGTGAAAGGAAACAGTCAAAGAAAAATACATGAAAGTAGCCCCAACATACAGGAGAGAAGCCCACTGATAAATCAAAACTTTCCTGTTGGGAAACTTAATCCATTTAAACCCTTCCTTTCTGATGGCTGAAAGAATTAAAAAGAAATCAATTTGATCAAAGTTTTGAGAGCATTTCTTGTCACTTACCATCAAACTTCACATTGCTTCCTGAAGATCATAACCAACATAAAGGGTTGGTTTGGGTATTGGATTTAGAATTCTGTAAAATGCTCTATGGATAACGTATCTAATGAAATGCCATGCATACCAGAAGCACACATGAGCATCACTATATACCATGCAGCACATTCTGGGCTTTTACTATCCTAAAGTTGTTTTGAGAGCTAGTGAAAACAATTTCAAATGTTCAAAAAATCAAATATAATAAAATAATGGAAAGAGTGAGATTAACAGGAAAGAAACAGAAAAAACACTGATGAAAGTGATTTGAAAGGAATTACAGAAAAACAGATTCATCACTCCCCAGCTCTACAGGTGCACAAATTTTTAAAGGTTGTTCAGCACGAAAAATGAAGGTGCAGTTTTTAGTACTTTCTAAAAGTTATTAGTTATCATTTTCTCCCCTGGCACTGTGTACAGTTTACAAGGCTGTAAGGAGAATGGATAATACAGGCAGAGGGGTAAGAAAAATATTTGTAGTAACACTCTATAAACCCCCTGAAAAATGTTTGCAAGCTTTGTAATGTAACTTTTTACCACCTTTTCATCCTCCTTAGAGAAGCAAAGAGGGTGTTCACCTGAAGGGTGGATAGTAAACTCCAGGGAGCTTTTCAGTTCCCCTCCTCTCAAACACAGTGTTGTTATCCATTAGAAGAAAAGTCAAAAGAAAACCCTAAAAAAGAGCTATAGCAGTGCTGTACCAGGCTCCCAATCATAAAAGCAAAACAAAATAATAAAAACAAAAAACAAAAAACAAAAAACAACCAAACCAAAACAAACAACAACAAAAAAACCCCACAACCGACTATGGAACCACCTCTAAACACTATCTCAGACTATTCCCAGGTCTCAGCAGCTCTTATTAGGAACACTTTTCACATGCACAGCTGAGATGACATGAGATGACATCAAAGTGTGCTCCCTTTTCCACATTGGTATGAGAGTCCGGAGGTCTGTTCTTCTGTTCATTCCCCTATGAATTTTCCTTGGAAAAGCTCCAACATCTCCCAGGATAATCAAGGGACACCATATGTTCTAAAGTTAGAGCATCACCAGAAACTTCGAGGGAGAACCAGGGATGCACCTAGCCTAATCTCCATGTAACAATGAGGTTCTGATATTTAGGAACTGAGAATTAGAATAAGGAGTCTGTAGGAAGGTCATTCTGCAGCATATTGTCCCTGTTCTTTGCAATCATTTTTGCAACTTTCAAAATAGTTTATTTATTTATTTATTTATTTTATTATCCAATATTCTTAATGAGGACTTTTTGATTTATTTATTTTCCTTTCATACACAAGTGCAGCTCAAACTGGAGAGGCTGGAGAATCTGTGCTTGAAATTGTTTTATGAAGAAAGCCATAAGAAAGCTGAAGTTTACTGTGTGACAACTGGTCCATCACAGACTGGCTGTTCTCTCCATTACCATCATGATCATCCATTACTTATTTCATTGCTAGTAGATAATTTAGAGATCATTTATGGGCATCATGTTATAGATGTATCCACGGACCATTACAGAAGGTTAAATACCTCCCTATTATTTTATTTAAAAGCATTATTTCCCAGAAATTTATCCATACATTTGTATTTCAATTACTATTATGCTAATAAACCAAAAGGTTAATGCTAATAAAGGCTAATAGGTTTTAGTTAAATAGCACAAATTGAGCTTGTATCAAAGGCTCCCAGATTAATTTCCCTCTTTAGCCTCAGAACTTAAGCTAGAACAATTCTCAGGTATTAAGCAATTTTCTATGAGACAAATTAAGCATGTTCTTTTGAGGGCAGGGGAAAGTTTAGAATTTTTATCATCAGTTATGTTCTGTGACCTATTTAAAGAACTTAAGTTGTAATAAAATATATTTCTGTCCTCCATTAACAAATGGATTTAGAGCTAGTGGTAAGCCAAGGGAGAAGTAAGTGAGAGCAACACGTAGGAGATGAATGAAGGGAACACAACAAAGATAAAAAAAAACCAAACAAAACAAAACAACAAAATACAAAACCCATGAAGTTAATAATTAGCTCCTTCCATTGAAATAATTTGTATATTAATTCCAATGTTTGGAAATATATAACCTTCTTTTTTTTTTTTTTTTTTTTTTTTTTGCACTTTACTTCTATTTGTATTTTAGGTTTTATCGTGAAACATTTAACTTACTATGCTACTTTCATGCAAAATGTGGCTGCTAAATTCACAATTTGGAAAACTTAGAAATTCTGAGAAGTATATAGATTAACTATAATGTGTGTGATTACTTAATAATTAAATAAGAAAACCTACAAGTCTTTGCATGTCTTCATAGATATACACACCCATCGGTAAGTTGAAATGTTATTGTCAGTAGTCAGTGTGTTTTACTCATGAAGTGGCACAAGCACATGTCATGAATGTGTAATCAACTCATGAAAAATGTCACTAAAATCACATGACAATATTAAAAGTTTACATCTGTGGGACATATTACTTTTCTGGGCCACACACAGCCTATATGCCAGGGATTGAACATGCCTGACATGAAAGAAAGTACTTCATTTTATGTGAGTAATTAAAATCTTCACTTCATTGCCACAAAGCAGAAGCAGACAGGATCAGAAGTTCAAAACGAAACTAAAGATGTTGATGGACTGCAGGTCCATAAATGGATACTAAAAAGATAAGGCAGACAGACTCTTTACCATCCCTAATCCATAATTTCTGAATGGTCAGGGTATAGAAGGGGAATGAACAACAGAACGTAGTCAGATGTTCTTTCCTAGATAACTCTTACTGCCCATCCCAGAGAATATGGGGCAAGACAGTACTGATCTGAGAGAGGGAGATGTTCTTCTGTGCATCTCCACTGATGTTGCATCATCTGCACACCTGTGGCTTCTTCTCAGAGCCAGAGAAATCTGGGTTGAAATTCTTCCTTTTGTGCAAACTCTGTTTGCTGAAGAGTCAGAAAGGTAAAAGACTGCAAATGTAGGCTGAGATAGGAATGTATAATCACAGAAAGAGACCATGAACATTTTGAGCCATTATAGGAAAAGTAAATCAGTCTCTGACATGGAACTCCAAGAACAAAGAAAAAATTGGTCTAGACTGATACACAGGAAAAGAGAGTAGCAGAAGAAATATCATGCTTTCTCTATATGAAGAATCAATGACTTATGTCTCCAATAGACAGTGGAGAACAGGCATTAATTAAAGTCAGTTAATTTAAGGAGATCCTGTCAACATAGGGGCTTCTACATTATGTTTTTTCAATCAGTGAATACAGATTATTTAAAAAAACAGAATCATTTTAAAGTCAATGTTGAGCATTGTTTGTCCTTGGAAACTTTAAGACTATGGGAATCATCTTTCTTTTTCAATCTGAATAAAAAGATTTTAAAAATGTTGTTCCCATAAATTTTACTTTGAAGAAAAATTCAGCTTTGAAATATGACTAACTGAAATATGGGACTGAAATAAAGGACCTGAAATATGACTGAAGTAGAAGGAGAGTCTACACAACATAATAATAAACAGATCCTTTCAAGCTCAGACGTTTCCATGGTTCTACGATTCTACCTACTGGCTACTCTTGTGCTGCTGCTGCCCCAGATGTGAATTGCACCCCTTGCCACAAAAGCACAAGTATGAGTCACAAGCAGCTCTTTGTCCATCTTTATACTTATCAGCTTCTAAGTCCTTAGGCTACTCCACAGCAGCATGGAGATAGAAAAGTCTTTCTCAATGAGATAAACAATCTTGCCATCAAGACCTATCTGCTGTTAAGTCTGAAAACCCTTAGACCCTTCCTAAAGAGTTGCCTTAGTCCAAGCTCAGTCATCCTTGGAGAAGTACATCATGATGCTTTGGTACATTTAGTACCTTGGCATGGATCAAATTTCCTAATAGTCCAGTGTAAGTATATTACAGAGTTGGCTGAACATAATTCTGAAACACTTCTGGGTAGGTTTGTTTTCAGTCTGTGTTGTAACCACTCAGCCCACTGCTTCTTCATTTAACTGTTTAATGAAACAGCTTCACTTAAGAGCAAATCCATCTACATTCTTCTCCAAACATGGTAAAGCTCACCTCGGTCTCCAAGACCAAGCAGAGCAGATGTTTCCAAGAGAGTGTAATTGAACAGAAACTGTTGCCTGTCAGTAGTGAGAATTCCCTGAACTTTTCCCTCAAAAGAAAGTGAGGAAATGTGTGTGTCAAAGTGAGAACGATCCCAGATGCCACATACTGTGGCATTCTTTGTTTGTTTTTCTTAGCATTTGCAGGAACATGAAAGTGAATTGCTGTGCTTGTTCAAATGGCACGGAATCTAAAAGCAATTTGTGGTGACAAGGTCACAAGGGGCAAGTGGAGGCTTTTCATAACTCCACAGAGGGCTGGCAAGCATATCTATATTGTATATACACACAGAGAAATACGAATTATTTTTCTGTTAATCATACAGCTGCAGAAAAAAATATAAAATAGATTCAGCACTATAGTGGATAATGTGTGAAATGATGCTGAATTTTCTAGGCAACCTATTTCGAGATTTGTTGGAGGGGAGAAAGAGCAGCAGAGGAAGAACAGAGAAGTTAAAAAAGCGGAACAAGAACATGACACATGAGAAAAGATCCATGCCTGATTGAATCATGGATTCTAAATCAAACTGAAGAAAGAAAGCCGAAAGACTGTCTCCAAACATTTTAGTGATTTTCAATAAATTGTAGATTTGTTTTAAATATTAACAGTAATTTGAATACACATTTACTCATTCAGTGGCCCAAAATTCATTCAGATCTGTAAAAGGATTCCTAATATTTCCCAGGGGTTTTGGCCAGACACCTGTTTCCTTTCATGCTTTTCATGCAGCAGAAGCTGGACTTCACCTAATGTTTTCTTTAGCAAGGCAACTCACAGATTCCAGGCAAGAAATGCCACCAGTCTACTTCAGGAGGGTGAAGATCATACTGAACCCAACATCTTTTTGTTGCTGTTCCAATACATATGGTTATCACAGCCTGAATTACCCTTTCCCTTATGAGAACAGTTCCCTGTGAAGCAAACATTATACCAATTACAGTTAACAGCCAACAACTAAATGAATGTGCTTCTTAGGATATGTTTATTAGTGGTTACCTCTTGATTCTCCAAAGAATTGCAGAATGGTTAAGAATTATTTGAGATATTGATAAAAGTCATCACAGCTACAGATCAGACTCTGGAACGAATATTAATGTCTGTTCACTCGTCCTTACTTAAATTCTATGTAAGATTGGGCTATCTGTCAGTGTTTTGGGTTTTACTTTTATTTATTTAATTTTTTTTTTTTTTTCTTTGTTTGCACACTCCTCAGCACAGTATGAGTTATATATAAGTTGTATGAGTTACGTATAAGGTCCTTCAATTTTATAGCAACATATAGTCTTAAACTATTTTCATCAACTTTTATCACAGTCTTCCAAGAATCTTTGCAGAGTCCAAACTCTGCATCATGTGTTGTCAAAAGAGATCAAGGTCTGGTCTCTGGGTGGGGAAAATCACCCCAGTGGATGAACGTCAGTGATTCAGAGGAAGGAAAACTGAAGAGGAAGGGGAAAAAAAGCCAATTCAGTGTGACACACTGATGTAATTCCCTGCTGACAATGAAGATCCCCCAGAAAATAAGATGCTCCTCTATAGATTTCCAGGAACAAGTAAATAGTGCAATCATATATTGCGGGCAATAATGCATAGAGATCCAACCTTGGGTCATAAAGACACACTTAGAAGTAAGGGGAAAAAAATTCAAAATAATGAAGAGAGACATGCCAGACGTGTTCAAAGAAGTTTGTACTACATCTATGGTATGGAGAAAAGAACATCAGCAGATGTAAATCAGCTGAGCATTGCTGAAAACTAAATCAGTTACAAATCCATCCCAGTTATTTTACTAGTGAGATGCTAACACAAACTGGCAAGTTTGAATGCTTTGTTTTGAAGCTCTGTCAGTAAGAGCATTTAGTGATTTCATTTGATGCTGTGTAATTATTGATTAATTTTAGGTAGGAAAAGGCTTTTAGAGTAGATATGAGTACTGTTATTTTGCACACAGTTTTACTAATTTCAAAGTTTGGAAAGACACTTCAGCATATTGAATTTTATTTTTAAAAGTGCCTGAGAGTATATGATTCCTCCTCCTCAGAACGGAATGAATTAAAGGAAGAGCCTGCTGGGGATCCATTATTAGAACAGGGAACAGTTAGTGCAATATGCCATTATTTCTCAATGCTGCGATATCTGAATTCTCAAAACATCACAATCTCAGAATCATAGAATCATCTAGGTTGGAAATGTCCTTCTAGATCATCAAATCCTACCACTAGCCTAACCTACTGAGTTCAGACACTAAACCATGTCCCTCAGTACCACATCCACATTTTAAATACCTCAAGGGTTGGAGATTCCACCACTGTCCTTGGCAGCTTATTCCAATTCTTGACCACTCTCTAGGTGAAGAAATTCTTCATATTTGAACTACATGTCCCCTGGCTCAACCTGACACAATTTCATAGAATCATAGAATCATAGAATCCTTAGAAATGGAAGGGAACTCTGAAGGCAGCCTAGTCCACTCCCCTGTGATGAACAGGGACATCCATATTTCCTCATGTTCAGTTGCTTATAACTTGAGAAACTGACACACTCACTACTGCAACTGGCAGCTGTACTCTCCTGTTCTCCAGAATAAGCAGCTCAAATTCTCTGCTCCACTTATCTTCTTCACTCTTCCCCAGCTTCACTGCTCTTCTCTGCACATGCTCAAGCAACTCAATATCCTTCTTGTTGTGAGAGGTGCAAAATTGAAAGCAATGTTTGAGGCACGGTCCTTTCCCTAGTCCTGCTGCTACTCTACTTCTGATACAAGCCAGGATGCCATTGGGCTTGTTAACTACTTGGGCACACAGCTGGCTGATCAGCCAGCTGCTGACCAAAGCCCTCAGGTTCTTTTCTGCTGGGCAGTTTTTCAGCCACTCTTCCTCAATGCTATAATGCTGCATGGAGTTGTTATGAACCAAGTGCAGGACCTGGCACCTTGTCCTGTTGAACAACATGAGATCCAGCCTATTCAGATAGCTTGCAAAGTCCCCCTCTTTCAAACATATTAAAAGTCTCACCTAACTTGTTATCATCTGTGAATGACAGAAATAGTAGTTGTGGGAGTTTTCAGATAAAATGGAAGCTGAATACTTTGTGTAACTAAGAAATAGTGACATTTATTCAGTGAATGGGAAATTACCATCTATCTTCTTTCTCTCCACCTAACAAAAAATGAGAAAAGATAAGAAATTATCGGCTGATAAATTCACTAAAGAGCATATATCATTCCTGGAAGAGAAAGGTTGAGGTTTTGCTACCTTCTGTTCACTAAAAGTTCTGACATGGAGGAACTGAGTTGACTCAACCTTATTTTGAAAACCCTGTAAACTGTCAGAAGACACTTCTCAGAATAGGGTCAGATTTCTCTCTAATGTCAGCAGATGGTCACTTCCCTCTGATGCTGGTATTGCATTTAACTCAGTTTTTCATCTATTTTTACTCACACATTAAAAAGGCACACAACACATTCAAGTTATCCAGTCTAGGATCAGATGTTGAGTGGTTATCAACTTGACTGCACCTTAATGCTTCCAATTTGGGGGGGTTTTGATTTGGGCAATTATTACAGAACTTGTTGGAAAGTGACTCCAAGGAAAGTTACACAGGCACACCTGAAGGTATGTAATTCACAGCAGAGGAACAGGATCACTGTTTAGTCTGGAGAAGAGGAAGCTCAGGGGAGACCTCATCACTCTCTACAGCTGCCTGAAAGGAGGTTGCGGCATGGGGAGTTTGGCTTCTTGTTCTATGTAGCAAGCAATGGGACAAGAGGGAATGACCTCAAGTTGTGCCAGGGGAGGTTCAGATTGGATATTGGGAAGAATTTTTTCTCAGAAAGAGTGATTAAGTGTTGGAACAGGTTGCCCAGGAAAGCGGTAGAGTCGTGGTCCCTGGGGATGTTTAAGGAAAAGGTAGATATAGTACTTGGGGGTATTGTTTAAGAGCAATATTTATGGTAATTGATCTTAGATCTCTTCCAAACTCAATGATTCTATTGTTCTATGATTCTATGATCAGATTAAGAAAGGAGTACGGAAGGAAGAATATAACTTCTTAAACCATGTTCAGGATGTGCAATATCACTAATGAATGACAGTCCGTCTTCTATCACCCAGCTAGCAGACCTCACTATTGCACATCTTGACTTAGAGCAGGCCAGCTGAAAAATGAAGAGGACATTTACTCTACTCTGCCCTGGAAAGGCCTCATCTGGAGTACTGCCTCCAGTTCTGGGCTCCCCAGTACAAAAAATACAGCGATCTCTTGGAAAGAGTCCAGCGGAGGGCCACGAAGATGGTGAAGGGCCTGGAGCATCTCCCCTATGAAGAAAGGCTGAGTGAACTGGGTCTGTTCAGCCTTGAGAAAAGAAGAGAGGGGACCTGATCCAGGTCTATAAATATCTAAGGTGTGGGG
>NW_024884253.1:2164285-2285212 GCF_019232065.1 Centrocercus urophasianus
GAACTTCTTTACAGTGAGGGTGACGGAGCACTGGAACAGGCTGCCCAGGGAGGTGGTGGAGTCTCCTTCTCTGGAGATGTTCAAGACCTGCCTGGATGCCTACCTGTGCAACCTGCTGTAGGGAACCTGCTTTGGCAGAGGGGTTGGACTCGATGATCTCTTGAGGTCCCTTCCAACCCCTACAATTCTGTGATTCTGTGATTCTGTGATTTCAAATTTTTATCTTTCCACAGCTCCTGTTTTATGCACCTAATTGCTAGGACAATTGAAGTAAAGAGAGCTGTGACTGCTACAGAAACCAGTATCTTCAGAGCTTTCAGACATTACAGAAAATGTTGATGTTATTGATTTTAATCACAGTAGATTTTTACACCTGAACTTTGTTCTCCCTTCTTCAACACATGAAAAACCCTGTTTTCTTGAGGATGCAGTCTGATCAATTTTATATACTTACTTCAGGACTAGATGAATCATCTCTTAGACTTCACTAAGTCGATTGACTCACTCTCCATTCACTTTAATGAAAGTTAGGGAGCGACAGAGTTCAGATGTAGACGCCTACACTCTAAATATCTACATTTCAGTAAATGATTCCTCCATCTGGTTATGCAGTCAGTAAGTAGTTAGTATCAAAAGAAATATCTTTCATAGGTATTATGACTTTGCTTTTACTTCTGCCTGTTTCACTTACCTGGATCAAGCAAGCTAAGAGTAAAAAGTCTTTTGAAATTCTTACATGTAGGTAGCACATGAAGTACTTTTAATCATAGAAAGGCAAATAGCCAGTATAGAGGGTGGACACAGACAAAATGAAATGTGATTAGAAAAGGGTAACAGATGGATGTGTATAAGTGCATTATTTCTGTAGCTTTACTACCTTGAGGGAACATGTACATTTAACACAGGCTCCCAGAGGCTTGGAATGAGATACTGAAGAAAAATTTAGAAACAGGTTGTTTGTGCATGTTTGTCCCTGAATACTCCCTTCCGGATTGCTAGGCTAATGGCTTTGGAATTGGAGTGTTTGCTACAACAATGAGAATATTAAAGGACATATTTCATAAAAATATATCTAAATAATCAAGTTTTTAAACCACCAGCACAGCTTTTGGGATGACGTTCTCCAAAGTTGTTGTCTACATAAGAATAAAAAAAAAGCAAGCTAAGGGAAAAAAAGAAGTGAAAAACAAACTCTAAACACCCTTGCTTTAGCTTATATGAAGAAAATCTAGGTTATTAGAAGGGTTTTAAACTAGATCTGAAGGGGGACAGAGGGAATAGTGAGCCTTCCCATGATGGGGTGGCGTAGCTAGATTAGAGGAGCAAGATTATAGCAGGGCCTTCAATGTACCATTGCCTTGAGAAGTGCTGGCAACACTGTAGCACATACAAAATCCTATGACAATGAGGCAGTGGTTGCTGTGACGATAAAATAAGGTAATGGGGAAAATAAAGGGAAATACTTAAAAGGAGTTAAGGAGTTTTCCTTCAGGAAGGTGACAAGACCAGTGGCCCAGCAGAATTTCTTTTTGCAGTAATAAAAAATTGTCTTCACTGATAATAAGTTTTTACAGACTGTAGTGGCTTGGAATTTGTCAAACTTTCTGTGGATTTGCATGTGAAAAAGTCACACATTGTAATAAGCAACAAGTTTGACAAATTCCAAGCCACTGCAGACTATAAAAACATATTTTTTCTGGGTAAGTGAAAATGTAAGAAATAATCAAAGTCAGACAAAATATTTCAGATTGATGTAGAGAACTGGGGGAAAAAAATAAAAATATCTCTCTACATTCATTAAAATATCTTAGGTACTAAGAAATTGAAAAGTAGTAGATGTGTTGAATGACCTTCAGCATAAGATGTATTTCTTATAATAATGGTAAATTAGACTTTTCAGTTGTGTACACATTTCTATTTCTAGACCTTATATAATGACATTTGGTTGTTGATGTTTTATAAATAACAGCAACTGTAGAAGTAATGCTTTGATTCATAACGGTTTCAATGTAGGTACTTAATGCATCCAATCTGATTGCTGAGCCTTCACCACTTGGGTGATGCTAACATAGTTAACATGTGACCATCCTCACATCTCCACATACCCATCCTTTTGAGTTGGCAAAGAAGACAGCTCAATGTACAGAGATTCAAAGACTCATCAGAAACTATTTCAGCCTCTCATTGCTGCAGTCTAGATCAAAAAGTGGGTCTGCCATGTAGCTCTCACAAAAGATACTTCTCTTCATCTTACAGTGAATCCATTAGACTGGCGATGCTGCAAGGCTGGCAGCTAGCAGTGAAATCAGAAGAGAGATGAGCTCAGGATGGCCAACTCTGCTCTGATATTTACTCTTCTTTCAGAAGGAATAATTTTCTCAGTTCTCTTCAGAGTAAAAGAGATGATAACAATCATTTTCTTTCTCCAGCTTCCCACCTTTTTTAATAATGCTTTTGGCATAGGTGCTCCGACAGGAGCAGCATCCAGAAATATGAGCTAGTTGCGAGTTGGGTTTTCATTGCAGCTAAGTTGCTCAGGCTTTTCTGAAATGCATAGAAGAACAACTTTCATCACCTTCATGTGCTGTGTATCAGAAAGGAAGTTGTTAGTCTGTAAATTGGCTCACAGGAATGCTTTCTACATCAAGACTCAGGAATGCACAGAAAAAAAAATGCTCACTGCAATAGTTTGTTAAGCAGTGGAGTAGGGAGGCATATGCATTGCCTACCTGAATATGAGCCTTTCTGCAGTCCTTCTTTATCTTTTATGAATGGGGAAAATTTCCAACACAATTAAAATTTTGGCTCCTGTGTCGTTCTTGGTTTTTGTTTTTTTTCCAAGTGGTGCTCTGATAGATTAATAAAAATTCAGGCTGATATTACTATCAAAAATATAATTTCATAAACAAGTCTTCCTCCCAAGAGAAAGGAGAAAAAGTTGATGGACTACAGATATGCAAGGTCAACTCAATCAGCATTCTAGAGTGTATGAGAACAGTGATATTTGCAGTAAGTCAAAGACTTTGAAAGCTGTTACTATGCACTAGAAAGGATAATTTTGAAAGTACAGATGACTTGGCTATTAGTCTATATTATATAGAGAATATAAAGAAAATGTTTTGTGAATGTGTTCCAGCTAGCCTTGAAGTCTCATTTCAAAAGGCCCTATTGGTTAAACAAAGGTAGAAATTTCTGATTTTCAGATCCTCTGAGAAGATACAATTTAAACAAATGGAGAATATAGAACATAGCTTTAATTTCATAAAATGGATCATAGAATGGCCTGGGTGGAAAAGGACCACAATGATCACCTAGTTTCAACTCCCCTGCTATGTGCAGGGTCACCAACCACCAGACCAGGCCTCCAGGGATGGAGCATCCAAAACCTTCTTGGGCAACCGGTTCCACTGCATCACCACCCTCAGAATGAAAAATGCCCTCATAATATCTAACTTATATCTCTCCGTCTCAGTTTAAAATCATTCCCTCTTGTTCTATCACTATACATCCTCATAAACAGCCGTTCCCCCTCCTGTTTATATGCTCCCTTGAAGCATTGAAAGGCCCTAGAGCCTTCTCTTCTCCAAGCTAAAGAAGTCCAGTTCCCTCAGCCTTTCTTCATAGGAGAGGTGCTCCAGCCCTCTGATCATCTCAGTGCCTTCCTCTGGACCCACTCCAAAAGCTCCACGTCCTTCCTGTACTGGGGGCTCCCGGTCTGGACACAGTGCTGCAGATGAGGCCTCACAAGAGCCCAGTAGAGGGGGACAATCACCTCCTCTCCCTGCTGGCCACCCCTTTTTTAATGTAGCCCAGAACACAGTTGGCCTTCAGGGCTGCAAGCGCACACTGCTGGCTCATGTCCAGCTTCTCGTCCACCTGGACCCCTGAGTCCTTCTCTGCAGGCGTGCTCTCAAGGGGTTCTTTGCCCAACACCTGGGATTGCCCTGGCCCATATGTGCAGCATCTTGTACTTGGCCCCGTTGAACTTCATTAGGTTCTCATGGGCCCACTTCCAGGTCCCTGTGGATGGCTTCCCCTCCCTCCAGTGTATCAACTGCACCACTCAGCTTGGTGTCATCCACAAACTTGCTGAGGGTGCACTCGATGCCATCATCTATGTCACTGATAAAGATTTTGAAGAGCACCCATCCCAAGACTGACCCCTGAGGGACACTGCTTGTGACCAGCCTCCACCTTGACACAGAACCTTTCAGACATTTATCTGTCTAGCATGCTCAGGTTTTAAGAGAAGTGTATATTTATGAGGGAAGAATATGCACAACTTTTTGCCTACCTGCAAAATGTGATCATTCATCACAGATCATGTTATAAAAATGTTCAGGTCGACCTTCCATCAATCAGAGATTTCTTTTCTGTATGTGCAAAGGATCTTCATCTTACAGTATCCCAAGTCATTCAAAGGTTCTGAATGGAAAGGTAATGCTATAAGTCTTTAAGAGTCACAGCAGTTTCTAAATGAATGAATGAAAACTTTGATATACTTGTATGAGTGTTTTACCACCTGATAAATGAAGGAATAGAGTTTACCCTCAGCAAATTAGCTGATGATATGAAGCTGGGAGGAGCAGTGGACACACTAGATGGTTGTACTACCATTCAATGAGACATGGGTCCTTGATTTTATGATTGAGACTTAGAGTGGAATGTTGTCAGTTTTTAATGAAAGAAGGACTTGATTTTCGTGGTATTACCAAAAATAACCCTCTTAAATTTATTGTAGAATATTTGAAGTTGGAAAGGGCCCATAACAATTGTCCAGACATTTATTGAACTCTGCCTGCTCGGGGTCATGACCACTGCCTTGGAGAGACCGCTCCAATGCTCAAAAACCCTCTAGTGAAGAAACTTCCCCTGATATCCAAACTGACCTCCACTGTGGCAGCTTAATGCCATTCCTTAAAGTCTTATTACTGGTCAATATTAATGTTAAAGAATGCATTTAGATGCATAAAGAAAGTGAACAAGAAAATTTGGGCAAATTCTAAATTTTCCTGACACGCAGAAGGCACTGAAGTTGCAGGATACAAGGCTTCTCCATTCCTATTGTCAGAAGCTGGAGAAGAATCTCAAACATGAACCTGCAGTCACATTTCTAGCATTTGTAATTGATGACTGTGGCTCCCTCTTTTACACTGCTCTTTCAAAGCAATCTGCTGTAATAGATGTGCTGCTGAAAGCACAGACTTCTGATGATGTATTACTTACCCACCAAAGGTTGTCACGAGAGGGCACTAGGAAAAGAAATACTTTTGTAGTTCTATAAAAGAGCCATATGCAGTTTAGGTTCAAAAAGTGTTCTTTCTCCTTCTCTTTTTCTTTATGTTTTAAAAAGACACCATCAGCTGGTGCCTTTAAAAAACAAAAGCAAAAAGAGAGAGAAAAAAAAAAAACCGCACAAAAACTCATGCATTCCTAAGGAATACAATACAGGAAATGTTTTGCCATTTAGCTATGTGCTCTGTACATTTCTTTTGTCTCCTTCCAGAACTCAGAGAATACACAGCAATATTCTAGTCACGGTGAGTGAGCTAGTTTAAATGTTAACACAGGAAGTTGGGTTAATAGATTTTAAATCTCAGTCTTTGTTAAGCCAGTTCCTGGCTGAATAATATATTATGACCAAAAAACAAAAACAAAAAAAACAAACAAACAAAAACAAAAACAAACAAACAAACAAAAAACAAAAAACAAAAAAAAGCCCCCAAAACACAGAAAAAAAACCCAAAAAATTGCAGAGCACAAATGTATCTGCATTCTAGTGAAACACCTAGTTTTACACATGCATGTACTTCAGCAATTCAGGAGATTTTCAGTAATAAGGGAAGACAAATCTCATAGCACCGTTATGACTAGTATTTTCTTCCTCCCCCGCCACTAAATTAAGCAATTAGTTTGACCCAGCTTCCAGACCTGGTTGCAGGTGATGAGCTTAATCCTTCTACTCAGGACCAATTTTCATATATACGGTTAAAAAAAATAATGGTTTGATGGTTCAAAATAACCCCCTAAAGCTATACTGTAAGATATGCCGATTTTATCCTCAAACACAATCTGGATGCTGAACTATAGGCAGCCTGTAGAACAGCAATAAGGATAGAAAGGATTCAAACATGAGGTCACACAGCACAGCATCATCAAACTCGTCCTCAAAGCTCCCTGCCTCACCTCATAGACCTAGTATTAGAGACCTCGAGTATAGTTTGGAGCTTGGCTGATGACAAAGCTTAAATTTGGCAATGGTGTGCATATATCTGTTTTGTGCCCTTACATAGTGGAGAACAGGTATTGGATTTTAATGTGTGAACAGCAACTTTAGGCAAATTGGTGAATTTTAGAGCACAGTATATGTCTCCTCTTACTGTGAAGAACAGTTCTCCCTGATTTTGTCAACTATCTATCACAGCAGTGAGTAAATACAGAGAAAATAGGCTCCCTTAATGAAGCAGAGCTAAGAACCGTTTTCCCAAAGGATTTCCGACATAGTCTGAAAGGCTCTAAGCAGTGGAAATTCCTCTGGATATGAAAGAATAATAGTCCAACAGTCATCATTTCTGAGAAATGTCCTTCTATCCAGCACTCTGCAAGTGATCTTCTTGTACTTTTATTTCAGTGCAGAGTAAGGACTGTATTCTTCAGTAACTGTTTGAATAACATTACAAGTATCAGTTTTGTTTGTTTGGTTTTTTAGTTGGTTAGTTTGATTTGCTTTGTTTTTGATGAGTGAGACTTCACTACCAAAATCATCTGTCATTAGACGTTAGCCACTGACTTTTTGCAAATAATAGCATACCAGCTCCGGAACTTCTACAAATTGTCATATAATTAGGCTTTAAGATAATTACTAGAAAAATAATCAAGAAGTTATTTTGGGACAACTGCTGGAAATCAATGAGGTATACAGATGCTACTGCATTTTCAAAATACATAACAGTTTAACTCTTTAAATGTGAGTTTAATTTCTAATGTGGATACAACCATGCTGAACTGAGACAAAACTGAAAAGATGCAGCACAGTCAGTATCACTATTACATGAACCATAGAATCATAGAATGGCTTGGGTTGGAAGGGATCTTAAAGATCATCTAGTTCCAACTCCCCTGCCATGGGCGGAGTTGCCACCCACCAGATCCAGATGATCAGGTCCCCATCCCATCTGGCCCTGAGCAGCTCCAAGGATTTGGAGAAGCATCCAAAGCTTCTCCGTGCAACCTGTGCCAGTGCCTCACCACCCTCTGAGTAGAGAATTTTTTCTAAGCTGAATTTCCACTCCTTTAATTCACAGCCATTCCCCCTTGTTCTACCACTGGCAGATCATGTAAAAAGTGAGTCTCCTTTCTGATTACAAACTCCTTCTGCAGGTTGAACAAGCCTAGCTCCCTCAGTCTTTCTTTCAAGGAGAGGTGCTCCAGCCTCTTGATCATCTTCATGTCCCTCCTCTGGACCCATTCCAAATGCTCCACATCTTTCCCGTATTGGGAACCCCAGGTCTGAAAGAAATACTCCAGATGGAACATCACAAGGGCAGCGTACAAGGGACAGTTACCTCCCATCCTCTGCTGCCACTCCTTTTTTGATTTGGCAACTGCATGAAATTAAGGCATTAACATTATTAAGAGAATAAATAATTATTTGCTTGGTAGACAAAAAAAAAAAAAAAGCTACAAAAGTATTTGACTACATAGATTTATATCCACTCAGTGATTTATAACCATTGGTAAGATAAAAAAAAGTGGAGGCTTACAGTGAAGAAATTATTAATTTCAGATTCAGTATCCCTGAAGTATGATGATTCATGAACTCTGTATCTTGTGGCACAGAATAAGCCTCTGGCTCTGATAAATTTGAATCAAGATTGGAAATGCATGTTAAATGAAGGATACCAAGTAGTTACTCTTGAAAATTGTAGGTTTAAAAGCTGTGTTCAGAAGGACAATGATTTGGAAAGGTGAATATATGTTCCACAATCAGGGTTTCCATGCATGTCCATTCTGTCACAGAACTATAGAAGCACAGAATGGCTGTGGTTAGAATGGACCTCTACGTCCATCTGGTCCAACTCCTACTCAAGCAGGCACATCTACAGCAGTGTCCATCATGTCCATCACTGAGTTTCAACACTTTGCACTTGGGCCAGAGGAATCCCAGGCGTATGTATAGACTGGGAGGAGAAATCCTTGAGAGCAGTCCTGAAGAGAATGACCTGTGGGAGGTGATTGTCCCTCTCAACACAGCCCTGGTGAGGCCCCATCTGGAATACTGCATCTAGGTCTGGGGCCACCAGTGCAAGAAAGACAGGAAGCTGTTGGAGTTGGTCCAGAGGAGAGCCACAAAGATGATCAGGGGACTAGAGCACCTCTCCTATGAAGACAGTCTGAGGGAGCTGGGCTTGTTCAGCCTGGAGGAAGGAAGGCTGCGGCGGGGGAGACCTCATTACACTCTACAACCTCCTGAAGGGAGGCTGTGGTGAAGAGGGATTTGGCCTCTTCTCCCAGGCAACGAGCAGGACACGGGGTAATAGCCGCAAGTTGTATCAGAGGAGGTTTAGATTAGACATAAGGAAGAACTTTTTCTCTCAGAGTGTGGTCAGACACTAGAGTGGCCTGCCCAGAGAGGTGGTGGAGTCGCCGTCCCCGGCAGTGTTCAAGAGGTGTCTGGATGACAAGCTGTGTGATATGGTTTAGTGCTAGTGGTGGCAATGGTGATGAGGAGACGGTTGGACTGGATGATCTTGTAGGTCGTTTCCAATCTTCTATGATTCTATGATTCTATGGTTACCTCATTGCAGCCTTTCAATACCTAAAGGGAGCCTACAAACAGCAGAGGATCAACTCTTTGAAAGGGTTGATAACTGCAGAACAGGGAGAGATGGTTTTAGTTGAGGGAGGAGAGATTAGGTTGGATGTCAGGGGGAAATTCTTTACACAGAGAGTGGTGAGGTGCTGGAACAGGCTGCCCAGAGAGGCTGTGGATGCCCCATCCCTGGAGGTGTTCAAGGCCAATTGGATAGGGCCCTGGTAATAAACGTGGAGGTCGGTGGCCCTGCCTGCAGTGGCAGGGTTGGAGCTTGATCCTTGAGGTCCCTTTCAACCCAAGCCATTCTATGATTGTGATTCTATGTCCAGGCAGCTTTTGTAGATCTGCAAGGAAGAGACTCCATAACCTCTCCAGGCAAACTGTACCAATGCTCCACTAACTATACTGCACAGAAGTGTTCTACTTTGTGCTCCATCTTTGCACCCTCCCTCCAAACATTTTACTATCTGATAAGATGCATAGATATGATTCTCTATGAGTCTTGCATTCTCCAGAATGGTCCTGGATTGATTCCTGTCTTGTTATCCAGAAAGTTGTGGATTCTCAAAGACGTGTGTTTGCTTTTAGAAAGTGCCTTGGCTACAGTGTGGCATTTCCAGTGGCACTGGATACCTACATGTTCAAGATGATACCTTCTGATAGAATTTTGGTAGAGATGATAGCACCAAAATTTAAGGGACTGTGTGTGTACTTTGTGTCTAAAGTCTTATTGTAATAAATTAGTATATAACCAATTAAGTTCAGATGACAGTTCAGTTTTCCTCAAAGACAACAGCTACCAGATGGACACCTGGATTGCTTTCTGATCTGTGCTTGTTGGACTGTCGTAACTTCTTTGGGAGTGAGCAATGCTCCAAATGTTTTTACATTTTTCTTTTACCTACCAGTAAGGCAGGCCTCACCAGTTGAGCACACCCTAAATTATTCAAGAAATGCCAGTCTTTCTGAAGTTGCTCCAGCACCTTTCTACCAAGCTGCCCTGAGGAAAAACATTTGCAAAATCAGAAGGTTGAAAGCTTTATCAGAATCTCTGGAAAATTTTAAGAGCATGGGCTGCCTGAGAATTTATATAAATAGGCAGCCCACCTGTTGATTCAAGGATGCTACTCAGGATAAAAGCCATAGGTCTTCCTAAGCATAGACACAGCCTCTACAGGGCATACATAAATTAAAACTATCACATGGGCACAGAGAATTATTAGTTCTAGACAAGTTTAGTGCAGCGGTTTAAGCCCAAACCTTGGGCACTAACAGGACAAGTAGCTAATCAGGTTAGCCTGAAGGCCACCAAGGAGCATTGTGGGATCAATTGGCTTACTGGAAGGAAAGGGAGTGAGTAAATCATAGATTCTTTTGCTGCTTGGGACACTATACATTGCTGCTAATAAACATGCTATGGTGTGAAATATGGTGTGGCATGTGAATAATAATAACTTCAAGAGGAAAAAAAAAGCAATAAAAAAGAAGGAAGAAGTTGAAGGAAAAACTGCTTAAGAAACTAACTTTTTGTCTTTTGCATGAAATTTTTCAGGTAGATAAATGGATGTCATGCATTTGAGCACAAAGACATTTATGTCTCAAAGAAAGAGCACTTTGTTGAGGCTCGTGGAGATCATTATTGTAAATAGCTGCATTGGATGATTTGATACAGCATACAGCTTTATACTATGGCTTTTGAATACAAGCCACCAGTCTAAGATGGAAGATACATTTTTAAACAAAAACATGCAATCTGTGTTTAAGGGCACAGAATGACATGAGATTTCATAGTCTTTCAATATGGTACTTAGAAATACTGCTGAAAATAAGCAACATGTGCATTTACATCCATTTAACTCATATAGCTTCAGTTTTTGTTATTGATATCCAATGAGAGCACTGAATTGTATATATATATATATATATATATATTCATACTGATTCTATTAAAATGAACTTTAATGTTAGGTATACTCAGAGACCAGGGTTAAAATATATCCTAAATACTTTAAAACTAAATTAAACCCCTCTATGCTAGGAATCATACTCAGAAAGAAGAAAAAAGTGTCATGTTTTTATGTTATTCATTATGGATTTTGAATATCACGAGGATTTTGGACATATTCAAATTTAGTTTCATGCACATTATCTGTTGGAAAATCAAAATCTTATGAATCTGACCATCTAATAAATTTTGAAGTGAGCTGGGAGTTTAAAAGAACATTTAATTTATTGGTCAAATGGGTATCTGAACATAGAATATATCCAAGGAGAAACCTTTGAACATTTTGATAGAAGAAGCACCTGTTGCACACTTGCTAAAATTTATTCTAGGTGTGCCAAAAGTTTGAACCAGTAAATTGAGGTTGTTTTTCCTTCATCCGTGATCTTTTTCTGTAAGGTTTTTCTGTCTTTTGGTGGAAAATTTATTATCCATGTTTTTTGCAAACTTATTATTACCCATGTCTGTTTGGACTTCATGAAAAATCTTGTAATTCTCTCCACTTTAGAAAGTTCAATTAGAAAAGAATAGGTGAAAATTTGACACTTTCTAAGAGGTTTGAGGAAGTTTGAAGAAAAGGTGCAGACCTCATACGCCGTTGAAAACAACCCAGTGACTTGCACTATCAGCACAGAAGTGGCTTACTGACGGAGTCAAACAAAATCCTTAATCCATGGCTTCTGACAACTTCTTGTCCACTCTCTCCATGAGAATTCCCATCATTTTCAGCACTATTACATCATGAAGAAGAAATACACTTTGAAACAGGTATCTACAGCCATTCTCCACTCTCTCCATGAGAATTCCCATCATTTTCAGCACTATTACATCATGAAGAAGAAATACACTTTGAAACAGGTATCTACAGCCATTCTACAATCTAAGGAAGAAGCAATGGAGAAGCAGGGGGCTAGACAATCTCTCATGCAACATCTTCCTCTACTCATTCAGAACCTGCCTAATTTTCTTTGGCATAACAGAAAGGTTCAGAAATGGGCTGCATTATGTTCAGTTTTTAACTGTCTGACGACATCCATAAAATATTATAAATAATAGCCAAACAACTGGGCCTTGATATACTGCTTGAGATCCAAAGTGACTTGTTCTGTGCTGAAGTCCAGGCTGTTACTGCCTCATAAAATGGGGCATTCATTTCTTCTGTATAATTTACTGACTATCAAAAAATGAATAATAGAAAAACACCAGTCTTTGATTGCCGTCCATGGGCTCAGTTCTGTGGCCGTTCTGATGGCAGAGTGGTCGTGGAAGCCCATGATTAAGTATTATGGGAGCAGACCCCAGTACTACTAAATCTAAATTTATTCTTTCATGGCTGGTTTAAATGCGTACACTTGACAGTGCCGAGGTTATTACTTTCCCCATTAAAGGAATATCATTGTTTATGGCTTACATTGCTTACATCCAGGACATTACATTTATGATATCTACCCTCCCTCTGCAACAGGAGTCAGCTGCAATGAGACTGAGAGGGGGCAAAGACATTTCTAGGGTACATACATGGTAGGGCCATTCAACCTCTGTTTCTTGAACGATCATTTCAAATAAATAACTTCCTTCAGAACTCAGATCTCCTCAATGAAACTACAGCAGGGTGAAAATAATTAGCAATAACTTTGTCAAAATGAAATTTTGTATGCTCTAGTCTTCTACTGGATCTGTCAGTTATTATTGCCTACATTTTCTGTTATCTGGTTAAAAAAATGAGGATTCTTACTAACCTTGTGGACAATACTGGACTAGAAATACTTTAGAGACTAATGTTAGAATTCAAAATCCTCTTTGTGAATTGGGGGAGTGGTCCAAGAGATTCAATAAGAGTAAAGCAATACTTTCGAATTTGCACTTAATCTCAACTTTTCTGAAACATTAAGTCTCCAGTTCAATTTGGTCACCTGGATCCCCTACGATTAATAAATACTCACAGCTCAAGAAGGCAAATCAAACAATCCATTTAAGATACCTGTCATAGAGAGGAATAATGTTACTCTTTCACATAGCTAAGTCTTTGCAGTGATTGCTGAAAGGAAGGATGTTACACTAGAACAGATACTGGACTCTAGCTATTTTACTGTTACTAGTGATAAATAAGGTGAGAAATCTACAACACATGGCTTTTAAGGGAACATTGAAAAAGCTGGAACTGGTTTCGATGAAAATGGGAGGATCCAAGAGAAAGACATGATAACCAAAATTTAGTTAGACCTATGAAAAACTATTTTAGTATTATTATATATATATTACTATATATATATATAATTATATATTACTGTGTATAGTATTATTTTACATAGTTAAAACTATGTAAAACATTTGATGAGGATGGCTAAGGACCAAGAATGATTGCCTGGAAAGTAATTGAATCTTGATTTCTAGTGAATATAATAATCTCATGTACGTACTGTGTTTACGGGTGATTTCATTTCAAAAGGTGGAAAGGATCAGCAATTTTTAATATTTTATAAATCACATCATTATCTTTCTTTTTTTTTAAGGGAAAAAAAAAATTGTGTTATGTCATGTTTCCCAAGTAATTCACTTATACAATCAGCTGAGGATGTGCTCATAACTGAAAGTTCAATTATTACTTTTATATCATCACCTTTGTTCCACTTTCATTGCATATGTCTTTCATTGCATACAGATGTATGCAGTAGTGCTTAAACTATTGTTTGTTTTCTGTATCACCTTCTGTTTAATAAAATTCAGATATCACAATCCACAGGCAGAGTAATGAAGGGCTACTTGACCTCTCGATGTTCCTTTAGACCTGCCTTACTGCAAGGTCACATTCAGTAAATAAGCACAAGAGCAGACTCTTTCAGACAGTGGCATCACAGAGGTTTTTGAAGTCCATCATGTGTTTGAAGAAATCAGAGACTGAAAGTGCAACAATTAAGTTGTGAATCTGGATTCACATTCTATCTATACATATAAAAATGTGAGTGAATATAAAATTTCATTCTCATGCAAAAAAAAAAAAAAGTCATTTCTTGACATTTATTGCATTTTTAATCCCTCTAAATATTTCATCTTTATAGATTGTATTATTTATATATTACAACCCTTGTCATCCCCTCCAGTTGTGTCAGGAAACTATTTCTCCCTGTACAAAATAAATTGCTTTTAAAATTTTTCTTTAAGGGAACTCAGACACAAATAATAATGTGCACTCCTTCTAAGTCACAGATAATAGGCTGATAAATTGTTTTTCTTAGCACCTGTTTTGAATTCTTTGCCCTGAAGGATATGCATTCCTCTGCATAATACAAGATGTCTTGTTGTAAAAAATAGACTACTTCAAAAGAGAACTATCTCACCTAACCTTGGTCAACTAGATTTTCTGTGTTTAGCCTAAAATTAGCTAGCTAGGTTTCCATATGCTCAATGCAGAAAGACAAGCACTTCCAGCAGGTGTTTTAGTCTACCAGATCTGAATTATCCTCTGGAGATATTCCCTTGACAGCAGACAGAGATCACAACTAACTTAGACATCTTTATTTTCCTAAAGTGACATGGGAATGCATCCAAGTCTTAAAGGAAGATTGTTCCCTAGCTTTTTCAGATGGTTAGGCATGTGGGAGTTAGTAGTTACATTAAGTTTTCACAACTAGCTGGTCCCAGACCATTGATTTTAATGAAAGTACGTGAATTTATCACCTGAGGAATCCAGCTCTATTTGCCTTCATCTGTGCTGGATCTCATGCAATCTTTAGGCATCTGTTCACGTTTCTACTCCAAAAGGAAGATGGGTCTTCACAAATGAAGAAATTACAAAAGCACCCTCAGGTCTGCTGTTTGAGCCTTCTTCATTTCAGGAGCCTATGCTTTTACCTCCTCACTACTCAAACATTTCTTGATGTTTAGATGGAACATTTTCTCCCCCAGACTGTGACCACTGTCTTTTGTCCTGGCAGTGGCACTGGTGACTAGACAGGCTCCATTCTCTGCATTCTCTATTAGGCATTTATGGACATTGATAAGATCCCTCCTGAATCTTCTCCAGCTTTTACAGTCCCAGCTCTCTTAGCCTTTCATTATAAGGATAGATATTGCAGTCCCTTCATCATCTTCATGGTCCTGTGTTGGATTCTTTTCAGAATGATACAAGTGTATCTCTTGTACTGCAGAAGCCAGAACTGGACACAATTCTTCCTGTGTGATCTCAACAATGCTGAACCGAGAGGAAGGAACACCTCCCTCAATCTGCTGCCATTATTTCGCTTAATGCAGCCCCAGGATGATTAGGATTTTTGTTTGGTTTTGTTTGTTTGTTTTGTTTTGCTTTGCTTTT
The DNA here is from genome assembly GCF_019232065.1 of Centrocercus urophasianus. Taxonomy (NCBI): domain Eukaryota; kingdom Metazoa; phylum Chordata; class Aves; order Galliformes; family Phasianidae; genus Centrocercus; species Centrocercus urophasianus. The sequence goes on from NW_024884253.1 coordinate 2,179,415, forward strand.
GTTTTTGTTTTTGTTTTCCAGCAAGTTCACATTTGTCGTTCACATTCAGTTTGATGTCCACCAGGATGCTCAAATTCATTTCTGCAGATTTACTTTTCCTTTTTTCGTGGCTCCCAGCATGTCCTGGTGTCTCAGGTCATTCTCCCACAGGTGCAGAACTCTGTGCTTCTCCTTGTTGAACTTCATGACAATCCTATCAGCTCAGATCTTCAGCCTGTCCATGTCCCTCTGGGTGGCAGAATGATGCATCTACCACTCCACTTATTTTTGTGCCATCTGCAAACTTGCTGAGGGTACACTGTTCCATCCTCCAGACATTAATGAAAATGTTAAGCATTTTCAATCTTCCTGACTGACTGTCTTCCACATTCATCTACTTTGGCCAGATAGACAGAGGGGCCAAAATCACAAAGAGAATGTCACTCGATAATTGTGGAAAAAGGAAAAAAGCATGAAGTCCTATCAATACTCTTATTCGGAGAAAAAAATATATATATTATCTGCTCATCCTTAATTAGAAAATCTATACAGGGAATGAGCTTTATAAGCATCTCAACTATCGGAAAAAAATAATCCTAATCATCCCTATGCTTTTTTAGGAATGAAGAATCTAGGACATAATCAAGTAGAAAACAGGCTTGTGCAGCTTTATTGGTGTAGGCATAGCCTCTTTATGCATGTTTTCCACATTTGTCCATGTGTATAAATAACATTAAATAATCTTGGAGTGAACCTGGCACATAGTTTCAGTTTTAGGTTTTGGCACGCTTAGAGATGTGAAAATTGCTTCTCTTCAAAAATATTTTTGAGGGTCTGGGATGATGAGGCATGGCAAATTACAAAGAACAGATTAAAGCTGAATATCAGCATAGAACTGGTGGGAGAGTGAGTTCTGGAAAGGTATAGAGGTGTAAAATAAGAGAATGACACAGTAGAAGGAAGGGATGCCATTCAGAGGGACCTCGACAGGGTAGAAAGTTGCGTCCAGGTGAACCTGATGGGGTTCAACACAGCAAAGTGCAGAGTTTTGCACTAGGGCTGGAGGAATCCCAGGCATCCATACAGGCAGGAAGGAGAGGTCCTTGAGAGCAGCATTGTGGAGAAGGACCTGGGGGTCTTGATAGATGAAAAACTTAACATGAGCCAGCAGTGTGCCCTTGTGGCTCGGAAGGCAAATGGTATCCTGGGCTCCATCAGAAGAGGGGTGGCCAGCAGGGACAGGGAGGTGATTGTTCCCCTCTACTCTGCCCTGGTGAGGTCCCATCTGGAGTACTGCATCCAGGTCTGGGGCCCTCAGTGCAAGAAAGACAGGAAGCTGTTGGAGAGAGTCCAGAGGAGAGCCACAGAGATGATCAGGGGACTGGAGCGCCTCCCCTATGAAGACAGTCTGAGGGAGCTGGGCTTGTTCAGCCTGGAGGAAAGAAGGCTGCGGTGTTACCTCATAGCAGCCTTTCAATACCTAAAGGGAGCCTACAAACAGGAGGGGAATCAACTCTTTGCAAGGGTTGATAACTGCAGGACAGGGGGAAATGGTTTTAAGTTGAGGGAACAGAAATTTAGGTTGGATGTCAGGGGGAAATTCTTTACACAGAGAGTGGTGAGGTGCTGGAACAGGCTGCCCAGAGAGGCTGTGGATGCCCCATTCCTGGAGGTGTTCAAGGCCAGGTTAGATGGGGCCATGGGCAGCCTGGTCTAGTTTTAATTGGGAGGTTGATGGCCCTGCATGTGGCAGGGGAGTTGGAGCTTCATGATCCTTGAGGTCCTTTCCAACCCTGGCCATTCTGTGATTCTGTGATAAGAAAATAAAAAATGCTTTCCTACTGCTCTCTTTGCAGAATCACCTTGACCATAAACGTGTAAAGCATGCAAAGAATTGGAGTACTCGACACCATGCTGGGATGATCAGATGATCCTTCCATGACATGGCATATGAAACCTTGAAGTCTTCTTTCAGAGCCATTGTAGCCTTAAATCATCTTGTCCACTCAATATTGTATTTCTTCTTCTTACACATCTTATGTTTATTGTTAAACTCCAGCACAACAACACTCCTTCAGCTTCTTACTCATACAGCACTGAATAAAAAGTATTGAACAAAGTCCCAAATTGCAGTGTTGGCTAAGTACTCAAATAAATGCCCTTGGTCTTTGATTTCTGTGAAACAAATAGTAGCCAAGGTGATCAGTGAGTCTTTTGCAGACATAAGAGAAGTACGTTTGGTCTGAACTTGATTCATCTATGTAACTGCATTTGGGAGACAAGTGGGACCCTTGAAATCCCAAAGACGGCTGAAAACAAAGGATTGCCAGACTGAGACTGTCTTCATGGGTCCTTTGAAGGATGCAACTGATATCCTGCTGATTTGTACAGAATAAAAGTTGATTACTAGGTGCGGGGGTATGCTGGATCTCTTAAGGGCAGAGATATGATGGAAAGGAATGATTTTCAGAGTCATGAGAGTATTATTCTGGATGCATGCATATTGCCTCTGGAAGGATGACACTCTCCTTCAAAAGATATACCAGTGGCCAACAATTTGGTGTGGTGCACAAAACAATAAGAGCGCTCATATATTTGAACAAACCTGATCTAGCTGTAGATCACTCTAATCAATGCAGGCTAATTGGACTAGATGAAACTTAAAGAAACCTTCCAACTGAAATAATTCCATGACTCTGAAATTCTCATCATTGGCAATATGGATCATCAGTGTGGAAACTGCACAGTGCACATGACTGATGGTTCACTGCACAGCTTGTAGCTGCTCCTGATGTCCTCTTCCCCAGACAGAACAAAATCAACAACAGTGCTGACCCAGCCCAGCATCCTGCAGAGATGAAGGGCAGGCTGACAATAGAGGCAATGAGGAACACTTAGGCAGCCTTTGGAAATCTCAAAACTAAGGAGAAGTTCTACAAGTAGTACTCTTGCAATTTTCCTGTGGTAGCCACTTCTCACTGGCCTGACTCTTATGACATAGAATCCATTCCCATTATAATCAGTTGATTATAAGAGTTTCCTTGTTTATAATATTTTAAGGAATTTTTTCTTAGTGGGGCTGATGACTACAGTTGTTACTCTCTTCCTTTCCTGCTAAAAGCAGAAATTAGTTTGTTTAAATACTGAAATAATTACAAATCTACCTGCACAAGACAACAACTTTTAATTCAAACAAATGATTTATTCATTTTTGGAATCATTTCAGCTTACTTACTTCTTTATTTGCTGATTTTTAAAACACAAAGGTCAAGTGAGATCTGCAGGATAACTTTTCAACTGTAGTTGAATATAGAAGTATTGGGTTGTAAAAAGTAGAAGTATTAAATAAGAATTAAGAAATATAATAGACATAATTATGTGTTAGAATGTATTTTGCTTTGGGACATACATTCTATCTGATGTCTTTTGTCATATTTTATGAGATTTCATCAATAATTATTGATGTATAGATACAAACATCTACCAATAGGTGTGATTTCATCTACAAAGATTCTTATTCAACACAAAATATCACTCTTCTCCAAGAAAATAAAAAACCTCCCATATATTTTTAGTCTGAATATATTAGGGTCTTTTGTTTGTTTCTGTGTATTTTCTCAATCTTACTTTTCATTGAAAATATTCATTTTATGAGGGCATGAAATCTAGATGTATTATAGCTTCATTTAAGTTATTACATTGAAAAGAGAAAAGGTAAATGGTAGCTTTTTTTGGTTCAGGCTGGGTTTTTACTATAGGCAAGAAAAAAATACATATCCAGGGCCAATGTGTGTTTTGTAAGACCATTGTTTTACCATTCATCTGGTTGAATTTTTTTGGCATTGATTAGATTTCAATTGAAATACTTCAGCTGCTGAAAAGCAAACTACAGAGCTCTTAATTTTCAGTGTTTTGGTGGAAAACATTTTGCAATCAGTTGTAGTGCTATCCTGCTGTCTTTGTTCATAAAATTGCTTCTTTCTCTTAATCCCAAATAATTTATAATTTGTAAATATAACTGTGTAAGAACAGCTCAACTGAATCAATGAACAGTCCCCTTTGTGCAATATTCAGCCTCTGAAAGGGGAAACTAACAGATGTTGATGGAAATATTAGAAACTAGACAAGTAGAGATTAATATTTCCCTGTATTTAAGTCAGATAATTAGATCTGCATGAGATACAGATGAACCATTATGCATGGCAACTGTACATATACCTTTCCTCTGTGAGTTTCTAGAACAGGTGCTCAGGGATGCGGTAGAGTCACCATCCATGAAGATGTTTAAAAGTAGTGTGGATGTGACACAAAGGGACATGGGTTAGCTGTAGACTTCTAGTGTTAGGTGGGTAGCTGGACTTGATATTAAGGTATTTTACAACCTAAATGATTTTATGATTCTGTAACTTTTATAATTCTTTTTGAGTGCATGTATACATTTGGCTTCCATAACAGTTTCTGATGTGAATTCATGAGTGAATTAGGTATTTTGTGTAAAAATATGTAAGTTACTCATTTTGTGCAAAAATGTGTAAAATTGGATTGTTTATTTATTTATTTCAGGGCTGCTATCTGAATACTCAGGAATATATGAGATCTCACGTCTCTGAATTCTGTGTTTCTGTTAAATTTATTTGAATTGCCCCAAATTCCATATGTTGCTGAAGGAGGTACAGACAACAATATGAATTACGTTTTTCTATGACACTGAGGTCATGGTCCATAAATTAGGAATCTGAATTGGCGTAGCTGTCTGGGTTAAAATATAATAGATTTGAGCAAAACTCAAAATGCAACTGACATTGTTTTATTTATTAGTAACATGATTAACAACAATAAAAACTATACTTCTTCAGTAAAATCCATTCCCCAGAGCCTTGTTTGGAAAAGATGGTTGGGAATTATATACAGTGGTCAAAGATATGAAAAGGAGTAGGAAAATCAACTACGAATAAATTTGACAAGACAACGTTTCAGTAGAAATTGCAATTTAATCTAAACATTTCAAAGTAATGTGTCCCGTTTCAGTGGCATTTCTAATATGGAAATGATAAAATGAACTATCGTCGTTTTATGTTCTAGTTTTGACAATGTCAAGTGTTTTCAGTTCAGTATAAACACGGCTTTTAATTTGCTTTTCAATGATTATTAAGGGTGCCTGTAGCCATTTTCACTGTGCAGAAGGAATTGAATAACATATATTGTGAAATAATACTCTGACAACAGTTAAAGACAACTGATGACACTAACATTATATTTTTATCTTGTGGGGAAAAGTAAACTTTTTTTTGAAGAAATCAAACTTTGTAATGTTTTCCCAAGTAACTAGCAGTAACATGAGAGGTAATGGCCTTAAGTTACACCAGGGGAGGATCAGACTGCATATTAGGAAAAAGTACTTCTCAGAAAGAGTGGTCAATTATTGGAACAGTCTGCCCGTGAAGGTACTGAAGTCACCATCCCTGGAAGTTTTCAAGAAACTTGTACATATGGCAATGAGAGCCATGGTTTAGTGGGCATGGTGGTGATGGGTTGGGGTTGGATTAGATGATCTTAGTGATATTTCCCGTCCTTAATGATTCTGATTCTATGGCATTCTGGAGAAAAAAAAAAGTCAAAAAGACATGTTTTCTGATCTGCTCTTGATATTAGCCAAGTGAGAGCTAGCATCCTTTCAGAGAATACTAGGCAGAAGAAGCAGGGTTCATCACAATGTCCCTGCAAGGCACCTCAGCTAACATTTGGCACTTTGTGATCCTTCATGACTTAATGGATCCAGTGTTTCTATTTCTTTTAACTTATACATGTGGCTATGAATGGACCTTGTGAAAGAAAGAAACCTGAGAACACTAATGGGGCATCTCCCTGGAGTGTATGAGGCTGCAAATAGCCAACAAGATGCCAAGCAGCATTTCTGCTATCATGATGTGGCTGGAAATAATCTACACTGCACTTAAGAGTACTCAAATCTTCCTCAGAGATCACTCTTTCAAGGGACACAGACACAAACAGTCTTCAACCAAAGCTGTTTGAAAACAGAAGTTTCATTAACTCAGTTGACTTCAGATTGGTTTCAAGCTAGCAACAAGTGTCATAATTCCAATTTAAAGAGAAGTGTTCATCATTTACGCTAAGACAGCTAATGCAGCATAGTTTTTCACCTCTGCTTCTCTGTAGAAAATGAGAGAGCAAAGATGTTTCATCCAACTCTGTTCAACGTGCATTTGCACTGCTTTCCAGCCCCTGTCTGCCCCTGTAAATCCAAACTAATAGTCAATGTAATCAAACAGGGTCCCCACTAAAAAGCTTCCAGCAGTCTAAGGAGGAAAATTAAGCAGCAAATACTTGTTTTGCTGTCTGTGTTTGAACAGCAAGCCATGCCTTTAAAAATAAAATAATGCAGCCTCTGGCTGTTTATCTGAACATGATTGGAGCCAGGGGATTTGTTTGGATATGCACAGTTATAAATAAACACACTGAGATTTTCAATGCATGTCAGATTTTGTAGTCGTATAACTGATCCCAGAGCACTTAGATAAGAGGGATGCTCTGATAACCAAGTCTCTCATTGTATTTTCAATTTTGCCCTCATTATTTTTAAAGAAAATTCAAAGGAGACAATCGCAATAAATGTGATGAAACGTCCATTGAGATACAACAGCGAATCCAACTTCTGAGTAGGCTGAGCATTTAACTACTACTGTGGGAGATAATTGCCAAGAGTCAACTGGGTGAGAATTTGGGCATAATTGCTGGGATTTATGAGTATTTTAGGAGGATTGACAGAGCTGGTGTGCACAGTTCTATTTTCACAGTAGGCAGACCTTGCCTTGCAGTCTCAGAGCTTTCTGGCCAGCTTGCAGAAGTTAAGTACAGTCACGGAAGATGCTTTTTTTTAATTTTTTTTAAACATATTTTCATTTAAGAAGAAAAAAGAATATCTTACTCAACCTAGTTTAAAACTCAAAGTTTTAATCCTAACACCACATGCAGGACATAAATGCGTACTGGAAGCAGGGATGAAAGTCCGAGTTCGCAGTGTTGACGATCATTTTGGAGATGAGTCTTTCAGGATGGTGCAGACACAGATTTGAAATCAACCAGTAGCATACCTAAAACCCTCATGACTCCTTAGACAATGTGGTGAATAAACTGCAGTTGCCACAGTTGGATGTCCTTGATTGTATAGTTTAGCTGCACCAATGTTGTCATCTCTGCCGGTGAAGAGATGCAAATTCCTCTTACTACAGCCTGCCAATGCTGTGAGAGCAATTCCACTCTTTATTTTCAGGTGATGCTGTCTGAATGCAATGTACAATTGTGTGAGGGAAAAAGTAAGTACAGCAAAGTCCTTTTCTGGGCAACTGCACACATGTCCCTTGCTGCTTGCGTTGCAATAAAAACATGCTTCTTTGAAAGAGAAACACAGGTGAGAAAATATATGTATCACCACACTAGAAGTAAAAACATTATAATATAGAATCAAAACAGAGGATTTTATTTCTGCAGTCCTCTTTTATTTAGTCCCTATGAAGAGGTTTAGATTACACACTCCAGGTTCTTCTGTATAGGAGATCCCTAACAGCAACATTTTGCCTAATAAGCAGTCTGCCTTTTAACTCAAGTCACAGCAATAAGAAAGAGGAAATTTAAAAGCACAGTACACTATTTAAGAGGTAGAACTATGGGTAAGTGCCTGTTGAGAAGCATAGGTGAGCAAGAAACTGTTTTGGGGAGAGTGCATAGGACAGAACAAGAGGATGGAATGTCAACCTGCATTACCTGTGTTTTATATACTGTCTACTATTAAGATGAACTCTGAGGCTCTCGATCTTTTTCTTCCCACAAAAAAAGCAGAAGGCTTTTCCCTTTAACAGTGGAGTCATCTGGCATTAGGTATCCACCTCTCAGTTCATAGGTGAATGATGCTATTCTGAAAAGGAAAAAAGCTTTTACAGTGATCAGTTGGAATGAGGAAGATGCAGACACAGGCACCAGTTCAGGAAGAAGAAACAGTTTATACTGAAGACCCTTTGCTCATCCATCTACACATGCTAGGTAATTTAGGCTTCAAAAGCATTATAGGTGTCACACTGAAATAGCATTACTCCTTACTGTTCACAGTGAATAATGAGGCCTTCCAAGGCCAGGGTCATTATCCCTCTGAGCCTGCTTGTGCCAAGGTAGAGAAAAGAAATATACTGTCTATCTAAGAATACTAATATTTTCATTTCAGATGTGCTTTGTATGAAACAGCAGCTCAGTTTTTTATGGGATGCATCATCATTTCCAGCAAGTCTTATATAATATTTGCTTGGAGCTGGCAGAAAAACTGATACTGCTGAGCCAAATCCCTGGAATTAGACAAGTTAATCACAACAACTGTTGCAGTTTTCCGTATCGGCCACAGGATATCCACCAAGGATAACAGGCAATGACAAAAACAAAGGAGCCAGATATATACAAGTCAGAGCCAGGATGATGATGTTAGAACTGAGCTTTGCATTTGACCAGTGTTTAGAAGGGTGCATGCAACTTGCTGGGATTCTGTCTGAGCAAGATTCAGCTATGCAAAAATCAGGTATCTGCATCATAGGCATCTACAGTAAGCTTAGTTATCTGATGTAATCCTGCAGCTTGAAGACATTCAGTCAACAGAACAGCAGTTCAGGATGATTTAGTGTAGGTACCTACATCAAGAACACTTGAATTGCACACTAAAATCTATTGATTCTTCTGAGTACACACTCAGAAAAAGTACCTAAACAAAAGCATCCAGAGCTATTTGATGCACTGTACTTGGAGCTTATTTGGTATTATAGAGGAGCTTGGAACTCCAGGAAGCCTGGTCTCCTCTCTGTTTGATGTCTCAGTTGCCTTGAAGTGTTTCAGGTATTGCTAGGCATCACTGTCCACCCAACTGATCTGAGCCCCAGCTTTTCTCTGACCACAAAGTGTAAATGGGAGTGATTTGTGTGGATGTAGGTGGTTTCAATAACTATTCTGCTGTACTTTCTTTCTCGTGACATCTCATGTCAGGACATGATTGAAATATCTCCTGTTTTCCTGCAGTGAAGGCACTTTCACTCCTAGCTGTCAATAAAAAACAGCACTTGAAACACTTACCTTAAATGGGTCACCTAATAAAGATAAAGGTTATTATGATACCGTATGCCATGGGACAAAATTTACAATTACGAGTAGATTGGGGATATACAAGAAGTTGAGAGGAGGCACAACTTGGACAGGTGACCCAAACTTGTGGAAGGGATATTCCATACCAGATGATGTCGTGAGTGGGACAGGTGGTATATTCAGTGTTTGACTTCCCAAATAATCATTATAACTTGCTAATGGCTAACCATCTGCCTGTCAGTAGGAAGTAGTAGATTAGTTTCCTATTATGCTTTTCTTGCACATACAGCTTTTGCTTTACCTATAAAACGGTCTTTATTTCAACCCACAAGTTTTTTCACTTTTCCAATTCTCTTCCCATGTCACTTGGTGAGAGTGGGTGAGAGAATCTGTGGTATTTAGCAGCCTACTGGGATTAACCCACAACAACAGAGAGACAAAGTTTGCCTCCCTAAGGTAGCAGATGGTCTGATTTATTCATCACTTTCTTCTTATGCCATTGTATTCACCACTGTTAAGTTAAAAACACTTCAAACAAGGCCTAAAGTAGTTATGACCAATAAGATTTTGACTCTTCCCTGGGTGGATTATAAGTAGAAACTGTTACCATATTTACTGAACTGTAAATCAATTAGTCATCCAGAGGAGAAAAAAATCCTAAGAGCAGAATTACTACTGAACGTAAGTAAAGTCTTGAAGAAGTCAAGAGATCTGTCTGTACCCCATGTTCTTCAGTACTAGAAAAAAAATAAGAGAAACTGAATCAGGGTCCTAGTTGTTATTGAGGAAATCATAATATAGACTGAGAAATGATTTCTTAACACATCAGTAGTGTAATTTCAGTTATTTCATAGATATTTACTGCTTCACTGGGAAACACTGACATTCCTTTTTAGTGGGCTACTACATATACAGAGGAGAGGACAGGAGGCTATTTCCTCTCCTTTTGTATTTATACTTGTTTCTTATTCCCATTTCATTCATCTCCCTCTGCTTGAGTATTATTACTAAATTTGCCCTTTTTTGAAATCTAATTTTCTTCAAAGATTGATCTACATAGAACTAAAGCAACATCTCTGACAGAAGTGACCCACTAGATTTCATGCCGTTTTCCAAAAGAGTGGAAGATCTACAGCATCTAAATCAAATCAGAGCCATTCAAATCGGGTCATGATTAAGTAGGTTGCTCCTGAAGTAATGCCTCCTGTTTATTTCCATGGAAACTGAAACAGAATGTCAGTATGTGCGATTTTTTCCACATGGAGGAATTCAGTTACACACCTTTTCTTCATCTGCACTTCCATGTCGGAAGCCATACTGTCAGACTGCCCCTCTGCTGCCGCCTGTTACATGGGGGCAAAGTTTGATGTAATACTTGCAAGAATGTTCAACTTCTACTGTCATGCCAGTAACATCTGCCTCTGCCATCTTGGGCCAACATAATAAAGTAGGAGACATTATTTTATCACTTCACGTATTTATTTCTTTGAAGAGATGCCCTTGGAGTAGTAGTATTCCACAGTCCTATTCTTAAAAGAAGATTATTTAATTTAATATGGCAAAATTATAACAGAAAGCCAAGTGAAGTTTCCCAAATTGAGAAATCACGGTTCTATGTGACATTACTTATGCCCCTACTGGAGTTAACTATATTAGCTCTTGAGCTATTCAACTCCATCTCCTGAAGCTGTCTCATGTACTGACAAGGAGCTGATTAGGAATCCCAGTTTTCATCTGTCAGATAAACTAAGCTAGCAAATATCCGCTGCTGTGGACCTGATTGATTTTCTGCATGCTCAAATCTTGCATAATCCTACAGTGGACTGCTGGGTTCACGGTAAATCACTATCATGTCCCTTCTAAAAACTCTTCTTGTAGCTGTTTCAGCCCTGAGTCCTCATTCACACGTGGCACTTGTGTGGCTTTAAGCCATATGGCAATTTTATTGTATGATTTGCAATGTCAGGAATATTAACTGCCTTGGCCCAGATTCATGTCTTCATAGAAAATAAGTATTATTGAAACATAGTTGGATTCAACTTTAAAAATGGTGAATTTGGGGCAAGCCAAACTACAATCTCATCCTAGCTTCACAACTTTTGTTTCAATGCTCTGTTGTAGAAATGGGCTGAAAAATACCTTATCATTTTGCCCCTTTTCATATAGCATGTACTGAATGCAGAAATTCGCTTTGCATTCAGTACAAACATGACACTCTGAAAGGACTTTGTCAGCATCCTTAATTGCTGGGCTGATGCCACAAGACTGATGGATTGTAGGCTCCTATATTTCTAGAGGAAGTATGAGAACAGATGGGATTTTGCCAATTTAAACTTCAGTACATATTTAATGTCCTATTTATCTCTTCCAGTGAGCCTGAAATTGTAATAAATGAACTAGATTTTTACTGGAATCTGTTAATGTCATGGAAAGTATTTGTGAAGAACAAAAAGCTCTATTAGCCTACATTGACCTGCAAATAAACAACAGGCTGTAAGGAGTGGTTACCCACTTTCTAATTTGCTTAACAGCCTTTTAATGAGTTGGCTGATGGCAGTACAGTAAATACACTGGTCTAGCACCCTAAGGGCCTCTATTCATGCTATTTCCTCAAGCATTGATACACATCCTATTATTTTTGTTCCTCTATTTTTCACTTAGATGAGCCTAGTGATACACTCTACATACACTACAGTATTTAAGCTATTTCAGATGCTGGAATGCAAGTAACAGTACTAAGATATTCCTGTTACAAGCCTAAAAATCTCAGTGCTCAATTCATTTGTGTACCAGATTGAGTTTCCCTACCTAAGTCTAAATCTCCATCTCTATCTAATGAGTTTCTCTACCTAAAGTTTACCTCATCATTTCGCACGTTGCCTATTTTTACTGCTGCTGTGATGATTTACTTTGAAGGGACCAGAGCTGTAAAAAACATAACATAACGCAATCAGTGTTGTCTGGGAAAAGAATCAGAGTAGGCTGCATGCTCCAACAAGACAAGTAGGGAAACAGATTGGTTACTTTTAAATTTGCCAGGTGAATCTGCAACAAACTTTAAGCTCAGCATGGATACCTTCTGATAGTAAAATAACTTTTTATTTTAGCCTAAATCTCTTAGACGTGGAAGTCACAAAAGAATTATCCTTCTGATACTACTGGATATGAAATTAATGGAAGAATGCTGTTCTGTTTGGTATGTAGGGGCTTCTTCAAGAATCATGAACTGATTTACATCTGAAAATGAATAATAACAGAATGAAAATAGCAGAATAATTTCCCAATAGTTTTCAAATTTGAGCAAGTTGGATGAATTCCAGATTGAGGACTAAGTGATAGAAATGTTTTCAACATTGGGCATCTTCATAAGCAAAATACAGCATATCTTGTAAGTTTTAGACTTACAAGTTTTAGACTTTACACTTCATGTAAGAATTAGCGTTGATCACACACAGGCTTTATGTGCTGTGGGGACACACATAAGACAAACAAATTATACAACTGATGCCTTCTACTGAGTGAAAGTCAGACATTGTTTCAGTAACTAAAATAAGCAGCATTGGATCCCTTGCCCTGAACCCCAGACCTAGCTGACAATTTGTTGGTTCGTGGCACCCACTGGGTTCCTTTGTGTCCACTGGGTGGAGGGCACCTCGAATTCCATAGGTGTTGCTACGTGCTTCAGATTGGGAAAATAGTTCAGGTTGGATAATAGGAAAAAACTTATTCTGTGGCCAAATATTGGAACAGGCTGTTGAGGAAAGTGATGAAGTCACTGTCCTTAGAGGTGTTCAAGAGATGTGGAGATACACTAGGGAATGTGCTTTATTGGGTGTGATGGTGTTGGGTTGGCAGTTGGACTTGATGATCTTGAAGGTATTTTTCAATATCTTTTTTCAAATTTAACAATTCTATTATTCTGTTTTTTGAACCCCTAAAAACAGTCATTTCTAAATGTCATGATTTATTTATGCAAATTACAAAATGTGGTTTCAAGTTGTTGAAAAATGACATTGTTAAGAAAGGATAAATCTCTGAAATACCCAACTAAGTGTCATCTCATCCATACAAGTGAAGACTTAAAAAAAAAAAAAACAAAAAAAAAAACAAAAAAAAACATTTAAATGACTGCAACAGGTCAGTTTTTCTCCCAGGCTTTACTTAGCACCTTTGTTAGAGATTTAGTGCCTGAACACTAAACCAAACACACTTAGCAAAAGCAAAAAGTCTGCAAATAAGTTAAAGAATGCTAAGTTCCATTTAGTCTCCAAATAGTCTGTGATTAAATAGTTTCTATTTAAGGAGCAGCCATACCAAACTATCTTATGCAAAATTTTAAAGGCTAATGGATTCAACAGGATTTAAAATAAAGAGAGGAAAGGAAGAAAGGAAGTGTTTTTTTCAGCTAAGATAAAATAATTTGTATTTAAAACATTGATGTGCAAAATACACTCATCCTTTTCTCCTTTGCTTTCAGAAAAGGATAACTACTAGAGTAATGGCACTTAAATGCTAATAGGACGAGAAATAGAAGAGTAAAAAGAGCTAAAAATATTGCTAAATGATGGAGATGTTGATCTAGAGGTCACCGATTTAATCAGCTTTTATGATTTTTACAAACAATGCCATTTTATAGGCAGGAGCAAACTTTCTTGGAGAGAGAGAAATGGAAGGAAAAGGACCGCAAGATATGACAGTGGTATTTAAAATGTCACTAAATGACATCTTCACAATGAAGACTTTCGAGAAAAGAATTGTGAAGAGGGGCATAAAACAAAGCTTAGAGTTACTCTCTTTCTTTAAAGAGCCTGCAGAAAAGATGGCTTTGTTATATCTGCACCAACATTTGCGAAGTCTAAAACTCATGGCGAGCTGTCAAATGAATCTGAAGTCGCTGGCATAAAAGTTGCTGGTGATATTTTTTGTTTAATTCATGTTATTTTCAAAAATTCCTAGGTAAGGTAAATTGATAAATCTCTTTTAGACTACAACATCTGACAAGCTGACATGAAGTTAGAAAAAATCTAGAAATGCACATTTTTGTAGGAGGTGTTATTCTTAAATGTCATGCGTAAGACCATTTGGACAGGTAGAATTTGCATAATCCATGGATCTGATACTTAATTCAAGCAGCTCTGAAAACTGATGTAGGGCCATGATACTGTACAACAAAGTAATGAGTCAGATGCTGGTTTCTGAGATGGCGAAATGTTAAAAAAAAAAAAAAGTTTCTAAAGTCAAGATAGACTAAATATTGGAGAGAACGTACTCAGAGAAGTTCTGTTAACATGGGCATCTCTCCAACAGCCTGTACTTATCAGCACATGGAATGTTGTTCAATTGTAGATTACTTCCATCTAAATTTGAGTATGTCTCAGTTTAAAGTAGAGAAATACGCACTGTGTGATTTATATATTTGTTAGCTTCAGTTGCTCATTGGAATGACTTGATTCTATCTCCACTTACTGAAAAAGAAGCAAAAGGGAAGGAATCCTAAGACTAAGAAAGATAAACCAGAGATATGCAGAAATGGAGGGCATTTCTGGAACATTTCCTTCAGTAGTTTGTTGCATCATAAGAAAATTTCTGTTTACTCTTTGACTTCAAATTTCAAATGTTGGCTCTTGTGAAATAAAGCAAAACGCACTGAGTGCAAAACACAAATTTGGAATATACAGGATGACTAACTTACACGGTCATATCAACTTACAGCTACAGGATCATGGCCAACAAATTGACATATGTTCATAAGATGAAAATATTCAACAGCAAAAATAGCAGTATTGCAGTTAGAACCAGAACAATGCAGAGAAATCCATTTATGCATGCATAAATTTGTTAATTCTGAATGCTAAAAGCAGAGAGATTTTAGAGAGAAATCAGGAAATCCTTTCATCTGATGAAGGCCTTTGTGCTCACTGGAACATAGCATCTAGTCCAAAGATATCTGGAATTAAAATAGTAAAAAGTATGCATGTAATACTGCCATTAATGGAAAGTGTCCACTAAGATATACTTTACATAGTTAAATGAAAATATATTGATGCTAACTTTGAAAGAAAGAAAGATAAAACCTGAGGGTAAAATTCTGTCCATATAACTTTATTTCCACTAATCATGTTCATACTCAAATAGAATATCTAAAGAGTTGTACTGTCATCTATTTGGATGACTGATAGCATGTAATAAGAAAGACCAATCACTTCATCTAGATAGTGGCTATAAAAAACAGTGTGAGCTCAGGGGCTTCGTGAACATAAATCACTAACAAGGGAGTGCATGTGATTATTATAAGAATAGAAGA
Source organism: Centrocercus urophasianus (assembly GCF_019232065.1). Taxonomy (NCBI): domain Eukaryota; kingdom Metazoa; phylum Chordata; class Aves; order Galliformes; family Phasianidae; genus Centrocercus; species Centrocercus urophasianus. The sequence goes on from NW_024884253.1 coordinate 2,194,833, forward strand.
AGGACTAACTCTATTGAATTAATTGCTGGCTCAGGATAATCCTTTAGTCCTTTAGTGAATATTAAAGAGTAAAAATAAATAAAGGGGGATTTTGTGACCCACAGTTAGATACCTTTCCAATGGTTTGTTTCATTAACAATCAATAAAGGCATCGTAGCAAAACTCATTTTTTCATTTAAAATCAGGACAGAATACAGAGAAACATTTACTGGAAGCAATGCAGAAATAGATTTGATCAGAGGGGGGGGACTAAACTTAAAACATTTAATTATGTTCAACCCACAAATTACATGATCAAATCAGACATTTACTCTTGATCTTTGCTATGTTAAATGTATAATTCAACAGGAGTTTGTGCATAACAATTCAGCTGGAGTCTCACTTTCTGAAATTTCATGTGTTTGTACAAGCGTTGCATATCTTTTAGTGGGTAACTAAGCATTGGATGATAATTAATAAAGTGAAATTTAATGTTGTAAGGTACTTTGTATTCCCTTCCCTGCCTTTTATCTTCTGCTGAAAACCTGAAACAATACCTACTATCTGCAAGTTAGCAAGTGAGGGATAGGATATGTTTGAGAAAGACTAGGCAAACCTGTAGTTCTTTATCAAACCCTTGGTCTGTTCAAGAAACTGTTAATCCCCAGATCATAAATACACTTTAGAACACAGATTATTTCAAGCAACTTTAACAGTCTGAATTAAATTTCTAAACTATCTACTTAAATAAGTCCTTTTGTAACACTGGAACACTTCTGATTCTGGGTGATCATACTGCTTCTTGGGTGATTCATCCCACTTACGTTAGATATCTATGGTAGACTGAGATGAATCACCATTTGAAACTACCAGTCTCTTCTGTATGATCACTGAGGAAGTTTAAATTACTAGTTAAAATTTTTCGTCTACTTAGAGTGGGACTTTTATGATGTACAGTAGTGTGTGCGTTATCCTACTGTCCATAGCAGTCATTCTAGATTGATACGGATTACATCAACAGGAGAGATCTTTGTTTTTCCCTGTCTGTTACCTACTCCTGAGAAATGACTGACCATGTATGATAGTGTGATGGCACCAGGTGCCAGCACACCTTATTTGAGTGGTTATTCAGTGAGCTAAGAAATATCCAATACCTTAAGTAAAACAGAATCTACTAAATGTTACAGTCAATTCCCAGTATTTTTTCTCTTCATTCTTCCTGGAAAAACAAGCAAACAAAAAAACAGAATGCAGAAAACAAAAAACAATCCTTCATTCTGCTACGAGAAAGGGGACGGACTCATTAGCAAGAAAGGGTGAAAACGGTTCCGTACTAAATGAGGGGAGAGTTAGACTGAATATAAGAAAAAAGTTTTTTACAATAAGGGCAATGAAGCACAAGAACAGGTTTCCCAGAGAGGTGGTGGATGGTCCCTGGGGATACTCAGGGTCAGACTGGGCAGAGCTCTGAGCAACCTGGACTAGATGTAGGTGTCTCTGTTCACTGCAGGGGAGTCGGAATAGATGATACTTAAGGGTCCCTTCCAATTTAAACAGTTCTATGATCCTCTGATTTGAAATCCAGATAAAAAGTCTCACTAATTTCCTTTATGCAGCAGTAATCTAACCTCCTAGTTATGTCCTGCCAAAGTATTTGACCATGTTAAATACCTTCTAGAGGAAGGTGACAAAAAATCCTTTGCAAATTTCATACTTGAGAGTAGGGTTTCCTCTCTTTGCTGAGGCTACCACCAAGAGGACTTTTTAGTGTAAACCTAAGTTTCAGCTTTTGTGCCATGAATGTTTTTCTTCTGAGGAAAAACTTCATTTCTGTTAGAGTTTAGGCTAGATTTGAATCAGAGACTTGCAGGTGAAGCCTTGTTACTGACTACCTCTCAACTAAGCTTCAGTAGATGTTATTACCAGCTTGCAGTAAAGGACTGAAAGCAGTTCTCATGCTATAGTGTGAATGAGGCAACTTGAGATCATCCATATGCTTTTACAGATGTGTACCATTTTGTCCTTTTTAGATAATGGCAATGACACTGTCACATTCATTCTGTAATATGCTTCTACTTCATTTTTAATATAAAGCTCAATTAAGACACATGTATGACTAAAAAAGACATTAAAAGGATACCTTGAGCCTCTATCTATCCCCCAGATTTAAGTAAGAGAGAACACTAATTTAAGACTAAAAATTATCAATGCCTTTTACACGGATTCCTATTAATCAGCATCAGAACGAGAGCAATTTGCAAAATTCATGTGGCATCTATTTAACTTTTTCTTCTAAGTAAGTAAATGAAAGAGATTTACTAATTCCAGTAGACACTTCATGAATTGGTAATGGATGAGAGATACTAAACACAGAGGGACATATTAAATCTGTACAAAATGCAAAATACTGCTCAGATCTCTGCTAAATTCATTTGATCCCTTTTTGCATCTTTTAAGGCTCATCAGATTTTATAAATATTGATACAGAGTAGTGAAAGGTGACTGCAAAGCAATGCTGGAGTCTTTGTGTGTTAAAGAATAATAATCACAGGAAAAAAAAAATGCTAAGAAATCTAGAGTGTCTGCTCCAGTGTCAGATTTTGGGACACTCTTCATTATCTCCGTGACTCTAAACCTGGCTGAAAAGGCCAATTTCATGTAATGCTGTATTTTTGGCAGGATTGGTAGAGATGTCTGTTTTAGAAATTCTGACATGACAACCTTTGGATTTGAATAGCTTTTTTCTCTTTTTGTAAGATATATTAGTTTATGGACACCCAAAAGAAATCCAGTCAAAATATTTCTCAGGTAACAAGCAGCACACATTAAACAAGGGTTTTCAAGATACTGGGGCCAAAATAATCAACACTCAAAATTTCTGTTGAATCAATATGAACCTTTACCTTAAAATGTTGAGTTGAAAAACATATTTTCACTCTGTCTCGAGTTGAAGCTCCCACGGACTACATACCATGGCTTCATCTACCAGGAGTGGTCTGTGAATTATGGTGTTAGAATTATTCTGTGTCCTTTCTGTGCCTTGTACCCTAGAGAAAACAAAATTTTACTTCTTTTTTTAGAAATATTTAGTCACTGGCCTTACTTTCCTGAACTCTCTCTGATCCCTAGTTGAGTTCTCATTCTGCTAGGAAGAAAAGCACATCCACTTTTCTTGTTTTAGCATTTTTGTTGCTTGTGGCTTCAAAAACAGCAGTCAGAGACAGAAACTCATAATAAGAAAAATGGTCACTGGTAGGTCAATAGCACTGAATCTGAGAGGGTCTGTGGATGCCACTGTAATATAGATGATAAACGAGTGGGGCTTCAACAAAGGTCAATGTCAGTGAGGAGAAAAGGCTGGGTTTAAAATTGGAGAATGGATTATGGCATGAAGCAAGGCAATCTTTGGCCATTGAATGGGAGAGCTATGTTCAAAGTGTGTTCTTTGGAGGGAGACAGATGAAACTTTTCTGTTGTAATCCAAATATTGAGAAGTTCTTACTTGAGTAACTTTACAAATTAGCTTTCAAATACATAAAGCCAACAAAATCTGGGTTCTACCCAAGAATGTATCACAATTCCCAAAGACTTTGATCTGCTTCCAAACTCATCAGAAAACATGATGGAGCTTTCAGTCCTGCAGACTAGAAAAACTGCTTTACAATTAAATTTGGACCAATTGGTGGCTTCAACACATAGAAAGATGAAAAATGAATTTCTTGCAGACATAGTGAAGTTTGCTCCAGCATAAAGCAAATGTAATAAAAGAAGCATTGACTTGCATCAATAAGTAACTTCTTTCAGTTGTTTCCAGACCTTTTTCTCCATCCCATACAACGTTGTGCTACTGGTGAGCCTGAAGTGCCACAAGCTATAGCATAGTATTTCAACATAGTCCAAAATCAGAGGTGGTTTTCTTGGAATTCCTGCTGGCAGCCAGAGATATTTAAAAATGGATGAGATGCATTGGTCAAAAGGAGGGAAGGATGGCTCACTAAGGGGTTGCATCCCATTAGCTGTACTATGATATGCCTGCCTGCTCGTCAGATGGTACTGGACTCTCACAGTGTTTTGTGGGAATTACTGCAATGCTTTAGGGAAATGCTAGCCTTGGGGAAACAAAACAAAACAAAACAAAATCTGTCTTTCCTGTGCTTATAGTATCCCAACCTTACTTAGTTTCAACTGACAAGAAGTGGAGAGAGTATAAATTCAATTTTACTCCGTGGTTTTCTTTGTTATTTCTAGTATTCAGCTATGCAGTTCTGTGGTGCCTAAACATTATTCCAACTTATGCATTATTTACTAGTTAATATTTCAAAACAGATGTCTCTAAGTAAAATCATTTATTTCTTCTTGCTTGTCTGCCTCAGGGCCAAATATGAGCAATCAATGAAACTCCTCCTTAATAATGTGAGGTAGACTAAAATCATGATGCTGGGACCATGGGGCTGCTCTAAGTGCTGGACCCGTGGACACTGAAAACTTTGTAACAGCATGTGTCAGGAATAAGTCCGGGTCATTTCCCAGTTCAAGACTTTCTAGGAATGGCCTGGACAGAAACAGAATAGTACCCTAGTGACAATCAAGTGCCCATCAAACCAAGCACAATGGTAATTAACCAAATGCAACATGGATTTAAATAGCTTATTTAACCATGTATTAGCACAAATTGTCTAATCTTTGGATTTTATAATCTAGTGTTGACTAGCTCATAAGATACTGGGATAGGCTCTTTATATTTCTTTTCCTTTTATGGATAATTGATTGTATCACATTACTGATCTTTCCATTAGGAAAGCACAAACTTTCATAGCAAAGTCACTAGGTTGAAATGAGAACTCTGCTGCAACACTTAATTCTTTGGAAACTACAGTACAGAAGGGAATGGCTCAGGATACTGTCCATATATGTATTGAAGTGAACAGCTCTATAGACTCTTGAAAAGGTTTCCAGAGACTCTAAGGCCTTAGTGGTAACTTGATTACAGATAAAGATACTGATTCATCATGTATTTATTCAAATAAATGTATTTGAGAGCAGAGATAATGGAGTCTCCCTCTTTGGAGATCTTCAAAAGCCCTGCTTCTGAGCAACCTGGACCAGGTGAACACAGAGATATCCCAGCAGAAGATAGTTACAAATCATTGAGAAGAAGGATATAAATGGGACAATGCAATGGACATGACTTTCTTTTAACGAATGAGGCCCAAAAGAGAAGTCACAAGGAGTTCATGGCAAATTCCCATGAGAGACTATAGAGTGCCTGTGGGGGTATGCAAAAGATTGAACTACAGTTTGGTGTAGGTTAGGTGGTAGGAGGGCAGGTCTTGTAATTCGGCATACAAAAGGAGGAAAAGTCAAGAATCTAGTGAATAAAACAGATGATGACGATAAGGTGAAAGTAGTGAAGACAGACTGAAAAAGAATACCTACTTTGGGCTCTACCACTTCGAGTATAGAGTAAAGCCTGAAATGACTACTTCATGTTCCAGTAATCACAAAGAATATAGGAAGAAATGTTAGAAATAGTATCCTGATGACTCTACAGCCAGAGCTTATCAACAAGGCCGTTCTGCTCACAGCTGTGCTCTGCATCTTACAGTTTGCATACCTTCCCTTTAGATTTCCTTGACTCTACAACACTTGGCAAAGCATGTATTTTGAATTTCATGGAAGTTTTCAAAAGAAATAACAGAGGCATTTAATATCTAGCTGGAAAGGATGAAATTAACAAAGAAAGAGAGAAAGACAGAAAGAAAGAGAGAAAGACAGACAGAAAGACAGAAAGAAGGACAGAAAGACAGAAAGAAAAAGGCAGAGAACAGTCAGGGTACCTCATCACTTACAGCAAATTATCTAATAATAAAAGAGCCAAGATTGAAATTAACTACTTGCTCTCTGATTTCTCACCCTTCCCCCTGCTAACTTTTGATACATGTGCACCAGTAACAATTACAAAGTAGCTATCCACAACATCCACAAAATTATACAAATTACAAAGGGGCCCAATATGGGCAGTACACGCCAGACTTTCCTCTCCAGTGAACTGCATAACACCCTGCAGCATTTGGGCTCTCTCAGCAGGTATGTTAGTTAGAATTCATGAAACTAATCAGTTGGAGTGAATGCACACCAGTAAGCATGCTTGGAATAGTGCAGACATCTGACTTTCATGAGAAAAGAGTAGAAATAAAAGAAGCTTTCATTGCTTTGTCTTGTCTTTTCTTCCCTTCAGCATCACCTAAACAAAATGGAATCAAGGCTTCAGTCCCATTCAGAGTGATTCAGCCTCCCTGAGCTTCTATATTGTCACTATCATGTGTGACCATTTAAGCAAAGATACCTAGAAGAGACTTTAAATAGAGTAAGAGAATTACCAAGCATTTTCTGAAAGAGCTGTTGAAACTTTAAAGGACAGTGTTGTTTCCTCCTAGGCAGCAAAGTGAACCAACCAAGAATTGTTGCAAGAAAATGATAATAGGTGTTGGAATTCAAATCCACCCCAAGTGAGGCAAGGCTGAGATGTCTGTGTTTCATGGGATAGATTTCAATATCCAGTCCTTGCTGAAGTCTGCTCAGTCAGGTCTGTCTGTTGAAAACACATCTGGTTGGTTCCCGAGGTAGCTATTAGAGATGAGACCAGGAAATCCCACTGTTTAATGATTCTGCTCTCTTCTGGGAGTTCTAATGTCGTTACATGGTTTGCTGATATGTTCTTCTTGTTTTCCTTTTGCCCTTCTGAATAGGAGCTCTGATTCCACCACAGAGGGAAAAAGAAGTATCAAAAAAGGCTCAGGCACAGTCAAATGAACAACTTTTGCTACGTTTGACAATACATTGCCGTTACCACTTTTCATTTGATGTCCACCCTTCCACCTTCACATACTAGAGAAGCAGTTAGTGTTGTGTTTTATCCACTATTTATTTGTGTTGTAAAACACTGGTTCATCCATCTCTGCCAAAATGATTTAGAATTAGTCTCCAGCAAAGACTGGATCCTGCAACTGGTACAGCTGGAGACAAAAGAGAAAAGATATTTGCATATCTGTGCCATCTGGACAGTGTGGCGTAATATACTGAGAACTTCAGAGAAATCATGAAAATGTATTCAGCATATGCTGAATGTTTTAGCCATATTATTCTATACCAATTGCTATATTGTTTCTGTCATTTTACCATCAATTAAAAATCAAAGGTATCAACATAAGGTGCTGTAATCTGTGAAGCTTCAGGGATCTGTTCTGCAGGAGAGCAGTACATTTTTTTGGAGAAAGGAAAGACTGCTATCCTTTTCCACAGATACACTCGAGATAGTTCAGTCACTGAACAATGATATTTCTCTAGCTGAAGATTAAAGTATGAATATCATTATCTAAAGAAATTAGTTGTAAATATTTTACTCATTAATTGCATCTGAACTGACACCAAGATTGGATGGAAGAAATTTCATGTAATAAATCCGTGTAACAACAATGTAGAGTCTGTGTAAACTATTTATTTTTTTCCATCTTAAAATCAGGTGTTTTGTGTAAGCTTCATCCAGAGTCCATCTGAAGTCAATAGAGATGAATAGGCACCTATGGAGCATGAGTCATCTTATCTATGATAGGAAGGGATGAATCACCCTCCAGAAGTGAATTTCTTTCTCCATGTTTGGTTTCAGATCTGAAGAGCAATGTGAGCAACTGAAAGATGTGTTCAGGTGTTTCTAAGTGCACAAGATACCATACTAAAAATACCATCTATTCTTAAATTCTTAAATAATCTTAAATAATCTGTCTTGGTTACATCTTCAAGACAATCGTGACAGCAACAATAATATTCTCTTCCTGTTGATTGTAGAGAGAATTCAGCTTAGCCTAGAGCTTTATCTTCGTGCTAGATGAAGTTAGCTGACATGAATCCCATGTAAACCGCTTACAAAGTACGTCTAAAACTTACACATACTTTCAAAAGTCTATAAAGGGTGCTTTGAACTCTTAAGTACCGATACATCAAATGCTTATCTGATTAGAAGATATGTGGTCCTCTTTTCCTGAAAGTTTCTAGGAAACATTAACACTTTCTTATCAAGAGTTGTATACAATTGGCTTGAGATTGAAAATAGAATTTTTTGAGATGTCATTGTTTTCTTTGCTCTGCTGTTGGTTCTATTTCTGAATAAACAACATAAGAAATTTAGATTTATTGTGACAATGTTTGGAAGATGAATTGGTCAAAGAACTAATATTACATTTCAACACCCTTTAATCCATTATCAACTTTTTCAAAAACACTTAGGAGAAAGCCGAAAGGATGTTTCTGTGAGTTAATAGAGCACATCTAGCACATGTGGTCTATTTGAGACAAACATTCTGATGGAAAAATATTAATCCTTAATCTGCCTAAATATGTCCAGGGAACTGAATTCTGGGGAAAAATCTAATTTCAACCAGTGAAGTGAAAAGATCTAGATTTCAGATCTTGAATTCATTTTTTTTTTTTTTTTCTACAGTCTGCTGAATTTACCCTAAATATTCTTTATATATATATATGGCCACAGCAAAGACTAACACATATCTGATTTTTCCTGAGTTCGATCACAATTTCAAATGTGGATAAAGGCTGTTGTCCATTTGCCTATGTCAATCAGTTGGACAGATATCATAGGTCTGCAATTACTGTGAGTAGTCAGAAAAGCCTCTTTGACTAGAATGAATTCATAAATCCCAACATGTGTGATGAAAGCACTAGATCTACTGAATAAAGTTACATGCTTGTTAAGCATATCCAGAGGATCTGCACAACACTGGAACAAGGAAATACACTAAAACACCCTAAGTCTGTTTCTTCAACCTTTTTTTTTTTTAACACCACTCAAACATGAAGTTGGTGTGAAGTTGCACTACAAATTCATTCTTCTTTCTTCTGGACTTGTTAATGAAAAGGGCAACAAGTTTCAGCTAGTGAAAAGTGACATATTTCCATTGTCTTTGTGGGTATCATGACAATAGGTATTGAATGAAATACTGACATAACATACAGATAAGGTATGGTCTGATCACAAATATAGGATGCTAACCCAGTGAAAAAAACTGTAGAAAAGTCAATAAAAACATTTTAGCACTTCGGAAATGGAGACTACATAAAAAAGTTTAAGTGGACTAATTACTTGAATTGCATTACATTACAAACCTAAGCTGGGTTTTTACAGCCCTGTATTTCAGTCCTTGCTGTTTCTTGCTAATGAAGTTAGCTATAAGACAAACAGGACGATGCTCTGACTTTTACTGACCTGCCAAACATAAAGATGTTTACTACTCAGAGCAAGGGCAGAATGCAGGGGATGACTACCAGGTTAACAAGCTTTATGGAAACCTGATCTCTCTATACCATAGGGAGAAGTGGTATTTGTACATATCACAGAAGCTTCAATCAATTTACAGTCAAGCATATCCATCTTCGAAACTAGGGAGTAAACAAGTCATATGTTGGCACTTGTACCAGTGCCAGATGGCTACAGACGACAGCACTAAAAACAGGATCAAAGTCATCTCTTAACAGTTACATGAGTCAAGTTTTGTACAACTATTTGATGGGACAGTAAAGTTCACTTTACGTTATAGTGCAGACTGATCTAGGGAGACATCTTTGTCTGTAACACTGACACTGATATTACAATCCTTACACAACATTCTTGATCATTGTGACTCTTCTATTATTTGAATGGCCAAAGGGTGAAGTAAGTAGAGCCGAGGTACTAAAATCTATTCTTCAAAGCTTAACTCTGATTCTGTTCAGCAATATCCTTCAAAACTGTTGGAGAAAGCAAAAAGGAGTAAAACAAAGAGTAAGGAAATTGAGGATCTTTTTGCCTTGGTGCAAGGGATGAATCTAATTACTTATTTTTTGAGGACTTTTAAAAATACAATTGCAGTAATAGGATCTCAGATTTAAGCTGTCAGTCTCGAGTAGTGTAAAAATTCATGCCATTCATTTAGTGGGCGAGAAACTCCTTACTACAGGCTGATTACCATCGTTGGATATTTTTTTCTCCACAGTGTTGAGATAATGGAAAATTATCAGGAGCTTCTTGCTTAATCTTAGCACAGAAAAGGTATATCTAATACAAACAGAGGGAAATACACTGACATCAATGTGTGCCTGCTGGGCCACAGCCAGATCTTTTTATTACCATGGCATTCATTAGCAGACTTGGAGCACTGCTAGTTTTGCATGGACAGTGTATCATTTAGAACATGCTGCACAAGATAACGAGAGTGATTTTCTTTTCAGGAAATGGCTACCTTTTCCTCTAGGGCACTGTATAACTGAGAGCAGTTTGCAGCCTGTAGCTTTTGGTGATGTTTCCAATAACCTTAGTGAAAATGCCATTAAACCTATCCTTGCCTTCTGGTGAACTACAATCATTAAAAGTGCTGGTATTCTGCAAAAGAAATCTGCATAGTAAAATGTGGCCAAGTTAGCTATCAGAAAATCACTGAGAAAAAAAATGTTATTGTGAGCAATCTGTAATATCATAGAATCATAGAACTGCTCAGGTTGGAAAAGGCATTAAAGATCATGAAGGTCTTTTCCAACCCGAGCAATTCTATGATTCTATGATTTTATGACTCTATATCACAGATATTGTAGCTACATTTATCAATTGTTTTTTTTAAAAAATCAAAATCTTCTATCAAGAAACTGAAATACACCAGTGGATGTTTGATGGCTACCACTGACATAACTATGAGCTGAGCACTGCAATTATCTTGAAATCAAGTTCTTGTATTATGATTTCCAGTGCAATTTTTCCAGGATGTATTTTATGCCATACTGCCAAGTTTCTGACCATTTCTCAGTTGTTTCACCCAGATGCAAATTTGTCCACTTAGCTCAGGCTCAAGCAAAAGCAGTCAGATAATACTCTGGAAAGTCAGCATCACTACTTCTGTCTCTATGCTCACTATGTTCCTCATGCTTAAAGATTTCCTGGGTACTAGGGTCTTTCTTTCATAAAAATGGCCATGAACCATGATCAGAGAGGTTTGTATTTAACAAAACAGCATTAAATTAGATGCTGGATGTGAATTTGGACAACTGCTTTTCTTTTTTCTTACTAGTGCAAACACCAGACTAGTATTTAATCAACTGAATATCAGATCAGTGACATAAGAGAAATTGAAAAGAATGCTACAAGAAAACAGTAGTCAAAAGAGTTTGCCCTGGAGAAAGAAACAAACTCAGAAAGCAATGATAATTGTTCATCTACCAGTAAATTTTGAGAATCAAGACCATGACTTCTCTTGAATTTATAGGCAGCTCAGATGAAGGATCTAAATTGTTTATTAAAAATAAAGAAAGAGGGAGAAATTTTATTTCACAGTCTCTCTCAATAGTTTAAGCTTGGGAAAGGATCCAAGACTTTATGCCTTTTGCATCCTCATGAAAAGAAATTTGCTCAAGCCTGATTGTAGGAAGAAAAGTAAAGTCATAGAGTGTCTGCTGCATCGAATTACAGGAATCGTGCAGAACTTACTGGAGAGACAAATATGTGGATGGCTGTAAAAATGCACACAAAAGCTATTTTTCTTCCTTGACTGCTGTGCTTAGCAAACACTACGCCAGCTATGTTTCAGTGTTCATTTTCTGCAGGCAATTAATTTAGTTCAAATGCAGACAAGTAGAAGTATCTTCAAAATTTCCCCAGAAAAAAATAAATGAACAAAGAACAAAGAAAATTGTAGGTTGTGTGTTTATCAATGGAACAGATCCTGTCTGGATCAAGGAAACTGAGAAATAGGGTGATGGATCTTAGCCCTTCCTATGCACTTACTTTCTGTAGTAGGAGATATTGTGCATGCCCTTAGTTAGACGTTTATGTTCTGCCATCTTACAAAACTATTGCCTTGATGAACACACAGCAACATAATTAAATTTCTTTTTGCCTAATGACTACGTTGGGGTTTGATAAGGAAGTGACTTTGAAAACTTACATAAAGTGACTTTGGCACTTACATAAATGGGATATGCCTTACAAGAAATGTGTAACAATATTAATCAATGTAAATACCATAATAGAGAGTAGCAAGATATTAAAGACCATCTTCTTGGGTTAAATGACACTATTTATTCTACAGTAAATTCACAGACCACATGCATTCATCTATAGATTTGGAATGTGAGGGGTTTGCTGGCACTTCAAGATCTCTCTTCTGACGTTCTGTAAGCAGAAAGATCCCCAGCCTGTGTGTTTTGGTTGTAGGGTTGGACAAGACTTTCCAGCCATAACAGAGCTTTGTTTTGCCCTAGCTTTTACCTGAGAGAAATTGTTCCTCATTTTTCTACAAAATTGCTGAGATCCTAAAAGCAATTACCTCTGAAAGCAATTTCCTAGTATTAACTTACTAAAAAGAATGACCCTTGTGATGCCAGCCCTGCAAGTTCTGTGTTCACAAATAGGTCATTTCAGGACTGGGAAGATGCAGCCTGTTTGAAGATCTAAACACACTGAGGTTTAGAAACTCTCTGATTTCTGTAGTCTTGTTTAGTTGTTAGTTTTGTTTGTTTGCTTGTCTTCTCCAGTAAAACAGCTGCTGCTTAAACTCAAATAAGCAACCCAACAATTCCACTGATATGCCTGAGTAGATGCTTCAGAGGAATGTGGAAAGAAATAACTACTTCACAGTGAAAATGTCTGTCCCTCAGGGAAACAAAAAAAAAAACAAAACAACAACAACAACAACAACAAAAGTTGGTTGAAATATAAGCTTTAAAGTTTAAAGGCTGTGAGTTTTTCTCATTATTTACTATTTAAGCACTGATTACTCTTTTCGACCATTTAAATGTTAATCCATTATTAAATGGGTTAAAGAAGCTCTGAAAAATTCATGACAGACTTTGTAACTGCCAAAATAAGACTCTCAGAAAGTGTATTTAGAAAGAAGGAGTCTAATTAGTTCATTGGTTAATGAAGTAAATCGTAAGAGATTGGCTATGGAACCAATCTCATTCGTTGCTTTCACTAACTCCTAAAATGTGGTAGGAAGTTTCTCTTCATGGTCTGATTATTGTCCCTTTGAAAAGCAAGAGGAATAGTGTAGTCAGTGTCTGGGCTAATTGGTGACATATTTTGTAGTATGCTGAATCTGTCCTGGCAGACAGGGTATGAAATAGTCTAATGATGCAATATCACAAACATGATATGGCGTAGCCCTTTATGTTATAAAAGGGAAAAGGAGGCAGTGCTCCAATTTCCATTGAATTCCAGTTACAAAAGGTTGCTGGAAGCACCATCTTCTGAGTATCTTTAAAGCTGTTTTCCTTTGTGCTAAAATCATTTCTCAGAATGAATACTGTTATTGACTGCTGTTATATATTTCCAATAACTAATAATTTACATTAATATGCAGGCTAAATGTTGTTCTCTGAAAATACTCAGTTGAATATAGGACTAAACTTCATTTCTTTTTGCAGTCCCTATTCAGCCAGAGACCTTCAATACTGGATCCTTAACAAGCCACCCACCTCCAAAGCATGAGTCACACATACAGTATCATAAACTTCTCATATGTAAACTAGTGGAAAAGCCATGTAATCTACTATCACTGATTTTGTTATTCAGTTACAATAGGCTATGGAAAATGGATGTAAGGTTTTGGCCAGAAGCAGCTGCCAACTGGCCCTGAGCATAATTCAGCCTGGACTCAAGGGGAAGCCCAAGATGACGGATAGGGTAGCTGCCACATCAATATATTGTAGGATGCTGGGTAGAGTAATCACACTCAGCTGTTGCACAGACTAAAGTAAACACAACACTTAGGAAGGACCTGTACTCTTGTTTTAGAAGGAGAAGCTTCACAAACACTTGGAACACAATCCCATTAAATATCAACCAGTGTTTCCTACTTGAGAGTGAACAATTCTACCACAAGATTGGAATTTGGGGCTGAATTACAACAGTAAATATTATATTATTAGGTGAATTTTTTTTTTTTTTAACATATAGATGGCATGCACACTTGAAGTTTTGTATCCTAGCCTCCAGTTTAGTTTAGTCAGATTTAAGTATTACTGCAACACTGTATTTAAGTGAAAGGCCAAAGAAAAAGAGCATTTATCTTATCAGGATATTGACTTTCTTACAGTATCGTTGTACTACTTTCTGAGGATGTAACCAACACAATGTTGTGTTTGCATAGCAACAAGGTAAAGATTTCTTTTTTAAATGCATGATTCCCCAAAAAAGAAAACCAGACACCATGGCAACAAATAGTGGTTCCTCTATCAAATACACTTACGAAAATTGTTCTGCTAGATTTAGGCATCATTATTGAAATGATGAGAGATATTAACAAGCTTGCTTCCAGTTTTCTTATATTCACAAGGATTATTATCACTACCTTATTTATTAGCTAACTATTTATATCTGCACAGACTCCTACAATATTCTTCCTGCTAACCCTTCTGCTCTTTTACCATCTGCCACTTCAGTACTTTAGTGGAAACAGTGAAACTAAACTTGAAAAAAAGGGAAAAGAAAAAAACGCTAAAATTTTGCTAAAAGCAGACAAGCTCCACTCATTTGGGCTTTCATTGCCCAATAAAAACATGGGCAAGCTTTGTGAATACACTTGAGAGTGAGGCAGACAATATATGCACATCTGAACCAACAGGAGAAGTTCTTTGATTTAGTACGTGCTTCACTTTCCTACTGTGGCTTCAGAAAGCAAGTGTAATTCTTTTATAAAAAAGAATGATTCTTTGATTTTAATTCTAAGGAATAAACCACCACTTGCATTCTCCACCAGTGTTTGCTGTCAGAAGAAATATTGCTCACGGAACAAGCATGTAAGATTATCTGAGAGGTGACAGAATGGGATAGAAATAAAAGAGCTGTTAAAAAAAAAAGTATGAAAATCATCTTATGTGGTTGATTGCCAATGTTTGGCTAATGATTTTCACATACTGTCACAATAGGTTTTATTATTATTATTACTGCTATTACTTTTGGGTTATATAATATGTATTTCTCCCCTTTATTTGTATACATGGGGAGATGCCTGATTCTGTTGACAGTTGCACTAGATGAACTTAGTGGTCTTTTCCAGCTGTAATTTTTCTATGATTCTTAATGATTTTATTGGCTGTGGATTACTTTTGAATGTCTTGTGGATCAGTGCTGGTTGTGTACAGCTGGTTTACGTTCTGGTGAGCTGCAATAGGGAGTCATGCAGACTATGAAGAGGGATTTCAATGCGCCCAGCTTTGAGTAACTCTTAAAACTGTGATCTCCCTCCAAAAGATGTCTGTAGTCTGCAGAGCCTTCATGACGGTGGCAGATTCTGACGGTGGCAGAGCCTTCATGACGGTGGCAGATTCTGCCTCCTGAATTTTGATTATTTGTACTGACAAGTGATTTGAGAGCAAAGACATAGAAAGCAAACAAGAGGTCACTGAAAAAAAAAAAGCTTTTAAAAAATTGTTCATTTTAATGAAGCATTTCCAAGCCTTCTAAGAGATAACGTCATGGTATTTTTTTTTTCCTTTGCCTCTTTTGACCTCCTCTTCTGGTCTCAGCTTTGAAGTAGTAACAAGGCAGAATAGGGAAGAGGAAAAAAAAAGACAATAGAGCTGTTAAACATTCTACAGAGCTGTAGTTGTTTAGCAGATACTCTTCAAAGGTAAATATGAGATAATACGATGTTACTCAGCCCTCGGTGGAGGGTGTTTAAGTTAAGATGCATCTTTGTGCCTCATCCCAGCACTGCAACTACATGTGCAGTCACTGAGATGTAGCAGAGGTGTGGGAACTTAATACTCCATAAAAACCTTGATTATGAATCTGTGCTCTTGTTTTATTTCTATCCCATTCTGTCACCTCTCAGATAATCTTACATGCTTGTTCCATGAGCAATATTTCTTTTGATAGCGAAAACTGGTGGAGAATGCAAGTGGTGGTTTATTCCTTAGAATTAGAATCAAAGAATCAGAGACTCAGAATATATCAAGTTGGAAGGGACCCATAGGTATTATCAACTCCAACTCCTTCCTACATGTCAGGTTCTCTGAATGCTGTGCAAATTGCCTCTGATTACTTATTATTATTTTTTTGCTTATTTTTCTTCAAAACTTTCTTCAGTATGATAATGAATGGTCTTTGTTACAGACCCTCCAGAGGAACCTTACATAAAACAGTTAAAGAAAAATCTGATCCAATTCTGAACGTCTTTGAAAATTGTTTTAAAATATAATCTTTCCCTCAGAAAGTGGAATTTCTGTAAAGCTGAGCAAGGCATGCAGGCAACATGGTATAAAAAATGGTCATAAATAAGTCTGCTTTTTATTATAACCCATTTAGAAAGATCTTTTATAGAGCATTCATATCTCTGCTCAAGGCAATCTCTATACCGGTAGGTATAGCTGTAAAATACATACACGGTGATAGCAAAAGGACAGAATTATCTCTAATAATGAGTAGATTAATTGGCAATTTCAGCTCTCATATATGTATACGACCACTTCTTCCAGCCAAGACTGATCAGACATCACCTTCAATTAAATATCACCAGTCAATCCAACCAGCAATGAAGTTTAGAGTCTTGTACTTGGCTATTGTAAGGAACTCTGAAAGGTCAGAAGAGAATTGGCCTCTCTATAAGCTTGTTAAGCAAAAGGCAATTCCACAGCTTTAACCCAAGCCAAATTAGCATTTCAATACAATTGTTTCAAATATGCAATTTTCCAGAATTCACAAACTTCTGTAAAATGAAAGATTTGCCAGATTTCTAAAAGGAATATTTCCATGGAGATCAGATTACAACACTGTTTAGTTTAACACCTGGCTTTTTACCATAAAAAATGTTTGCATCAAAGTATTGCATATTCAATACATTTGTAATTTTTAATCATTGAGTCTTTCCTGTACTGAAGTTTTCACTCATTTTAAAGAAAAAATAAGCGTGGGAGTTATAAAGAGG
Organism: Centrocercus urophasianus; assembly: GCF_019232065.1. Classification (NCBI taxonomy): domain Eukaryota; kingdom Metazoa; phylum Chordata; class Aves; order Galliformes; family Phasianidae; genus Centrocercus; species Centrocercus urophasianus. The sequence goes on from NW_024884253.1 coordinate 2,211,776, forward strand.
ATTTAACCAGTACTCTGAGTCTCAGTTGAAAAATATCATTCAGAGATTTTCAGGAGAAACTGCAGTTTCAAAAGCATTTTATTCTGTGATGCATTGCTCCGTTTTCCTCCCTCCATCTGTAGAACCGTCCTTCTCTCTTTTTCTTAAGCAAAACATAGCAGTTTTGCTTTCTCTGAGTGGTGCCTGTCATCTTGTGGTATGCTCACCAGTCTTGCCAAATTACACTTCTGAGATTGCAAATGCCCCTAGCTGCCACTGACCAAAGCAATGTGGAGAGCAGCAGATACAAGAAGATTCCTTGGGTGGCCAAAGCTAACAATCAGGTGGTATCTCATGCAGCTTCGCATAATACAAATATCTACGCATGACCTAGCCATTTTGGGCTCACTTTGCAAAACAAGACATAGAACTATACCTTTTCAGGGTTTCTTTCAGCTGAACAGTTTTGCATGTCAGCTTTAGAACAGAATTCATGACTGAAGGTAGTTACTGGATCAAGTGGATAAGGGTGGCCTCCTTAATGCTCTTTCTCTTGTACTAGTTCCATGGAAATAATCTTGATGTACTTGAACACAGAAGAGGAATTGGGAGAGCACTGAAACTGTGCATGCATCAATACCTGAAGTTTGCACAAGCCTGAAGGATGCTGAGGACTTTCTTTCATACAGATCCTTGTGTCATACCTACAGAGAAATGAATTGAGACAAGGTAAGGAATGTGTTAAATAAATATTGCTTTTCTACCTGAAGCTAATACCAGGTCCACCATGGCATTTGGGTTTTCATTCAAGAGAGGCTGTGGATTCTCTGATGTAAATCAGTGTACTTCCTTTTCTTTCTTTCCCACACAATGCAGATGGTAATTTCTTGCTTCATGGTTAATTTACTGGACACTCTTTACTATTCTACTTTGCTATGATAAATTACCTCCCTAAATCTTTTCTTCTTTGTACATCATCCGTTTCCCATTTTCAAAATACAGTCTTGCATATTTCTGGGCACCAGTAGTTAGCAGAGCTGTGTGCAATACTTTGTAGCACTCCTGATAATGTAAGTGTGGTATTGGCTTTAAATATTGCCATCTGGCAACAGAATGTATACAGAGATCTATAAATATGCTAGCGGTTGCTAATAAAACCCACTATAAATCCAGCTTCATGAGTCCTTAGGATAGAAAACAAAACAAAACAAAACTATGTTCCTCTCTCAAAGAATATGCAAATATGAGGTTTCTGCACCTCTGTGCTGATTTCAAATGTTATCCTCTTCCAAAATCAGTGTGTAATCTGCCTGACACTCTGTAAATAAGCACAGAACCTCTATTCTTCCTGTATCTCTGTGCTATCAGGTTATCCAGTTCAGTTCCGTCATGGGCTGCCTTTTAATTTCCAAGCAAACAAGGTCAACAAAGCTGGCAGCTGCTAGTTAATTCACTATAATAAGATTTTGATTGCTTTCCTGGAGCAGGAAATACGCAGAGAGACAAGTACATTATACTTCTGAGTGAAAGTAAAAGACCTATTTCAAGGTCTTCTTTAAACATATTTATATTTAAAGATAGTAATACGAAGCCGTGATTAAGTAAATAATGAGACCTTAACTTCAATCAGCAAGCTGTTATCAACAAAGAGCCAAGAAGAGGGGTTACTGAGAAGTAGAGACCTCTTCTGTTTTCAGTTTTTTTTGTTTTTTTTTTTAATGGGTAGTTTGACTGGCATAGAACCATAGAAAATTTTGGGTTGCATGGGACCTTTGAGATCATCTAGTTCCAATCCCCCAATAGGAAGGAACACCTCCTGCTAGACCAGGTTGCCCACAGCCCCATCCAGCCTGAACTTGAATGCTTCCAAGGAGGGAGCATCCACAACCTCTCTGGGCAACCTGTTCCAGTGTCTCACCTCCCTAACAGTACAGAATTACTTCCTAATGTCTAGTCTAAATCTACCCTCATCCAGTTTAAAACATTTCTGCTTGTCCTACCACTACCTGCCCTTCTAAAAAGTCCCTTGCCATCTTCCCTGTAGGCCCCTTCAGGTACTGGAAGGCCACTATAAGGTCCCCCAGAGCATAATGATGTATTGTATAATGTAATGATTTGCTTTGTCACTGTAATTAAAAGTAAATGGATATCAATGTCAAAAGGGAACAGGGAAGATATTCTCCCTACCTACATTTCAGTCAGTCATATTTCATGTGAAGTCTGATCTTGTAACCATCATAGTATCCCAGGAGTTTTTACTGTAGATAATACTGTACATTATCTTTGTCATCACGTGCCATACTATCACTCCCATCAAGTACTGAAAGCCCATCATGATGTCTCCCAGACCTTTCTTTTCTCTAAACTAAACAAGCCCCATTTCCTCTATCTTTCTTCATATGTCCAAATGCTTTTTGAGCTCTGGCAGCAAGGGATCACGTTCACTGCCTTGGAGAGCTTGTTCCCTGCCCACCTCCCTCTGATTGAAGAGATTTTACTCACCCTCATGTACTTTCCACTGACCTAGATTTAACTTTTATCAGCCAGAACCAGAGGGACAGTGGAATCTGCAGCACTGGAAGTATACATAACTCATCTGTACCATGCCACAGCTGACCACTTGCAACATTTCCTACAGTCATATTTTAGACCTGACTAGGAATATCTAGACGTCCATTCCAAGGAAAGGCTTAATTCTGTACTCTGAACTTCTGAGCCTCAGTGATTCTCTCCAGTGCAGTGATGCATGACAGAATCACACCTATGCGTGCAGCATATGGCTTTACCGAGCATCCCGCTGCTTCATTTCATTCTGATAGCCTGTTACTAAACCACTGTTTTTCCAATGACCATTTGGGAATTTCCTAGGAAGTTGCATGGCTTCATAGAGATAGTTTTCAGTCTTCATTTAGGAAAAGTTTTAAAAGGATAGCCTATATTGGCCCTATTAGACTGCAATTTCAGTTTTGTCTGAGTCCTCTGGAATTCACAGTGCTGAAGAAAATGCAGGGACATGCATATTGCGTTGAGTACTATAGAAAACAGGTCAAAGAAGGGGTTTGAGTTATTTTCTTTAAGGCACAGCCAAAATAATCTAATGTAATGGTGAACTTGTTCATAATTAAGCATTTTTGAACAACAGAAAACCAGCCACATATTCACCTCCAGAAAAATTAAGCTTGCTTTTGAAATGAAATTTGTGCAGATGAAGTTTTCAATCACTGTCTTATTATTATTTTAATGCAACATGAAAAAACAACAACACAAATACTGGACTACTGAATATACAGACCTGAAACTGTGATTTGAATCCACTTCACAAATTATTGTTGAAGATTTAGGGAGACCTGTTTCTCTCTGCTCTAGTTACTGTAATTGCATACACTATTCTTACATGGTATAAAAAAAGAACATGTAATATAAAGCCTGCACAACAATGTGCCAGCTCTTTGAATTTGAAGATTTTTTTTCCAGTCAGAAAGAAAATTTTTATTTAAAATTTCAAGATCTCAATTTAGTTCTGAGGACAGAGCAAACTCTTCCTCCAGAGCAGAGAATGTATTCAGATTATTTGGGATCAGTTTGGATTATCTCTATCTGTACGTGTTGCAAGGAAAGTCTCATTGGACTTCCTTATGTTCTTGCAGTCAATATTTCCATAGGCACAGCACAACTGCTCTTGGGAGGTTTCACTGCTCCTACATATGCACCACAGGAGCAGAGGGATAATGTTACCCAGCCTATTCCAGGGCTTTATCTGGAGATACTGCATGATATCAAGCATTCTTTAGGTCGAGGTCCCTATACAGGACTTAATCCCTTGAGCAGCTTAAAGTTTTTATTATATCTTTATTTTTCTCAATTAGTTGAGGATGCAGATTGTTTTCATGAATAAACAGCCTAAAATGATTTTATATGTCAGATAAAAATAAGTTTGCTAACATACAAGGAAATGGAGGCACACACAGGCTAAGGGAACAGATAAAATGTACTCATGGGTACTGTCCTATGTAGCACCAATGAAGATTTTTTTTCATTTTAAGAGAGTTCAATGCCTTCTTTCTTTACAACATTGAAATATTTTAGGGGTTCATGTCAAATTCAGACAATGTGAAATAGATACCAGCAAAAGTAAGTCGCTACTGCAACATCTACTGCTGCCAGACACAGAGCAGAATTACAGAGAATCATCAGTTTCTATCTCAAAAATAAATCAATACATTTTATAGTTAAAAAGTAAAACTTTTGCCTACTTTGTTTCTCCTGTCAGACAAGTAAAAGCAGGATTTTGTGATATTCAGACATGCTATTTGAGGAAAGAATCGGACCATTTCTTTTTCTGCCTCAGTTGATCCTCATTTTCTAAGCATCACTTAGCCACTGATTAATACACCTGAATGCAACTCTTTTTGATTACAGAAACTAAATGTGAACCAGCACTCAACATAATGTTTTTAATGTTATTATAACTTAACCCTGCCCTCTGTTGCTACTAAAATCTGCAGCAGCAAACAACTCAGATCATCTAAAAGGTGGCATTTCAGAACGTCTTCATCAACAAAAAGGATTTCAGTGATCTTTGCTAATAAGGTACCTAAAATACAATCCACCCCTATATCTTCCCTCCTTGCACTGCTGCAAAATTCGAAGATCTGATCGCCTCTGCAGAAATGAAAGACAAAATGTGTAACCACTGAATAAGTTCAATGGATTTTTACAGTTCTGACTGCATTCTTAGTCATTTTTTGATTTCCAGGCAGACTCTGGAAGGCCTAGGAACACAGATGTTATGTTCTGTGGCTTGATGACAATTGGATATGCTCATTCCTATGCTCTGAAAAGCCTTTCCTAGGAATTTTGTGCCTGAGAGCAAAAGATGACCCCAAGCAGCTGCTCCATGAAAATCTACATTCTTGTTCATTCTCTTTCTGACACTGTAATAATCACAGCAGAAACACTAGAGAGTATTTGTTTGTGGAGAGGTATTATTATTTCATGTTTTCCATTCTTCTTTTTTGTTTGTATGTTTTGATTTGTGTTGTTTTGCTTTGGGTTGTCTTTTTCTTTTTCTTTTTTTCTTTCTTTTTTTTTTTTTTTTTTGAGTCTGCAGGCAATTCTGAAAACCTTGGGTATTTTTATTTTTATTTTTTGGACTGAAGCAAGCAAGCAAGACAAAGAGATCTGTGAACAGGACATCCTGCTTCTCACATCAGTCTACCATTGAGTAAGTTATCCCTCATGGTCTTCTTTGGATAGAATCCTAGAATCTTCAGAGTTGGAAGGGACCTCTGAAGGCCATCTAGTCCAACTCCCCTGCAATGAACAGGGAAAGAACAGATTACGTACAGATCTTACATCAGTGGCATTTCTCACAGGAGTTGAATTGTAACTCCTTGGAAACTGCAAGATGATAAAAAATACTTCTGACCTGGCCCAAATCTATTTTTCAACATTCAAAACCCAAACTAAACATTTATTTATTAATTTATTTTGCTTAATTGCTGGGTAACATTGTAATTGATAGATTAGAGAGTTGGGAGAAGCAAATGCAGCAATTTCTGCTTCAGATGATGCTCCTTCCTTGCTGCATAACCTTGAGCAGAAGGCTTCAACTCTCTGTGACTCAGTTTCCACTCATTATATTGCATGATTGCTACATTTTTACAACAGATGATGCAGCATTATCCCATTCCCACATCAAGCATCCAGATACTATGCCATGATGAATAATATACAGTGCAAGAAAATGCATTTTTTAAAAATGCCCGATACCTTATTCTCATTTGTTCCTGCAATTTAGGGAACATACGTTTCACAGCGCAATGAGCTATTTCTAATATGCCCAGCTGTGCAGGTTGATAGGCTAGAGATAAAAAGATGCTGCTAATGAAAAACAGCTGCTCATTAGTCATGAGAAAACTGGGTAGGATGTTTAGAGATACAATTATTTTTACTGTGCTTGTCCCTTTTACGGTTATACAGAAATTATATTATTATCAAATCATGTTAGACGGTGTCTCAGGTTGAACGTTTTAAAAATGAATGTGGTTCATTAACAACATGATGAATATTTAAGCAGGATTACAGAGCATAATGAACTTCCTTTAATTTTTTTTTTAATAGAGAGGCCCAATAAATTTGCTAATATTTCACTAGCTAATGTTGCAATTAAGAGTGCAGCATCTTTTTCCAGCTTTCCCAACAGCTCTTTTTTTACTGCTGACTCTGAATTTAAGCCTGATGCAAAGGGCTGAAAAAAATGCCTTTTTTTTTTTTTTTTTTTTTGAAAATCAGTCAGAAATAGACTAATACATTAGGTCTGATGCAACAGCTAAGCAGTCACCTTGTCTATAAGAAAATTCCCTTGTAAGGAAAGGAGGAAAAGCCAAAGAATCAGGTCTGACACTCTGTACCTCAAAAGGAAAACAAACTTGAAACCTACTCCAGGGCCTCAATAACTTTCTTGCAGTGAGAGGTCTGACACTGAACACAGTACACAGGTACAGCCCCATCAGTACCAAGTACAGGGGGAAAATCACCTTCCTCCTCCTGCTGACTGCGCTGCTTTTGATGCAAGGCAAGGTGCTGTTGGCTTTCTTGACCACCTGGGTTCACTGCTGCCTGGAGTTCAGCAGTGTTGACAAAAATCCTTAGATCCCTTTCCTCCACATAGCTTTCCAGCCACTGTGCCCCAAGCCTGTCGAATTGCCTTGGATTATTGAATCAGTGCTAAGGACCTTACACTTGATCTTGATGTACTTCATCTCATTGGCCTCAGCCCATCTATCCAATCTGTGCAGATCCTTCTGTAGGGCCTTCCTACCCTCAGGCAGATTGACAACTCCCCCTAGCTTGTTGCTGTTTTCAAACCACCAGTAAAGATACTTCACTTGGCCCCACTACTAACCCCTGGGGAACACCAGTCATGACTTGTTGCCAACTGGATTTAACTCCATTCACCACCACTCCCTTGACCCAGACCTCCCGACAGTTTTTTACCTTCCAAAGACTGTGCTTGTTCAAGCCACATGATGCCAGCTTCTCTAGGAAAATGCTGTGAGAGACAGGGTCAAAGGCTTTGTTGAAGTCTAGGTAGACTACATCAAAAGTCTTTCCCGCATCCACCAAGCCGGTCATCTGGTCACACAGAAGGAGATGAGATTGGTTAAGCAGGACTTGTCTTATGTGAACCCATGTTGCCTGGACCTGATCCCCCAACTCTCCCAAATATGCCATGTGATTTCACTCAAGATGATCTGCTCCATAAACTTTCCTAGCACTTAGGTCAGGCTGATGGGCATGTAGTTTCCCAAATCCTCCTTACAAGACTTATTATAGATGGACATCACATTAGCAAGTCTCCAGTCATCTGGAACCTTCCAGTTGACCAGGGACACTGATAGATGGTGGAAAGCAGCTTGGCAATCACATCCACCAGCTCCCTCAGCACTCTCAAGTGGATACAAACTGGTCATATGGACTTGTGACAATGCAAGTGGAGCAGTATGAGAAAAATTTCCATGCCAAAAAGTAAAAATGAAGATACCATGAAACAAACATCTCTATCTTGGTAGGACTAGAACTGGAAGCAACAATTCCATGATCATGTCTACTCATTTATAAGAAATATTTGGAGTTTACCAACACCTGTCTGCAGAGGAGAAACAGTGAAAAAACGTATCATAACAAAACTTCAATATCAAAACATGCCTTGAGCCAAATTGTTTTCATCCCTTGTATTCTAGGTAAAATAAACAAGAGAAATTATCTGCAGTAACTCAGAATCCTAACCTTGGGACAAAGTCTTTGTGCAAGATGCTGTACAAACGTAAAATAAAAGCAAGTTACAGTCCTAGAAATCTAATAGACTCAATATATAATAAAAGACAGGTAGAAATGGAGACCAGGCAAGGATGAGAAGTTATTATTTATTTGGAGATGAAAAACTTGTTGAAAGACTACTTGTAAAGTTCTTTGCGAGTTTCCAAACAATTGAGAATGTTGAGGTATAATTGTGACTGTTTTACAAATGCAGAGAAATAATTCTCCCCAAAAGTGAGGGTTAAACCACTGGAAAACGCAAATCTGAGAGAGAACACAGCATTTGCTTGGCATTATTTGATTTCCCCATTGCCATGGCTTGAACCAGTGATGATTCAACAAGCTCCTCAATGCATTGCGGCTATCTGGATAAGTGGTAAGAGTTTTGTTTTTTGGAACTACATCAAGCATCTGTCATTACATTCATAGCGCTCCTTCACAAACATCACCAGTTTGCCGCTGTGTGATAAGTTGTGGGGCAATCCAGCTTCATTGGTATTGAAAACAAAGGGCTAAGACTCAAACCTCCACATTACAAAACCCTGCCAAATTTTATCCAGGTAGAAAATACACACCTTAAGTGTTTAAGAGACATCTAATATACATATACATCTACATCTGTTACAAATTAAAGGACAGGAGCTAATAGCCTTACGTTGTGCCAGGGGAGGTTCAGGTTGGATATTACAAAAAAGTTTTTTCTCAGAAAGACTGGTGAAGCATTGCAATAGGTTGCCTGGGAAGACTGGCAGAAGTCACTGCCCCTCGAGGTGCTTAAGGGATGCTTCTGGTGGTGCTTAAGAGGTGCTTATGAGGGACTGAGGGACTCAGTTTAGACAGCATGGTAGGGATGGATTGATTATTGGAACAGATTATCTCAGTGGTCTTTCCAATCTTAACGATTACGATTCTACGGTTCTATGAAATTTGGCCTTCTATCATACAGTAAAGTATGTCAATAATAATAATAATAATAATAATAATAATAATAATAAGCAATTATTGGACCCATTCGTGACCCTGCAAACTTCACAAACTCATCATTTGAGAATCTCAAACACTGCACAAAAGAACTCTATTAGAGTCCTTTCTGATTACTATCTCCGTGCCCTTCTCTACTCCCAGCTTCAGAGGACTCTGAGAAGCTATTGTAGCCTCACTTCAAGCACATGGTAAATCCCTAGCCCAGAGATATCAGACTCGAGAAATCCCACTGGCCATAAAACAGTACCTGGCTACAAGCATACTAATAGATTATTCTTACTTTCATACAACAACAAAACTTGACAAAAATAAAAATTGAGGAGCATAATTTTGCATCATGTTAGGTTGAGACATGGCAACTCGGAAGCTGGAAGTTACTTGCTCTGCTATTTATAAAAAGCTTTTTTTTTACTTACTCTTCCAAGTGAAATGCAAATTATAATAATACGATACAGGCCTGTTCACTCAGTTCCTCTCCAGGTGTTCTCTTGTACCACCATTTTGTAGCCAGACAAGTAGTCAGCCATGAAGCTGAAAATTTAATACAACAATGGCCAATTAGAAGAAGAAAACAAATTATTTTGCTAACTTTGCTCTACACGGAGCAGGAAATACAGAGCACTTAAGGTTATAAGCAGCAGCTTACTTTTATTTTACCTCTAAACACTTGGGGAATGAGAAAAAAAAAAAAGTAAAGTGGAATAGGGACTGTTTTGTTTCGTGGAATTTTGTATTTTTTGTATTTTTTTGTGAACTATGTAACTAAAATTCCCTGGGCTGTTGTGGAACCTCCCAGAGATTTTATAGTTCTTATTACCATTAATTTGCAGCCCTCGTGGCCTGGTCTTTTGTTGTTCTGCCCATAGTTTTACATCAGGACTTTGTTCTGTTGTCTTGACTCCACCACTGATTCATCCAATCCTAGACATTAGCCAGCTTTCAGAGACCTGTGCCATGTTTGGTCAGTACCTTGAGGACTTAAGTCATCTCAAAGTTTAGCAAGTCCTCAGAGTGGAGGCAATGTAAACCAAAGATGGCAGAAAATTCAACCTGATGCTTCTGCCCACAGGCAATAGTAGAACTGTAGAACTGTTAACTTGAATTGAGATTCACTATATTCATGCCAGAATTACCAGCTTTTTTTTTTTTTTCCTTTCACAGTGACCTCCTTCATGTTAGTTTCCCATTTGTTCCTTCCCCTTCAATCACTGGATGAAGTGAAGGGAAGCACAGTAACTTCTGTGAAAATTTACTACTAAAAAGTGGGATTCATGCATGTTTTTTTTTTGTTGTTGTTGATGCTTTTGACATGCTCTACCATGTCCTAGACAATTGAGCTTCTAACATGTATATATTGGTGTAGAAATACACAGATGCTGGATGTTACCTAAATACACATTGTAAATGTTTCTACCTGGGCATCATTTGGAGAGAATCAGGTCTTGATTCTGTTTTTCTATTCTCAACGTAACAGGATTGCTCCTGTAGAAGAAAATCATACACTTTGATCAAACACTTTCAGTAATCATGTTATTAAGGAAGAAAACATCAGAAGTAAAAAAGGCAAACATGTAGAGGACAAGGAGATAAACATTCCTGATTTCTTTATTAACACGCGTAAAAGGTCTAGCTTACAGAATAGAGGCTTTCAGCAACTAATATTTTCCAATTTGTAAAATAAGGTGATTTTTGCAAATGGACTACTAAACAGAGATACCAAAAAATCTTCTTTCAGGTGGACTGTTTATGATCCCAGAAAAAGATAAACCAATCCCAACAAGAACACTTGAATGAAATGGGGATTTGAAACCGATTTTAGAGACTTGTTCCCGGGGCAATGAAAAGCTATCTTAAATAAAAGAATGAGGACATTCCAAAAGAAATACAAGTTAAACTTTTTACTTTAGTAGTGAACTTGATATAGTAATGTAAATGAAAGGCAAAGAAAGGCATATTTAAATATAAACTCCTGGTTTGTGTTTAGTGTACTAGGCTGAAGTGCCCATTGTGTAAACAAGAAGGCTATTAGTTTCAGTTTCATTCCTGCAGTGCAAGGTCCATTTGCCTGAAATGGCTAAATTTTGCTTTCAAAAGTGACTTAGAACTAAACATTCAAGGGAATAGAATACATTTTGGAAAGGAATCTGTGCTGTTTTTATGAAAATGTGATTTTTTAGGCAGTGAGACATAAAATTGTCTGCAATATTCTTGACAGTTGACATGTAAATAAGGATTCAGTAACAGGATAGACAGGATGAGAAGAAATGCCCGCTGATTTGAATTTTTTTTTAATTTTCCCTTGGGGTTGCCTAGGTTGTCTTGTTTTTTTTTTTGTTTATTTCCAAACCAGTCTACTTAACACTGGATATGGCACTTTAAAACAATTTACCTTTTTCATCTGTAAGAGCAGTCAGTGTTGCTAGTCTGGGCACCATGCAGAATGGGTAGCAATGGAATTTTTAGCCTGCTCTACCACTTTTTCTTCCAAAGCACACTAGTAATAGCCAGAGTCACCTTGGCTCCCAGCAGCTTGTGCAATACTTTCTGACATTACTTGGTACATAGACTAAAAGAAAAATACCACTTAGGTCCTTTTGGGATATCTGGCTTAGTAAGTTTATTGTAAAAATATACTGTTACTGTAGCCTATTTTACTGTTTATATGTTGTGGCTTTTTGTTTGTTTGTTTTCTAAAAACAATGTAAGTTATTTTGACAGAAGGAAATTTGTATTCACTCTGAAATACTCAGGCAGATGCCCATGTAGTACTTAGGTAGCAGAAGTAGATACTAGCCACAAAGTCATCATATCTCTGATGGATCTTCTTTGAATACACAGCACAGAAGAATTTCATCTAAAGACTTTTTATTGCATAAGGGTAGAAGCCCATGTCTTTGAAGATTTCAGAGAGGAGAGGGACAAGAGAGGAAAACAATTTAATACTCAAAAGTGCCTGCAAGCAGTACATCTTACAAAGGTACCTCGTGCTGTCATGGATTTGCAACCATTTGACCCTTTTATAACAAACTGTCAAGGTTTTGTGTTTTGATCTCATAAGAATTGACCTTTGGTGGTAAGTTTTCAGCTGACAATGTGCTTGTGATAATAAAAGCACCCTGCCCAACACAGCTTGCACATGTACACAGGCAGAACAGCCTCTCCTGTCAATGAATGATGCAGAATACAGAGGATAGCTTTCCTATCTCAGAGGGCAGTTTCCAATCTGTCCTGTATGCCAGAAAAAAAGAGATCCCTCTTATGCACCAGTTGGCTTAATGTGAGAATGAGGCATTTTGTTTTCAAGTCCATGAACTTAAGAGCTATTAAAAGGAAGCCGCTTATTGACAAACTATCAAATAAATTTGGAATGCATCCTGCTGTGTAGCCATCTGATGAAGCTGAATGGGAAACTTAATCACCCTGGCAATATACTTGCCGTAAAATATGGCCCTTATTGCAGCACTCGGGGTTTATTCTGCAGTGGTGTAAAGAAGGTAAATGTAAAACAACGTATTTCCCTCCTGCACAGAATTGCACATGTACTTATTAGATACAACCCAGCCACAAACAAACTGTTTATAGACTGCCACGCATTCTGGCAAGCTTGATAGCAAAACTGAGTTAGCAGCTTGCAAAAGAAAAGAAGTTTATGACTTCCTTGAACTCCTGTTATTTTAAGTTATTCTTCAAATAAGGAGAGGATCATCAATGGTGTATATCAGTTAATTAGCCCTGCCAGTTTATATCAGCTGAGATGCTGACCCGGTTGTTAATAATTCAGAACCTTTTCATGCTTTGTGTGCTAGTATGGTGTAACTATCTGTAGAGTTTTGCTAATAATGACTTCTTGTATCACCATGTGACCCACTAGGATAAAATCAGAGACGTATTTTGATTAGCATCACAGTTCACATGGCATTGCTTATGTCCTCTAATTGGATGAAAATTACAGAGAACATGACTTCCAATAGCAAAAATGCTTTGGAAGTAATATTTCTAGAGAGAACGAATACTTCTGTACCTGTAACCATACATCTGTCTCCAATCCCATATTCACAGTCAGTAATACTGCACTTTAGATTCATATGCTTCTAATTTCAGAAGTCAGCTGAAATGGAAGACCCACAAATCACACTGTCCATGTAGAATACTTCAACAAATTGTCCTATTTTTATTCCTTATAAAAAACTGAGCAACTGATAATCAGGCCTCAGAGTCAGTGGAAGAGATGGCTGATATTCTGCAATTGTTTAGCTGGAAAATAGGAGGCTCTGAGAAGATTTTATCATTCTCTACAACTCCCTGAAAGGAGGCTGTGGTGAGGTGGGTGTTATCCTCTTCTCTTAGCTAAGTAGTGATAGGATGAGAGGTAATGGCTTAGGTTGTACCAGGAAAGGTTCAGATTGGATACTGGGAAAAATTTCTTCTCAGAAAGAGCGGTGGTGTATTGGAACAGGCTGCCCAGTGGTAGAGTCACTGTCCCTGAAGGTATTCAAGAGAGGTGGAGATGAGACATTGAGGGATGTGGTTTAATGAGCCCTGTGGGGATGGGTTGAAGATTGGACTGGATGATCTTAGTGGTCTTTCCAACCTTTATGACCAATGCAACCTAAGCCAAATACAAGCCTACTTTCACTTTTTCTGAAAGTCTCCAGTTTCCCTCATTCACATGAAGTTCTCCTTAAACCACTTGTTGCTAAGCCAGTATTTACTATTGCTATCACTTGAATACACAATATGCTATATGTGCTACTGTACATCATTAAGATGACAGTAATCAGTCTGCATCTATGTTTGTGTCAAAAAAAAGCAAGTGTCATGAAGGAGAAGCTCATCAGAGCTCTATCAAACACTGTGAACAAAAGGAAACCTATAGTTCAATAAATTCCCAAACAATCCTGTGAAGAAGCAGGGTGAGTTTATACCAGGGAAGGAATACTACACTTAAAACATGTTTTCCTCCTACACTTTTTTTTAATCTAAAAATCTATTCCTTGTCATAGTCAAGATGGGATACAGAAACTGAGTACTGCATCCCATATGGCCATCCTGATGTCTTTTATTCTCACATTATGTAAAGTTGATTTGGTGCTGAATTAAGTGGCATTTCAGCCTTTGTCAAATTTAACTCAGTTAGGCATGGCCATCTAATCAGATTTTTAAGACCTGGCCAAATTTCCAATTGCTCAGATGCATCACCTATGGATAAGCATCAACATCTATAAGACACTTCCTGATGCTCCCATAGACAGTTGGAGACTTGTTCCTATGTCATCAGGGACTAGGAAGAGATTCCTAATTTCCCCAAGTAGTTCCATGTGTTTGAATGAGATACAAAAGCACACTCACCATAACCAAATCTCTTACAATTTTAAAATGAACTTAGATCTTGATACCTAAAAGAAAGTGAGATGTATGTTACCCCATAATCAAAGAAGAGAATGAAAAAGATATTTTCAGAAATCAAGACATCCAACCTTTCCTGCCTAGTAATAGATGGAATAAAGTTGACATATTTATTTGGTGTTATATAGACATAGACTGATTTATAATTATTAATCATATTTTATATCCTATCATATTTATAATGAATATAATAGTTTTGATTGATTGTGCTTGATGATTCGACTAGATTATCTTAGAGATCTTTTCCAAGCTTAATGATTCTATGATTCTATTATAATAAAGGCCAATATGAATTTTCTGGCCAGTTATAGCACTAAAGAAGTGCCTAACTTCTGGGGAAAACAAAGGAGGTTATGGACTGAAAAAGCCTTTAACATCTGGTCTTTTGGTTAATAAGATGAGCTGATGAGATCTTTCCCCATATACTGACCCCTCTGGGATACATCTGCAATGAAATGCATGAGCATTTTTCTCTAAGTACTGCTATGGGCTAATATAGACTTTCACTTCTCAGGAACTGAGTGCTTGTTTTGACTTCACCAGATGTTGGTCAAACACAAGTCAGCTATTTCTGGGAATCACCTACAGTACCATCACTGAGCCTGAGTTAGTAAACCTGGCTGAGAGGCTCCATTCTCTTGGATAACAGCAAGGAATGAGCACAAGCTCCAACAACCATCTGCACTGTACCAGTGGCTGTCTCATCCCCTGAGGCAATGCGGGCTGAAAAAGGCTCTGAAATTCTCTCTTTGAGTTCCAGGTTGCAGTGCTTTGTGTCCCACTAGTAAATCCCAGTACTGTAACTACTCAATGCCCACATGCTTGTCTTTTATCTCCCAGCAGGCAGTCACACACCAGCAGCCCATGAAGGAAGGGAATTTTTTACCATTCATCACTGGATATTGACTTGTACCACAAAGCATCAATTTTACAGCCCCTCCTGGTCACTGGGAGAGTGTTTTGTTTCTGTCTGGTGGCATTTCCAGTCGAAATGACTGTGCATATCCAAGTGCCAAGGGCTGTCGCTAAAACTGTATCCTGTGTGTGTCTAAAATAGGAACTGTATTTTTCCTCCACTGAGGCGACAATCTGCACAAGTAAATTAAGGAAGCCTGAGAGCGTTTTTCAGCTCTGGGGCCAGCAGTGATCTATGTTTCTACAATTAAACTCTTTTAGTCTGTGAAGTGGCTGCATCCAGACTGCCTATTGGGAACTCTTTTGAGGCTGTGCCAGATCTTGGTGCACAGGAATTGCTAGGACAGTGCCCAGACTAAAACCATACCAGAGACCATAGTGAAAATAGATATTAGCAGGTTCTATTGCCTGGAAACTTTTCCTGCACATGTAAATTAGCCATCACAAAACAGCCCTTTTCCCATGTATAATATGAAGTGATCAAAGTATCTTGAAGGAATTGGATGCAGAAGAACATTGGCATGTGGATGTGCAATTAGCATGAAGAAAGTTGTCTCTGTAATCAGTTGTGTTATAGTTCACTGGAATTGAAGTTCCAAGAGTCAAATTTGAAAAGAAAGTACTATTTATTTGATGTCAATTTTAATATAAAAAATTTTGTTACAGCAACTCTCACCATCATAACTGTTAAATAATGAGTATTGATAATAATAATAATTTTACTCTCTGCTGCATCTTGAATATTATATATCATGTTATTATTAATATTTTGTGTGTTGAGTTGTTTTTTCTTTTGAAGGTGATGGGAATGTGAAGTTATCTTTACAAAGCATGGAGTCATTCATTGTTATATTTAACCTTTGTAGAGATACAGAGCAAATGCTCACTCACTTGGAAGGAAATAACAATACTTCTTATTAAACACAATTGTTTCCATGGTGTTGTAGGGCTGAGTGTGCAGAGACAATAAAGTTCTTAGGCAAAATGTCATTTCATCATCTTGCTTTATAATTGCCCATTGTACAGCTACTTTGCTCACAATGTGGGTGGCAGATCTCTATAATAGGGCTTTAGAATCCCTAAATTTGCTAATGAAAAGTATTTAATCCCTTCTTGCCAAGACAAATCTTTAACTGGGAAGTCTGGTAGTGCTGCTGTGCTGCAAGCATTATATAAGATCTAGGATCTGTTCACACACATTTGGACTCCATGGTTACCAGCAATAGTATGCAAGACAGTGGAGGAGCACAAATCCTGAGTTCCTGTCACTGCCAGAGCTGGCAGGATGATCAATGATTTGTATCCTTTTTCTAGACATAGGATTCCACCTCCTTGGTGAGGCAGTTGCTAAAATACAAACACAGTCCTCAGAAATTGAGCTGGTTCACTCTGAACTTAGGGACACATGACCACATATGATGGAAGGAGGCATGATGTTTAAATCATGCTTGCCAGTTAATAGTCCTACTTGTTAGATGGTGACTCTGTGTCAGAGTGGAGGGATCGGGAATTTCCAGGATGAATTTTAAGGCATCAGCTTTCTAGTAAATATTTCATGGAGGAAAGCAGAAAATAGAACAATAGAATCACAGAATGATTTAAATCAGAAAGGACCTTAAAGATCATCTAGTTCCAACCTCCCTGCCATGGACAGGGTTGCCATCCACCAGATCAGGCTGCCCAGAGTCCCACCCAACCTTGAACATTTTCAGGGATGAGGCAGGGATGAGATTTGAACCCAGGGCAGCTTCTTTCTAATGCTGGCATCAGACACATCAGTGAAAAGAGTCTCTGGAAATAAGAAAAGATTTATGGGAACATCACTCAGAGTAAAGAAAATAAATATATCAGAAGATGTTCCAAGTTGGAAGTGACCAATAGAGATCATCATGTTCAACTCCTTAAGGTGCATCTTTAGCACTTGCAGACAAATTATGTGTAAGATTTGGTGATGTAAGATACACCACCAAATCAGGTGTTGTGGCTTTTTGGTTCAGAAGATGACACATGACATCCAGAGAAAGGGGAGGAAATCAGTAACTTAAAATTCTTTGCATTATTTTTTCCTTCTGATTTTTTAAAGAGGTCAATCAGCTGGTGGTAACTTTGTGCTACCAGAAGTTAGCAATCCTGGTGAGTCCTGCCTCTAATCAGCTCTTCATAACACTTGCAAAGACAACATCTTTCTGCCAGAACCAAGCAGATTTAGAACTCAGATCTCAGTAGGCTTATGGGGTGCTACTCCCCAAATCTGACATCATAGCTCTGCCTGTCCCTTTAGGGTGCCTTCTCTTCTGAGTTTGGCAACAGCCTAGCTCCCAAGATCAGAGACACATCTCTGTTATTAATTTTCCTTCATTTCACTCACCACATATAATATTTGAATACCTTCTTGCATTATGTTTCAAGTTTAAGGGCATTCATGAGAACTAGAACCTCAAAACTGAGACACTCAGAATGGAAGAGACGTGTCTCTCCTTTAAATGCACAAGTCTCTTTCAGCAGGAGAGGAATTGTACCCCTCAAGTCTATGAACTATATTTCTATTAATCGTAACGCGAGCCTGTACAACTTAATACTGAGAGAGACATTTATTTTATAGATGCCTAACGATAGGGGAGGTGAGTCCCATTCCCAGTCCCTTCTCTGCCAGAGAAATGTATCAGTTCTTAACAAGTGAGTCCCTCTCACTTGCTTTACTTTACAATCTACACCCATTGAGACGTCCTAAAGAATGTGAAGCAGCCCTGGCAGAAATGACTGTGATAGAAGTAACAGAGACTATTCAAGAGCTTTGTGACTGCAAGTCTCTCTTTGGAGTCAGGTGTGAATTCAATTCCTACAGAGAGAAAGCAGTGGGCTACTGAACCCTCCGTGAATGCTCAAATTAGTAAGATAGAAAACACAGTGATCTCCAGATTCTGCTGTCCTCAAAGAAATCTTCCCAATATCTCATTAATTTATCTACTTAACATTATTTCTTTAATCTTTATTTATTTAACTCTTCAATTACTTATACTCTTTATTTAATATTGACAAGTATCCACCTGAATACAGGCAATCATCAGACAGTTAAAACCAGCTTCACAAAATATTGATGATATGGAAAAAGCCTGGTGATAAAATTACAGTGCATTCAGAAAAGTTATGCTGGGCTGACAGCTAGGGATAAACAGTGTTCTGTGTGTAGAGTGACATATAGATGCATCTACAGTACAAAAATGAGCAAGTGGAAAATAAGACACACCCTTCTACCACACATCATCGTTCTGTAGTTTTCTTTTTTCCTTAGAGGTGAAGAGTGTATATCTGTGCATAAACTGGGAATGATAAAAAAATCCTTTTCACTTTCTGATTGCTCTCTACTGACACGGAATGTGATATAAAAGTAGCCCATAGACTTTATAAAATTCAACAGTGTGGATTTTTGACAGCAATTATTTTTTAATTTAGGATTATTTTTTTTATTGACAGTCAAGAATGAAACAAGGCATAAAAAATAAAAGGGCCGTTTTTTTTTTAATATAAAATTCACGAGTTTCACTGCAGCAGAATTTAATGATACAGATTTGACATAGGAGCAAAGGATGTCATAACAATATATGTGTATTTTTTTCAGAGGATGGGAAATGAAAGAATGAGCTAATTGCATTTTTATCTTAAAAGAAGTTAATAAATTACCATTTCAAAGTGGGATTTACATATTCCATCACTTTGCAAAGATTAACTTTTTCTTTGATAGTTTTTTTTTTCTTTCTCGTTTTATTATTCTGCTTTTTGAATGAGATACTCAAATAAAATTTAAAAAAATACATATCCAAAACTCATTCGCTTTCAGTCATTAAAAGATCCTATGGCACTTTCCACAAGAGCAGAAAGTGTTTTAAACATCAGTGTCCTGGCAAAAGTCCAACTTGGGTAATTACGTTCCATCATGCCTCAAAGAAATCCTTTCCTCAAGCCATAATTTCATTTGCAGACATTGTTCCACACTTCTCTGACTGAAAACGATTGCTCCATGATCTCAGCTACCACATTGCAAGGAGAAAATTGCTGCATTTTAGTGCAAGTAACTGTTTTCTATGGCTCACTGCCATTCAGAACTCCATGCTGTGTACCTGCATCCAGTATGCTCTAAGCAAGTCGTCTGATCACAATAAGCACACAGGTGAAAATCCAGTATGCACACAGATGAAGCCCCCAGTATGCTCAATACAGTTGACTTCTCCAGTAAATACACAGAATACTGCTTAATAGTTCAGAAAACCACAAATTTAATCATTTGTCCTTTGCTGTAAACATGCACCTTATGGCTGCCACTGTTGGTAGCAGAAAAGTAAGAGGTAAATAGAGTTGATGGATTACATTACTAAATTTATTTCTGTTAAAGCATTATAATGAACCATTTATAAAGACAGAATGTCCATAGAAGCCTTTAGAGGAAAGTATTTTCCTGTAAGCAGAAAGCATATCACAGTACTATCAGTTCCTGTGATGAGATCTGAGCCTTGTCCATGATGAGTGTGATGGTGGGAGATCCAATGCCATTTCAGACTGTCTCCATAGAATTCAAGTTGGAGATTATACTTCCCATCTGCATAATTTCTTCTGTTATGGAGTGGGAACAACTTGTCTAATTGTAGACAATTAGAAGATCTACATCCAATCTGAAGTACATTTCAGAATCCCTCAATAACGTCCAAAATCTGCCATATATATATATACTCCTTTCTAAAGACTTTTGTCCAAGAATAGGAATATATTCCCTTATGCAAGACAGTCAACTTCGCATTGCTGATGTTACTTGAGATCAGTTATACTCAAAATGGAGAAATCTTGGATATGAATCAAAACACAGCATGTTAAAATGAACAAACAGCCTGTTGTAGCACAGCGTGAGGAACTGGCCAAAATTGGTTCCCAACGTGAAGAAAATAAACTACACAGGAGTAAAGTGCAGTCCTCTCTAGCATTTTTATGAGCCTGCTTAAGATAAATGGTATACTGAATGAATAAAAAAGCTTGTGCCCACTGATGCCAAGGTCCTTCAGACAACTCAGCACCTCTGGGTATTGTCATTCCTCAGCCTCCAAGGTATCAGCTGGAGACTGATGTACACACAACTAAAGGGATTCAACATCCAAAGCAGTATATATAAATGGATAAAAAGCTTCTCACAGTCTTCAACAGGTGCTACACTAGGATCAAATTCTTAGCATTCCCTCTTGAGAGGGAATTTTTCTTTTTCTGGGTGAGGTTATGCCAGGGGACTATGACTTTTCCAGCTGGGGAAGAGATTATGTCCTAGACTTTGATGTCACTATTTTCTTCCTCCCTAATTAAACAGAAAACTCAGAGTGAGAATAAGAATGAGAGAGCAAGAAAGAGAGAGAAGGGAATTAAGGAGAAGCAGACTGGAAAAGCCAAACAGTTCAAGTCTTTTAATTTAGCATTTAAAAGATTTTCTCTGAGTCTGTTTCTCAGAGATATGACTGTTAAAGAAAATGGATTTTCCTACTTCCAGCCAACTACAATATAGATATATATATATACATACACACCCACAAATGCACACACAAATGTACAGAAAGGAGGAAGAGAAAAAATTACACTGAAGAAGATGTTGAAGTGCTATCAAAGGAATGAGAGGCAGAGAAAGTTTTTCTTGAGAAAATCTATTTTACAAATCCATGACTAATCCTTGCAGAATACACAAACACACACACATGCACAGAAAAAGGTAAAGAAAAAAACAACACAGCTATATTTAGAAATGTGTTCAGTTCCTGGCATGTAACTCAGTATTGCAGCTAATACTCAGTTAACACTTCCAGGTGGTAAGCTGCCCATTGTTTTTTAAATATGTTTCTTAAAAATATATTTTATCACTTTGATAGTAAAAGAAATGAATGAAGATCCAAACTACATTAAAAAAAAAAAAAAAAAAAAAAAAAAAAAAAAGCATAGGCATCTTCTGGAAGAGAAGGTTAAGATAAAAGAGCTAAAAGACCAGACAAATCTTGAGGAGGGAAAGAGAAATCACCATAAAGGATAGAAAGAGAAGGAATTGTCTTAAGTTGGTAATCTTGGCTGGGGAGCACACTAACCCCCCTCTGATCCTGAAAGAAACAGTCAGAGACCTACTGCTCCAACTGGACTATCACAAGTCGATGGGGCCAGATGAGATCCACCCGAGAGTGCTGAGGGAACTGGCGGAGGTGATAGCATGTGCGGGATGACCGGGGGATCAGGCCTACCCAGCATGGGTTCGTGAAGGGCAGGTCCTGTTTGACCAACCTGATCTTCTTCTATGATCTAGTGACCCAACTGGTGGATGAGAGAAAGGCTGTTGATGTGGTCTACCTAGACTTCAGCAAAGCCTTTGACACTGTCTCCCACAGCATTCTCCTGAAAAAGCTGGCAGCCCGAGGCTTGGATGGGTACACTCTTGGCTGGGTAAGGAGCAGGCTGGAGGGCCGGGCACAGAGAGTGGTGGTGAATGGAGTCAAATCCAGCTGGCGACCAGTTGTGAGTGGTGTTCCCCAGGGGTCGGTGCTGGGGCCTGTCCTCTTCAATATCTTTACTGATGACCTCGATGAGGGCATCGAGTGCACCCTCAGTAAATTCTCAGATGACACCAAATTGGCTGGAAGTGTGGATCTGCCTGGGGGTAGCGAGGCCCTACAGAGGGATCTGGACAGGCTGGAGAGCTGGGCTGAAGCCAATGGGATGAGGTTCAACAAGGCCAAATGCCGGGTCCTGCACTTCGGCCACAACAACCCCAGGCGACGCTACAGGCTTGGGGCGGTGTGGCTGGAGGACTGCGTAGAGGAAATGGACCTGGGGGTTTTGATTGATGCTCGGCTGAACATGAGCCGACAGTGTGCCCAGGTGGCCAAGAAGGCCAATGGCATCCTGGCTTGCATCAGAAACGGTGTTGCAAGCAGGAGCAGAGAGGTGATTGTTCCCCTGTATTCAGCACTGGTGAGGCCGCACCTCGAGTACTGTGTCCAGTTTTGGGCCCCTCACTGCAAGAAAGATATTGAGGCCCTGGAATGTGTTCAAAGGAGGGCAACAAAGCTGGTGAGGGGTCTGGAACACAGGCCATATGAGGAGAGGCTGAAGGAACTGGGAATGTTCAGCCTGGAGAAGAGGAGGCTCAGGGGAGACCTCATTGCTCTCTATAACTTCCTGAAGGGAGGTTGTAGTGAGCTGGGGGTCGGCCTCTTCTCTCGTGTCATTAGTGATAGGACCAGAGGGAATGGCTTCAAGCTACAGCAGAGGAGATTCAGGCTGGACATCAGGAAGTATTACTTTTCAGAAAGGGTGGTCAGGCACTGGAACGGACTGCCCAGGGAGGTGGTGGAGTCACCGAGCCTGGGGGTGTTCAAGGAAAGGCTGGATGTTGTGTTGAGGGACATGGTTTAGTAGGAGCTATTGGGAATAGGCGAACGGTTGGACTGGATGATCTTTTAGGTCTTTTCCAACCTTGGTGATTCTATGATTCTATGATTCTATGATAAGTTGCACCAAGTAAGGTTCAAGTTGGATTTTAGGAAAAATTTCTTCTCAGTGTTCAGGCACTGGAACAGGCTGCCCGGGGAGGTGATGGAGTCACTGTCAGTGGAGGTTTTCAAGAAAAGGGTAGATATGGCACTTAGGGACATGGTTTAGTGGGCATGGTAGCAATGGGTTGATATTGGACTGGATGATCTCAGGGATTTTTCTAACCCTAATTATTCCATTATTCTAATGAGATTTTCATGGTGTCATCAGTAACTTGAATCTAAACACGGCCTTAGGGCATAAGAAAGTTTCTCCCACTGTTTGCTGAAGGGGCAAATAATGGGGAGATGACAAAAGAAACCAGTGTTAGATATAATCAGATGGCTAACCTCATGTCTATGGCTCCAAGGGAGCCATAGTCTATGTTATCTCCAAGGGAGCCCAGGGTTGCTCAGCAGTGCTTGCAACAAGTGTGTAGTCATCAGTACAAATTTAACTGATCATGGAATGGTCAGAAAGCCAAATCATTTAGGTTGTAAAGCATATCTCTTATACAACTTCTCTGATACAACCTGTCATGTGAGTTAGGGCCAGCCTCAAAGTTATACGCAACTCCTTGGCGCGTCTTGATTCCACGAGAAGACCCAAACATAAGCAGAAGGGAATTAATCTCTCACTTACCCTAAGGCATTGGGCTACTTCAGGCAGCTGGTTCTCTGAGATATCTCTAGCAGAGAAGTTTCTAAACAAGCACTTTCACACATGAAAGTGCATAGGCACTGATACAGATCTGCAGGTCTATTGAGGACATGTAGGCAGACGTCCATGCACAAATAAGTGAATAAATGAATGTGATACATTTTCCCTTGTTCTTACATGATCATAGAATGACATGGACAGGATTGCCATCTACTAAATCAGTTTGCCCAGGAACCCATCCTACCCGGCCTTGAATGCCTTCGGAGGTGGGGCAACTTCTCTGGGTAGCCTGTTCCAGAGCCTCAGCATTTTCTGAGTAAAGAATTTTTAATATCTAAAGTAAAACTCCCCTTTTTAGCTTGAAGTCATTCCCTCTTTTTCTATCACTAACAGATCACATAAGCAGTCAGTCCTCCTCCTGGTTACTATCTATCTTTAAATACTAGATTGCCTCAGTGAGGTTTCCCAGAGGCTTCTCTTCCTTCTCTAGACAGTGCAAACCCTAGTCCCTCAGCCTTCGTTTGTAGGAGAGATGTCCCAGCCCTCTGAGCATCTCTGTGGCCCTCTTCTGGATCCACTCCAACAGCTCCACATCCTTCCTGTACTGCGGACCCCAGGCCTGGATACAGTACTCCAGATGGAGCCTTACAAGGGCAGAGCAGAGGGACAAGATCACCTGCCTCTCCCTGCTGCCACCCCTCTTTTGATACCTACCGGGATATTGTTGGCCATGCGGGCTGCAAGTGCGCATTGCTGGCTCATGTCCAATTTTTCATCCATCAGAGTGGATGAATACACTACAATCTTCTCTCACAGTTTGAATTCTCTACAAAAGAAATCTGCT
This sequence comes from Centrocercus urophasianus, assembly GCF_019232065.1. NCBI lineage: Eukaryota > Metazoa > Chordata > Aves > Galliformes > Phasianidae > Centrocercus > Centrocercus urophasianus. The sequence continues at coordinate 2,235,930 of NW_024884253.1, forward strand.
GCCCATATATCAGATAAAGGCAGCTTGACTGGTTAAGGTCCAGGATCATCAGTGGACCAAAACTCAATGGGCTGATCTTGTTCACTATTGGGGCAACACTGAGAATGGTGCATATATATGGTGCAGTCACTGCCATCGATGCCACATATGGCAAAAGGTCTCTGCCCATCTGTTCATCATTCACAAAATTCACTCAGCTGTGACACTGTTGCTCCTTGTCTGGGAGGGGTCAATCCCTAAATACCTATTTTGTCATCTCACCTAAAACGGCCCAATTTCAGGAAGAAATGAAAAGCAGAGAGTAAAAATAATGCAGCATCTGAATAAAAGGGGTTTGCCAAGATCTGGAAAATCTGGCCTTTTCAGACAGGTCTGGAAATGCAGGTCACCTATTCCTGGGCTTGGAAAGCATCCATCCCAGTCTTCTTTCTGCTAACTTTCTAGCTAGCTACTCTCTTTCTCCTTTTAGCTCTTGCTTTTTCAAGTTCAAGCCTGCCTTTTCCCAGCCAGCTGCGTGTATGAAATGACTTTGGGACATGCTGGCAGGGAGTACATTTAAAAATAAACATGATTATATTCACCAAGAAGACACTGCAGGCTGGAGAGTCTTTTCTGGGTGATAAAGATTTAATTATTGTATTCTGGCCCTCGTCACCATCTTCCAAGTAGTTACAGGTGCCAGAGTTTGATCACTTTTCCAGCCTTTTTGCAAGGTAATTAAATCTTTATCCTGGAGCTGAGTATACACAGGTATATGAATCTCTTCCAGCTTTAAAGAGAGACCCTTTCACTTTTTTATTAACTCCACTGATGAGCAGAGGAATTGTGCATGAACTAAGCCACAGACGCTATAGGAAATTCAAAGTTTTATCTAACACTGTGTCTGCCTATAAAATAATCCCATTTTAGAGAAACCTGCAATTATTTTGATTTTAAGCATAGAATGTGTTCATTTTGTCATCCTGATACCATCATTCCACCCCACATTGGAATTTATTTCTAATTCTGAGCAAAAGGATTTCACGTGGAAACAAAAGATGTAGCAGCAATGAGGACAAAGCACCAACCTGCAGCAGGATTTCTCCTCAAACTCATTAAGTGACTTCTTCACGACCCTCCGTGGTACATTTTATAATTGATCTAAAGTCTTTTTGATCACTGTGTGTCCAAATGCTCCACAAGTGTGTCCATACTTCCTCTCACCAGAAGTTTCACTACATGGTTTGTGAAGAAATCCAGTAAGGAAAATAGTGCCATAACAAATCCGGCTCCAGAAATGTACTTTTACTGCTTGAAAGAGAATAAAGTGAACATTGCTGGACTCTCTAAAAGTGAACAACTGGGAAAAAAGTTGTTGTGAAAGTCACAGTGTGTAACTCAGGGTAAAGACTGTTTCTGAGTTTCGGGTGCTGGTAATTGTATAAAGTAGTACCACTTAAAAAAAACAAAGATGGGTATCAAAGCAGTTATCAAGGATCCTGACTGCACTTGGCAGAAAAGAAACAAGTATTTGACTTAACTAGCACGAAGTTGATCATGCCACTTCTTTACAGGCTACAATACCCTACAGTACCCTATGACAGGGAGTACCCCACCTTAACTGCACACTGCCTTCTTTACATATGTATGTTGTTCATTCAAGAAATAGCTTGATATAGGAAATCACTGTGAAAATTATATGGGCTCCAGGAGAGTCAGAATATGTGTATGAAAGAAAAATCAATTTTGAAAGAGTAAATACTTAGAAGAAATCGTGGTCAGTTCAGAAAATCCATGAGAAACAAATGACTGTACCCTCAGAGGAAATGATATATCTGTTTGTTCTCTTCTAGTGCTGTCAAAGACAAAAGAATGAGTTGAACTGAGATTTGATTTGACTCAGTTTGCCCATTCTTATTTACCTATGCAAACTCAACCACTATCAGAAATTAAGCAGGCATCCTTATATTGTTTGCCCTGTATGAGAAAAGGGAGGTGGGCTGATTTTTGGCAGGTCAATAGATGTATCTCTACTCATGGTATTTCGTCTTAATGAAAATGTGTTCAGATCTTTAAGGTATATGACAAATGAAAGGAACTGATGGTCACTTCTTTCCAATTGTCCCATGCTTGGAAAGAAGTCATTGCTAAAAAACGTTGACTTTAGAGGCAATGCCTGGGTAGTGAAGTTGTAGGGTTCAAAAGACTGTTGCAAAGAACTCAGAAAGTTCTATTGCCTTTCTGTACTTTTGATTTCTTTCATATTTCTCAGTAGAGGGACCGTTTATACTGGCTACTGAATCAAGACAATGATGCAAATCAATAATGTGCCAGCAAAATATGTTCTGTATTTTCCTTCTTCTGTGTAATTGTTAGTGGGTCTGTAAACTCTAAGCTATAGGACTGTATCTTCAGCTGCTGTAAACTGACTTGAGTGGATTGTTACTGCTTACAGCCTAACTGAACTTTGGTTCATCTGATGCACACTCAGTAGAGAAGTACCATATTGTACCACCTTGATTTGCTTCAAGAGATGAGTCTCTGTAAAGTTTCTGGCAATTTCCTGAGACTCTCAGGGTAATGCAGGCATATATCAAGCTCCATGATGCCCCATTTTGGTTTCTTCTTGCACCTTTGCTCCTACTGAAAATCTGCTTCTGGAACATGAGTGCATTAATGATTACGAATGCTCTCCTAATCACCAGCCTAAATTTATTCATGGGCAGTTTATACCTCATTTGCTCTTCAACAAACATTGTCTCTGCACTTATTTTCTTGCTATTATCCCTTCTTGACTTTGTACATAGTTCAGACCTTGTAATGAACATTCCTTCTGTTATGCACATCAATTACAGAAAGTGCTCTGAGCAAGAACTCCAATCTGAGCACACAGAAGGGACTTCAGGAGGTCCTTAGGCAAGTTCTGATGTGGAGTTTTAAATGGTGGGATCATACCAATAGAGGTAAGAAATCTTCTTTACTACTCCATTACATCCTTAAAAGGGATGGAAAGTGAACTAAAGAAATTGAGCTTGGGGAAAAGGGGGAGATACTGAATTTCTTGCTTCTCCTTCTTTCCACTTTTCTTAGTTTAATTGTGTTAAATGTCACTGATTGTTGAGAGGATAAATAGTATGAGATCTTTAGTCCTTGTTTTCCTAAGCAGCCACCACTGTCCTATGTCAGAGAAAAAATATCAGACTAGATGAACCTTTGATCTGACCTAAGCATGACCATTTTTTATTATTCAGGTGCATTGGCTCACACCATTAAATCTAGCAGGAAAATTCCAATTCAATTCACAGCGTAGTAGAGATTTTCTTTCAGGAGGGGGGAGGGAGAACGAGGAGGGGGGAAATCAGTTGAAAGAAAATTATCCCATTTAAAAAAAAAAAAGACAGCTTTTTGTTTGATGCTATTTATGCTCCCCAGAAGGTTTGTAGGCTTGCTCATAAATAGAACTTAGTTGAGACAATGTTTTATCACAGAGCAGGGAAAGTTGTCATTTTCACACATGCTTTCCTCCAGAGGTGACTGGGAAATAGAATTTCTGTCCGCTGGGAAATTTCAGCCTCTCAGAAAACAGTTTTCATTTGTCAAGGAAAATTTCAGAATTTACCACACAGTGTAAGTTGCCCATCAAAACTAATTCAAACATCAAACGTTTTTAAGTTTATGAAGTAGAATATTACAGCTAATACAGAAAAAGAAGAAAAAAAGAAAAAAAATGTTGAACATAATTTTGACACAAAATTGGAATGATTAAAATCACTTAGCAAAAAGAGACAGCTTTTATGAAAATAAAAAGTCGATCTCTTTTTATAGTTCAAAATTGCCATATTTCAAGAGAAGAGTTTTTCCTTTTTTTTTTTTTTATTCCTTCTTTTTTCTTCTTTTCTTTTTCTTCTAGAAAGAAAAACATTTGCTCAAAGCCTTTCTAGCAAACTCTCTTCATGCACGTGGTTATCAACAGATAAATATACAAAAATGGCATAGCGGTAGAGATGCTCAGCTGTAGGATTATGCAGGATATTGTTGGTTCTGATCACATCCTGTCCTGCAATTTGATTTCATTGATCACAGGGCTGGTTTCTGACCAACAGATCTAGTAGTGGAACATCTTCATGTCCATGTTGTTGCAGGGCAGGCTCTTTGGCATGGTAGACTGCTCAGTGCTGGGTTTTACATCACTTCAGGTGTCCTCTGAGTCTTTCTCTGGGCTTCTCTGAATTTAGGATGTAAAAGTATATGCTATGTATTTTATTTACAACCCAGAGGATCTGAAATAATTCAAGAGCTGTATTGTAGCACACCATGGTTGCTTATTTCTAAAGAAATATGAAAGTATGTGCCAGGCAATGTAGCATGAATTGGACTCAAGACAATGCGTATGGAGAGAAAAGAGGGCAAAGGAAAATGTGAAATAGTGCAGAAACCCAAACCTGACGGACTGACTCCTACATTGTCCTCTGGGTCTTCCCTCTGGTGTAATCTCCAGATGCAGCCTGTACTCCTACATCCCATTCCTCAGGCTCCATCAGACTCTTCCAGGAAACGTCCTCAGGCAAACCTGTTTCATCTTCCAGCCATCCCATAGTGTAATAAATCACTGTGTGAGGAATCCTTCTCAGGTAAACCTTGCTAACATTTCTTTCTGACTTTCTTCCTTTCTTTCACTGTCTATTTCTTTGGACTTGAATCCAGTAAATTCCTGTGAGATTATAGTTAGCCCTGAATGCTTTTTTTTTTTTCTTCTTTTTTGCTTCTGGGGAGTTCACCTTTCTCTATGGTCTGCTGCTTTAACATAGGGTGGCTGCTCAAGGCAAAAACAATTACTGGCCTGAGGAATAATATTACTGAATGACAGAATAACAGAATAATAGCATTATCCCTGCAGCACTGCCAGCTGCTGTTGAAAGAAAGGAGGTATACACACAACCTTGGCTCAAATTAACACCTTCCGGAGACATATGTAATGTCCCGTTGTAAATAATAAAATCTACTTCAATAAAATCTGGCAGATATTTAAGAAAGACATCAGCATCATGATATTAAAGCTGATGTCTAAATCAAACGCAGAGCAAGCATTTTACTTCCATCAAACATCACATGGATAAACTTCTGGGAAGGTGACCTCTAGGCAACATTTCTCACTGAGCAGTGTGATAATCAGGGCTTACAAAAGGAACAAGAACAACATCATCATTTTTGATTACGTGTACAGAAGATATGTGGATAAACAGGCGGCAGGACTTCCACAAGTTCAGAGAACTGTCAAAATGCAGAATCACAGCATAGTTTGAGTCGAAAGGACCCTTAAAGGTCATCTAGTCCAACTCCTTTGCAATGAACAAGGACACCTACAGCTAGATCAGGGCACACAGAAAGTCTCCAGGGATGGGGCATCCACTACCTCTTGGGTAATTTGTTCCAGTGCCTTACCACATTTACTGTAAAAAACTTTTTCCTTATATACAATCTTAATCTCCCCCTCTTATTTGAAACCATTTGCCCCTGTGATGTCATAATGGACTCTGCTATAGAGTCTGTCCCTTTCTTTCTTATAGCCACCTGTTAAATACTGGAAATTCTTTGAACATTATAAAAATCTGTTAATCTCCTCAGAGCCCACCTCTCTGTGCACTCTCATGGCTTCAGACAAATCTTAGAGCAATAGCTCCAAGCTTTATTCCTCAGCTTGGCTTTCCTGCTTGGATTTTGAATGTTCTGACTCCTGCTGCTGTCAGTGCATGGAGTCTAAGCAGGCTCAACCCCTCTTTTTCCTAAAATAAACATTTCCACCTTTGCTACTGCCATTTCAGGAGATAAATCAGATTCTCATCCTCGTATCTCATTCATTATGGCTGTTGGCTAAGCAATTAGATGCTCTTTGATACCACAACAGAAAAAACTTTTGTCCCTCTTTTTCATTCTGGACTTTGAAATATTTGAGTTGATTGCTGTTCTATCTCGAAGCCACCAACAGAAGCCCTCAGTTGGATGTGAGTTACTCATATCTCTCTGCATTCTGATGCATCTCCTTCCTCCACAAACTGCTAACACACAGGGGGGCTTTGGCCAGAATCGTGTTTGAAATGCTCAAAACCTACTGAAAACCTGTTCTGAATGCCACCCATTAGGGAATAAGCCTATTGTCGTGTGGTTATCAGCAGCTGACCTAGATATTTTATACATTAGCTTTAGATTATAATTACTTTAATATCTCTTATGTCTGAGAAAGTGACTAAAGTGCAAAAAGTAGGCCTTAAATCCCAGATGAAAAAGACAAACCCTTGGCCTGTTTAACTTTCAGCAGAGGCCAGGATGTGTCAGAGTGACAGTGATGCTGCAAGGTAATGATCCCTGCCTCCAAAACCAGAGCAGATATCAGTGGCATTTCCTCAGGTGGTATCAAGCACAGAGATTTCATTAGACATCTTTCACCACCCTCTTCCTTCAAGGCAAATGCTTCAGCTGTCACTCTAATGCCTCTGTCACAGCATTTTTACTTTTACAAGCTCCTTTCTTCTCTTGCATGGAAACATGCTGTTCATACAGGTGATTCAGGCTTTCTCAGCAAAAAGCAGAGGGGATGCAGCTCATTTTCTTTGGGTGTGAATGCAGGAAGCCGTTTGATGTAGGACTGCTGCACACTGCCTCTGAGTATCTCTTAGGATATCAGCTCTGGGGGATGAGGTCTGTAGCAGAAAGGCTGCTTGCAATTCATGGCATTTCTGTACGAGCTATTTCTAACTAGTTGGACGCAGTTTCCTAAAGTTGGCATGAAACTGTTGTTGCATGGGAGATGCTGCAGTATTGAGAGGAGGGCTGCTCTCTGTTCCAAAGAGTGAAAGCACCTAGTAAGAAACAGTAACCCCATCTGGGATGTAGGGATTTGAGAGCTTTTTTAAAGAACGAGAAGAAAATAATTCTGTTGGCACTCACCTGAAATAAGGTATAGCCCAAAATATGAAGCAACTTGGACAAAATTGAACAAGTTTCTATGGTAGAATCGAATCATAGAATAATAAAATCATAGAGTATTTTGCTTTGGAAGGAACTATTCAGAGGTCATCTCATTCAGCTCCCCTGCAATGAACAGCTAGTTCAGGTTGCTCGGAGCCCCATCCAGCCTGACCCTGAATGTCTTCAGGGATGGGGAATCCATCAATTCTCTGGGTAACCTGTTCCAGTTCCTCACCACCTTTATTGTAAGAGACTTTTCCTTATACCTAGTCTAAGTCTCCTTTCATTTGAAACAACTTCCCCTTGTCCTATCACAACAGACCCTGTTAAAAGGTCTGGCCCTTTCTTTCCTGTAGCATCCCTTTAGATAGTAAAATGTCACTCAGCACTCCCCAGAGCCTTCTCTTCTCCAGGCTGAACAGCTGAGGCTCAGCTGGGATTGCCATCTCTTACTAGGTACTTTCACAGTGCATTACAGAGAGCAGCCTTCCTCTCATTACTGCAGCAACCCCAAGCAACAACAGCTCCCTCATTCTGCCATTGTAGGGGAGGTGTTCCATCCCTTGTATCATTTTTGCAGCTCTCCTCTGGATGAGCTCCAATAGGACTATGCCTCTCCTGTACTGAGAATTCCACATCTGGATGCTGTACCCAGGTGAGGCCTCACCACTGCAGAACAGAGGGGCAGGATCATTTCCCTTGCCTTGCTGGCCATACTTCTTTTGATTCATCCCAGGACTCAGTCAGCTTCACAGTTGGCTTTCTGGCCTGTGAGGGCACAGTGATGGCTCGTGTCCAGCTTCCCATCCAACAAGAACCTCAGATTCTTTTGGCTGTGCTCCATCCTTGCATCTAAAGTCTTGTACTGACAGTGGGGGTTGCCACAACCCAGATACAACACTTCGTGCTTGGATTTGTTGTACCTCATGATGTTCTCTTGGGCCCACTGCTCAACCTAGCCAGGTCTCTCTGGATGGCATCCTTTCCCTCAGGGATGTTGATTGCACCACACAGGTTGGTGTCCGCAATCTTGCTGAGGGGTCATTCAATCTCGCTGTTGATATAATTAATGAAGGTGTTGAAGAGAACTGGTCTCAGTGATGACCTCTGAGGGACACCACTTGTCACTGACTCTATTAAAAATAAATAAATAAATAAAAAGTCATGGTCAGTCCTTCTTGGTAGAGGGAGATTTGTCCTTCAGCAAATGGTAGAGGGAGATGAAATAATGCAAGCCTTAGCTGTACTGTACTGGAGAGACTATTTTTTCAGACTGCTACTTTCCCAGGGGAACCAAGATGTTACATGTGTTTTAATATAGATTTAATTTATAAAATAAAGATTCCCTTAAAAATATGTATCAGAAATTTCAGAATTTTTGCCTATGTGTAGAGTATAGAAAGTATTCACTGGACTCACTCTTCTTCCATCAGGAAAATATTTCTGGGGAACTTTTTTTGGTAAAAGACTTTTTCTAGCTCTAATTAAATTTCTGTCAACCACTTGCAAGGCAAACGGATAAGTACTTTTTTTTTTTTTTTTTTTTTTTTTTTTTAGTAGAGATAAGCCTGAGAAACTGAGAACACAGCTTATGCTGACAGGCATTAGGCTCTATTAAACTGATCTATCAGCCTGAGTGATGATGGCCCCATGGAAGCAGCAAACATGTCAACAGTTAAAGCATTTAGAACTGATCTGGACAGAACACTAGGGAATATTTTGGCAGAAACAATCCCACGCTCAATTAGGGAATGAAATAAAGACTAGGCAGGATTCTGTGGGGGTGTTTTGCTTTAGTGTGTTTTTTTTTCTTTGTTTGGTATGTTTGGTTTGGATTTGGTGGTGGTGGTTTTGTTTGATTTATTTTGTTGGTTTTTTTGTGTGTCTTTAAAGGTCAGGAGCCACATCAAGAGAGGTGCTGAGCTCTTGCTCCTTCACAGAAAGGCTGTGAACATTATGATTTTGTAACAGGTCCATTAGCTAAGGAAACCCCCAAAGATGGGGTTACACATACTAGAAGTTCCAGTGGAGGATATTTTATTACTGGATTTAATTGGCTTGTCACAGAGCATTTACTAAAGAGACAGAGAAAGCAGTCAGATTATTCACTCCTGTGATATTTGGGACCAGATAAAACAAATCCCTCAGATTTAGCTGTAATAATAACAACTTCCCAATCTCATTATTGCCTGAAAGAAGGGGAAAACCAAGCAGTTTAAATAGTTCATCTGGCAAAGAGTTTTGCTGATGAAGACAGGCTGGGTTAGCCTTAGGGCTCCTCAGTACAATCTTACATTAAAAAAATGGATTCCATTAAAGCAAGAAGGTTTTTCCATTCTGATGGTACTTTTGCTCAGTGAGCAGTGATGAGACTGGGTGAAGTTCACGCATTTTATATCTTCCGACTTTATGGAAGCAGTGTTGGAGGAGGTCTCCTCACAATAGACACTGATCCCTTTATCAAGGCCTTGGCTGCCTTTCAGTCAGCTGAAAAGAAAAATAAAGATGTATACACACATTTAATTCATGTACTATCCAGGGCTGAAGGAAATACAGCCTCCTTTTGTATTTCTCATTCTGAAATACATGGGGAATCTAGATGGAATGTGTATCTGCCACCACTGGGCAATGAATAGAAAAGTGGCATTGCTCTACTGAATGACGTGGCAAAGTGTAATGATATTTCTCATTCAGGAAACGAGTCTGGTCAATCTGCTGTCTGCAGGAGAAAGCAAATCCAAAGAAAATTTCTGGAAGTAGAGATGACTATTTGCGTAGATGTTTGACGTTACTTACGTCTTTTTCCATTTTTTAATTTTTAGTTTCAAACTAATGCAGATCTGCTCTTCAGTAGCTGCACACCTGTAAGCAACTTTGTAGTGCATTTGTTGACACAAAAGCATATAAGTACTCTTCTAAATAAGGAATATAATTTAATTTTGTATCGATTTAGTATTGAGTTTTTCTTTTTTTCTTTTTTTTTTTTTTAATGCCTGTTCTTACTCCCAACTGAAATATAAACCTGAGTTTAGTTTCTGCTGTTGCTGATGAAGAGGGGATTGTGAATCACAACTATATCCCTCAGTACTTCCTCTACATAGGGCTGTAGGACAGAGCAAGATCATTAGATAATTCTTAAGGTTGCAAACTTTTATGCCCTTTCCAAGAAATGCAGCACAATTAATTCATCTTCCACAGCACGGCATTGTTAGGTCAACAAGCTCCAGGTAAAATGTGCAGGACTTTTAATTTCAAAGAAGCTGATGAAAAGAGTACCCTAGTATCCTAACTTCAAAATAAATCCCACTCTGGGTGTACAACATAGATCAAAATGACTTCTATGTTGATTTTTTTCCCTTTTGGGTATGACTTGTATAACTAGACATAGAACTCTAGAGTCATTTGAAGTGTTCAAAGTTGTTTTTTCTAATCTCTCTTCTATGAATGCTCCTGAAAGATTTTTCTCATTCACCTCTTCTACAAGTTGTCCATGTTGAAGTTTCTCAAATATCCTAAAGTGACTCAAATAAATGCTGATGTCCAGACAGATGAATCAAGTCCCCTAAGGAAGAGCTTGTACTCCCTCACCCTTTGAGGGTGTTTTGAGTAGAGCCAAATTGTCATCTTGGATTTGAGATCTAACAGAGTATCCCCTCCACATACACATATACAGATACAGGAGGGAAATCAACCTTTTACGTGGGTAAATAACAATGAGACAAGGAGGAATGGTTTAAAACTAAAACAGAGAATATTTAGATGAGACGTTGGGGAAAATTTTCACTGATGGGGAGGTGAGGCATAGGCTGCCCGGAGATACTGTGGATGTTACATCTCTGGAGGTGTTCAATATCAGGTTGAATGGGGTCCTGAGCAACCTGATCTAGTACCTGATCTAGTGTTTGGCAACTCTGCCCATTGGCATGGGTGGGTTGGAACAGGATGATCTTTAAGGTTCTTTCCAACGCAAGCCATTATATGGCTCTGTATCACTCTATGATTCTGTGATTCTACAATTCTCTGATTCTGTGATTGATTCCGTGATTCTATAATCTAACTTCCAGGGCCATACATGAAGAGTAACACCTGGAAGGATCAGGACTCGGATGCGATGTACAGCAGTTAAATGCTTGTCTACATTTATTACTAAGTTCACTAAAAGACAGTGTGGTTTCTGCTCGCTTTGCAATTAAAGAATATTGATCTTTTCAGCTTCTCCTTTAACAGTGAGAAATTAAATACAAAAGAAAAGCTCTATTTACATGACACACTCTGTTCACTTCATCAGTGCTCCTGACATTGATAGCCAGGCTTGATCTCATGAACTGAGGCTGCCCCATCTATTGGAGTGGGAGAACAATATACAGGGCCTGAGGGAATAGCATGGAGCTGCACTAGCAGAGGTACAGACTGGATATTAGGAAAAGATTCCTTACCAGAGGGAGATCAGTCACTGGAACAGGTTCCTCAGGCAGTGGTCATGGTATCAAGTTGTTAAAGTTCAAAAAGCATTTGGACAATGTTATCAGAAATACTAATTTTGGGTGGTTCTGGGCAGAGACAGCAGCTGGACTGGATGATGTTTGTGGGTCTCTTCCACCTGGTGATAAACTATGATCCCATCATTCTGTGACCCATAACTTCCTTTTATCCACTTTTCATTCATTTCCATCTTGATAGAGCAGTTCTCACTGCTCCAATCTGTTTTTAGTTGGCAATAAATTACATTAATTCCTCTATGCAGAGTCTATGTTGCCTATGATGGTAACTAGTGAGCGTTCATCTTGTTTTTATCTCAACTCATGGGTTTTTTTCAATATGTTTTTTCCCTGTTCTTTTGAGGATGGGGAGTGAGAGACTGGTATAGTGGAGATGAGCTGCCCATCAGATTTCACCACACCATTTCTACAGTGATGCAGCCAATATCCTCTACTTTATATCAGACTGAAAGCACAGTGTTTGACAAACTGTTCTTACTGACTAAAAAGAGCCTTAAAGTACATGAATGACTCTTTTAAAAGTAAATATCTTAAGCTTTTTCATTCCCTCAAGGAGTTGTTACGATCTTGACATTTGTTCTGTCCTTTGCTGACTTCTACATATCATATTAGCTTGACAGAAATTAAGGAGTGGTAGAAAGGAACATCTCAAATATCTCCTTCTTTGACTTGCTCTGACGTGTTGTGAGGGAGTGTCAGATTCTGCTCAGTTAGTATATGATTTACCTTCATCAATGAAGGAAGGTTTAAATATAGATCCGCACCTGTCTAACTGAAGCTAAAAGGCCTGGGTCAGCTCCAGTCAAAGTCATACAGTATCTGGAGTTAAAGGTAGATAATAGTAAGATTATCAATCTATGGAAAAGAAATGTCATTCATTTAATATGTCTTCTTACTGTGAGAAAAATAATAGTAGCTTATGTACAATACATGTTAAAGTACCACTTGCCACTGACTCTGTTACAGAGAAGCCTCTGGGATAAATGGACCACTGGTATCATCCCACAGGAATTTTTGATATCTTATACCTAATGCTATAACTCTTTTCCTTGAAGCATTTGACTGAGAATGCAGAAAATTCAAGTCAACATAGCACAGACGGAGCAAGTGCTGGCCAATGGATAGTTAATACATTGCAATCAGAATACAGAACTATTTTTATCACTGTGTGTTACTTGTGCACTTACTGTGCAGTGACGTGGAAGGAATCCTGATGAGGCTGTCACAGTACCCACAAAGAGGAAAGAATGAATAACATGGACTCTCCCTGTGGAAGATCTGACTCTGAAAAAGGCTTGACCATGCTTCAGTCAGGCTGAGGAAGTAGTAACTGGGGTTAATTCCTTCAAAAATGTATATTTAAGTCCAGCACACAGCTAGGTCATGTTTAGGGTCTGTGTCTTCACTCCAAACACAAGCATGGTGGCTAAGTGTGCTAAGAGTTCCCAGAACACTAGGAAGTTTTCTTCAGAGATAGACAAGATTTATTACTTCTCCATTTTTATCTACTGCAGTTGCAACTGAAAAAAATTTCCCATTTATAAAACTTAATTTCTATTTGGAGCAATCTATATTACTGTATAACTCTGTCCTAAACTATTCTCTGATACACAAATTATTTCTATGAGGAGTTCAATATCTTCATTTCATCAAGGCAAAATGTAGGAATAGCACTAAAAGGCCATGTAAAAATTCAAATGAGGAGGAAGACTGTGATATTGTCTTCTGCTTAGAGGAGAGTACAAGGGAGTGCAGTGTCTTAAAATATAACTGTGACTTTTTTCCACGATACTTAAGACTTCGGTCATGAAACTGAGTGCATGCCCACATCTTGAGCATCCTGATATGGATACAGGTCTTCATTCCATTTTTTTCTCCAGACTTCAGGTCACTTGTAGGAAGCTGTAGTAAGGATGTCTCATGCAGACCTTTATCCTACATATAACCAACAAAGAAAAAACATTGTCTTCCAAGCCCTGATAGCTGAATTTAATGAGGAGAAAAAGCCCACATGAAACTGTTATGTTTTATGTAGGAAACAAGGACCATTCAAAATCCTAGAATCCTAGAATTATAGAATCATTGAGGTTGGAAAAGATTACTAACATCATCTAGTCCAACCATTAACCCATTCCCATCATATCCACTAAATGATGCCCCTTTGTACAACATCTAAACATTTCCTGAATACTTCCAAGGGCAGTGACTCAACCACTCCCATAAACAGCTCATTCCAGTGCCTGACCATTCTTGGAGATTAATGTTTTCCTAATATCCAACCTGAACCTCCCCTGGCACTACTTGAGGCCATTTCCTCTCATTCCATTGCAGTTACCTGGGAGATGAGGCCAACCCCCATCTCATCACAGTCTCCTTTCAGAGGGAAATATGGTCTCCCCCAAGCCTCCTCCAGACTAAAACAATCCCAGTTCCCTCAGCAACTCCTCACATGACTTTTGTTCCAGTCCCTTCACATCTTCACAAGCCTTTCTACCTTGCAAATGCTTCCGTTTCCATTTTTTTAAAGTCATCTCCACCATCAAACAAGATCTGAAATTCACTCTCAATATTTAGAAAGCTGTGTTTCACTCCAGAAGGAAAATGTAATATTAGTTGTGTAGCTTCATAAGAAATCCATTTCCACGGGACTATCAAAACTCCAAAACTTTGAAAGCTAAAATTTTGCAAAACTGAGTAGAGCATAGGAAACAAACAAACAAACAAACAAACAAACAAAAACCCCACAACACAGCAGTTTATTTACAAGCAATCAAATCAGAAAATGCAGGATTTTATTTATCTACCTATCTATTAATTTGTTTATTTTTCTCCTAAGATTGGAAATAGCCATTAATGTCATGCAGTGCTCAGACCAAAAATAAAATGTGACATTTTGAATAGCATACCATCTGGTAAAATATAAAATATTTAATAAATATGTAAATTGGTCAAGCTGCTTCCCCAAGGAGGAAAGCTTCAGTCGTGCTTTACAGCTCTCATTCACTTTAGTAAATACTTTAAGAGGATCAAGGATGGATTTTAAATGAAGTTAAAGTTTAACGAGGAATGTATAATCCTTTAAGGAAGATATTTTGTCATCTTCATTTATAATTTCTTGCAAGTTTAAGAAGCAAGAAGTTGAGGGAATAGGTTTGTGCGTGCAAACTAAGAGAACCAAAGCAGTTGACCTGAAAAGCCAGTAAAAGTCTTTAAAAAGCTATGGACAATATTTAAGCTATTTAATCTAGAAGAAATGTTTAGGTGAAGGTAATAAGAAAGAAAATAACCCGGAATTTCCCTTTGCACTGAGGAAACACCAGCAAAGGGAGATGTCACATCTAAATTTTGTAGAATTACAAGGTAGAATGAAAAAAAAAAAAAAGGAAAATGCAGTTTGAGAATTGTTGAAGCTAGAGAGTGTTTACAACTAATTGAAAGGGTTGTTTGTGGGCTGGTATCACAAGGCAGAAATTTCCCTTGGCACATTTTTTTTTCCTCTGCACACAAATGCATTGCTTTGTTAATTTTCATTCTGCTTCTCTGAGTAATTTCACACCAGAAATAATTGTTATTTCTCCTTCATGTGCTCACACTTGAGATGATGGAAAATTTGAAGATGATCTGAAAATTGACAGAGCACTCAAGAGCTGCAGGATTCAAAATTTACTTTTCTCCCTGCTAGGAAAACCATTATTTCATCCTTTTATGATATCTGCTCAGAAACTGGTATACTGCTACAGTCGCCTATCAACTTGATGAAGGTCCAAAAGCATTGGAAGGAAATATTAAGAGGAAAGTAGAATTGACTGAGAATGCCTTTTTTTCTTTTTGTTTGAAAACAAAAATTTATCAGCATTAACATCACATCACCCACTTAGCACAGTGATCAGATCTTATCTTCCATTGCTTCACTTTTCCATCTTATACAGACATCACAAGCCCATGACAATCTTTATTTTCATCCTCAAAATTGATAGGATCCATTTCACTCTCATCTTGCAAGCAGTTACTTTAGCATTGTTTAAGATTTCCCAAAGTGGGTTACACATCCCATGGCAGTGCACTGAACAGCAGTTTTGTGCTGTATCCACCACAGCCAGAATCACTGCTTCATCATAATGTTAATATGCTTCTCATCTCTCACTCTGAACTCCATCTGCAGACGTGAGTTCTACAGCCATGTGGTGATAATGAAATTTGGTACTCCACTAGGAGCACAGTAGGCTGTTAGCACCAAATTGACTCTCCCTACATAGATGCATAAGATTGACATAGTTACGAAAAGTTTAATCTCCTTTCTCTTTAGCAGCCCCAAAATTATTTATATATTGTGTCTGAGCAACTAGACACCTATGAGAGAGAATCATGTCAGGAGTGAAGTATCAGCAACAAACAAATTATTTGCCTTCTGGACAACCTTCTTTCAGCACTAAGAATCTAGATAAGAACAGCTGCTTAACTTCTTCCTAGCCAAAGTTGGTTATAATTAGCATACATTTAAGAGACCAGCATGAAAGAAGACTTGCTATTCTGTTGTGATCAAACCTGAAATGTCCTTACTCTGTGCTGCACTTCTCAGCAACAAATAAAACAACAGTTTGTTACCAACAGAGTTTTTCTCTTAAAGCCAAAATACAGCATCACACCAGACACTGAGAAGTTTCCCAGATGAAATCAGGGCATGTCTGTTTTGAGAGCAGCCCTGTGAAAAGGGATCTGGGGGTCCTCGTTGATGGCAAATTGAATCCGAGTTAGCAGTGTGCCCTGGCAGCCTAAAGGGCCAACTGTGCCCTGAGATGTAGGGTTTGAATTTTGGGTGGTCCTATGTAAAGCCAGCAGTTAGGCTTGATGGTCCTTGAGGTCCCTTCTAACCCAAGCTATTCTATGATTCTATGATTCCATGATTCTGTGATTCCCCCCCAACTTAGGATACTCTATGATTATATGACATTCACCTATTCCCAGCATCCTCAGTCAGTGGAGATATGTGATTATTAAGATCACTTAATAAAAATTCCAATTGTGTTTGTTTTGGTTGTGTTTAACAATTTTAGTTCAAATAACTATCTTTTTTATAGTATTTTTTTTTTCTTGTGACAAGTGCAGGACCCTTCTCCCTGCTGTTACCCACTGTCTTCTGCATCTCTCAAAAGTATTCCTGTGTTCGTACCATCCAGAATATTAGACTTTCTTTGTTTTGCGGCCCTGTAGCAATGTAAAACTAGAGCTGCATATGTAAAGATATGCCTTCTGAAAATTAGTTACACAGGCTGGCAGTCAAGCAGTTAAACCAGGCATGAAAATAGTTTGCAATCTGTTCCAGCAGTCTCTCAAGTTTCCATTGTCAAAGTGGGATTATTTTTCAGCAGAATGGTTGCCCTCTAGTACCAGCCTCGGGAATCAATGTAATTAAAAACAACAAAAAAAGTTTTATTGTTTTTAAATATATCTCTAAGCGACGGGGGAAAGCGAAGGAGAAATCTATGGCAAATTAGGGCATTTATCCTTACTATTCGCACTTATCTGTCTGTATCCAGTTATGAGCTGAAGAAACAGGGTTTAATCTCTTGTACTTGAGACAGTCACTGCTGTCTGAAAAAAGAATACATCCTCAGTGCTTATTCATGCTGACAACAGGTCTGAACCACTGGGAACTACTTGAGTGTGGTTCTCAGTAGAGAGAGTGTATCTTTCCTCAGTGGCAGGAGCAGCCTAGGCTTGGTGCTGCTTGAACACAGACATCAAAGCTTTTAGCATGTTTCCCATGACCTTCCTCAAGGACACCTCCATGTAGTAGGCAGCACTGATGTTGTTTTTGTCATTTGTTGTGTATAGGGTGCCTCTTAATGGGATTTCATGTCAGATCTAAAAGTCTAAGGGAGGTTTAATGAGTATAAAGGTTAACTTTCTCCCCATTTTACCCTGAAATCATTTTCTCGGGAGAAGGGCAAACTCTGCCAGTATTCTAGGTTAACTCGAACAGTCAGAGCAACCAGGATGATGCCTTTGTGACACTTAAGCCCTGTCTGAAAAGAAGTTGGCTGCTCCCTAAGCAAGCAAATAACACCCAGTGAAGACAGCAAAAAACTTGAAAAAAATCATTTTAAACCACAGTCACTTTCAATCGTATGAAAGCTTCTCCATTGTACACATCTGGCTATACATTTTGCCATCATTAATACCAGCCCTCAGAAAGCAAGATCAACTAATAAAATTTAAAAATCCACCAAGATCTACAAAAGGCCTCGGCTCAGATCTCTTAAGATCCAAAAGTTGCTGAGAACTCAAAGGCTTTTATGGGAAAATAGCACATGATATCTCCTTATATTCTTGCCTATTTATTTGCATTTGCAACTGTTTACCCTCTGGGGCAGAGTGCTAAAAAACAGGATTCAGAGGTCTCATTGATTCTTTACTATGTATGGTGTTGTTTTGTTTGTTGTTTTGTTTGTTTGTTTGTTTTTTCTTCCAGAGCCAATAGTTTCAGTGTGATGTTGTTTCTATTAGTCTATGCACTAATGCATTTCCTTCCAAGCAGAATGCTTTAGAGCAGTCAGTATTGCAATGGCACAGCTTGGGTAGGAACTGCAGAAAATTCTTATGCTGTTGCAGCAAGATTGGAAATCAGATGCAGATAATGAAATCAAACAAAGTGGATTTAAAGAGGAAATGAAGGCTATAGCTTCTGATTCTTCTAAGAAGAGATCATCGTTACTGAGTCTGAAGGGTCAGTTCCTTTGAACTGGTTTTTCCACCATTGGAAATCATAGGGCAAGCTAAAAATATGGTTCCCAACTTGGTAAATGCACTTATCAATAGTGCCTAATGCAATGTATTCTCAGGCCAATCTGGGGCATGGTTCTGGAAAGAAAAGCAAGATGTGGAGAGGAGCCATGAATGTTGTCTGAATAAAATGTTTTGTCTCTGCGTAAAAGAGCATGGCATAGTAATTCATCTGGTAGAGCTCAGAAATATCCTATAACAGAAACAAGTTATTCAGGGAAGCTGTGGATGCCCCATCCCTGGAGCTGTTCAAGAGCAGGCTGGATGGGGCCCTAAGCAATCGGATCTAGTGTTTGGCAACAGTGCTCATGGCTCAGGGGTTGGAACTGGACAGCATTTAAGGTTGCTTCTAGCCCATGTCATTCTGTGATGCTATGATTGTATGATTCTATCATTAAACTAACTTTAAAGAGTGCTGTCAACACTTCATACCCATTTAGTCATCCATCCCTGACTGCCACACCAATCTCTGCAAAGAAGAGGGAAGTAAGGCTGCTAGCCAGAGTCCTGGGCAAGCAGACGCTCCCAGAATCCCATCTCTGCAAGGCTGAGGCCACTGTTCACATTAGCTAATATTCAGTAGCAAAATCAATGTTGGGATCTCCTGTTTTCCTTCAGCCACAGACAAACAGTTTAACTCCTTTCCCTTCATGAAGCTGTGATGTAAACTGCATTAACTAAACTACTAGTGATGAAAAAAAACCGAAATAACACAATACACCTAAAACTCATTTTTCTTTTGTTTTTTTTAGAGCCATCTTATTTCATTGATCTGCCTTCTAGCTGCATTGACACAGATAAGAAATTGGTAAAATATAGTCCTGTACAGGAACAGCTGACAGTGAGCTGGGAAAGATGGGAAAAACTTAAATCATTTTTGCCATGGAGAACTTGCATGCAGAGAAAAAAACTGATGAAATGTCAGAATAAAGTCCATATATATATTATAGTCCATTTTTATGATACAGTAGCAATGTGGTATTTCAATTTTACTTACGACAAAACGAAGTTTCCAGATAGACATTTTCTGTTTTCCCCTTTCCCTCAATTTCTGTCAGTATGTTATGATTATGTCCACAGCCCTACTCCTATGTTTTGTAAAAACACGTGAAGTCCTCCATCCTTCAATCACCAGGTCCACCCCATCCTGCCCAGTTTAGCAGTTTTGAAGTAGAATCACAGAATCATAAAATATCCTGAGTTTAAAGGAACCTAAGAGGATTATGAAGGCTAACTCCTGGCTCCACACAGGATCCAAAAATCATACCATATAAACAGTAAAACAGCAATGGTTATGTTCTTCTAGATAATACCTCCAGATTCTATCTCCCATTTGGATACTTCCTCCACTCTCACCAACACCTGTGGATCCCTTTAGTTCAAGAGCAGGAATTGCTATTCTTTAATTAACTTGCTGGTTGTTAACCTGTGGAATTGGCTAAGAAACGGAGATGCTCCCATTCTTCTGGAGATCTGAGGAGCCCAAGCAATACATTTTGTATACACACACATATACACATATATATATATGTATATTTACATCCATACAACATGAAAGACAAACCACATTCTGAACAGCCATGCACAGTTTTCATTCCATGAGATGAACAGTGGCTTAATCAGCTCCTCTGGGTGAATTGTCTAATGGTGATGACTGTGTTGAAAAACAGTATTCTGTAGCTGAGAATTTACTCTATCAAACCTTGTTATTATGCCCTTTGTATCTGTTGTAATTTCCATGGAAATAAATAGGAGGCATTAATTTCAGAGTGATTTACTGCTTTTATATAGTGTTTGTATGTTTGTGTGTATATATGTATATACACTTATTTTAAACATATCACTAGAAATTGTGTGGATGAAGACACTTCAAGGAAATCGGAAATTCTCTGGGAGAATTGCATTTTCTCATTCCATTGCCTTTTGATCAATAGAATTTTATAACTATTGATCTGCTTTAATGTATCTTTCGTGGGGAAACTGAAGAGCACTCCTATTCTGAAAGATGAAAGATGAGCACTGTCTTAGTGACAGCCCACATTTCAAGATTTTACATATGCTTGCCTTAAGCTTTAATTCTATAAGAACAGGAATCCTCAAGTATCGCTCACAATTCTTACAGTATTTCTTAGTGTTTCTGTCTTCCACTGATCTGGTCTTTAGTTCAGTACAGAGGCAGAAGAAGTCATACTGCAAGACGGTTTTATTCCAAGGGGCTGCAGCCCAAGTTTCATAGTCTAAAAAGAGTTGATATGGCTGTGAAGAGATTCCTTTTAGTAGGGCAGTGCCCAAGACCAGCCATCCAGCAGGCACATATAACCAGCTGGGAATTTAGCCCCATGTGTGCGAATCCATATGTAACTCCTATATGTAAAAGTATTTCTCAGCTGCCTCTACTAATTGCTAAATGAAATGCAAGTGAAAAATTATCAGCAAAAGGAAAAGCCACTATACAACATCATTATTTTTTTTTCCTAAACTGCTGTGCAGGTGTTTTACTCTCCAGAGGAGTAAAATGTTTGACAGCAAAGAATATTTGTATTGGCAGTATCATTTGATCCATGTTTCAGGAGCCAAATTGAAAACATATTTTCACTAGGTACAGCCATAGATCATTAGAAGGAGCCAGCTTCAGTGGGCTGCAAAAGTATGTCTGAGAGAGAACAGATGTGTAAATTAAAATATACCACCCCAAACCGACATTTGTAAGGATGGGAAAATTCGGTAAGGGTGCAGCAGATTTTCTGCTGCCATTGCTTTTAATAGTCTGGAATTGGCTCTGTCTGCTACAGTATAGTGTTACATGGGTGAGCTTTGCAATTCCTTCTGCAATAGCAGCCATACCTCACCATTTTTATGTGTCTTTTTAAATCTCAATAATAACAATCACACAATTAAAAAGTAAATACACCCACATCTTAGTGTGGGTGCACACAACACGTTTTTCCTGATGTTGTGCTCATCCTTACACTTCTCCTCTGTGTTTTACAACTGGTATCTTCAGACTGCCAGCGTGGGTTCACTCTTGTGGCACATCTGAAGGTCTTCTGTAGTCCTTCAGTGAGAGGATTATGATACTGCTAATTTCTTCTCCCTCACTCTGATTCATTTGGTGTTATTTTTATGCATTTGCCATTATCTTTCTTCACAGTTCCATAGCTCCATGTTTCAGTCAAATGTGCTATAAATGCTGCCACTTTGAATGTTAGACACTATGCTTTATTCTTTGTTAGCCCTAAACTCAGTTTCATATAGCTCCAGGTCTGTATTTCATTAAGTGATCACTGGGGAATGGTTAACAGTGTTTGGAAACTTCAGTGCCAAATTCATAGTCCATATTTTATCATTCTATGTCTTTACACCTCTGTGCCTCATCCTGTGTCTTCATTTCTCAAGGCCTCTGCTGTAATGATATGCCTGTATTTCTCTATATCTCTATGTCAGAGTCATAAGTATCTACTTTGAACAATTCCTTACCATTGTCTATACAAAACTGGGTTGCATCATAGAAAAAGAAACATAAGATAGTCACAGACATAAAGATTTTAGCTAAACTATGTAAAACAAAGCTGTGGCAGTTTAAGAAAAGTTCAGACAGAGCAAACCCTACACAGCCTTGCCATGTCAGTTCAAATCTCACATCCCATGGCTGTCAATGGCATATACAATGTACAGTCTCACACATACTTTCTTCGTCAGGAAAGGTTCAGGTTGGGTACTGGGAAAATTTCTTCTCAGAAAGAGAGGTGAGGCATTGGAACAGGCTGCCCAGGGAGGTGGTGGATTCACCATCTCTGGAGGTGTTAAAGAAAAAGGTAGATGTGACAATGAAGGGCATGATTAGCGGAGATGGTGACGATGGGTTGATGGTTGGACTAGGTGATCCTAGTGGTCTTTTCCAACCTTAACGATTCTATGATTCTATGATTCGGTTCATTACGACCTACTGTGATCCTCATGGGACACCTGGTAGCCCAGATGGCACTTTGGGTGCTATCATTTTTCTTCTATGTCATGATAATGATGTCAGCACTACACCTGTCAGCAGAGACTGATTTTATTATACAAAATGAACATTCTTATTAAGAGAAATCAAACTTGTTAATTTTCTAGCACTGTACAGACAGGCACTTTGTTTCTCTTTTTAACCCTATTTTCCATTAGAGTGATGCATGAATCTTGCATTACATATAGTAGGAATAAAATTAAAGTAGGAATAGAATTAAAATATGGAATGTGAAGGATTGTTGTGATAGCAAGAAATTTGTAAAGTAACTCAGGCACTACAAACATGCAGAGTTCACACTATTCTTGACGCAAGATCACAAAACTCTGTGTAATTGTTTGCATTTGGTTTGGAGAATGGAGCTTTACTTCTTGCTTTGAAATAACATTTCTGAGTTGGTTGTTTGTCTCCTTCTTTTGCAGAGAAACCAGATGTAGTCTGTAGATCTTTAGTAACTTTTTCTACATATCTTTCTTTCAGTAACCTTTTCTTGATTATGTTCCTTAATATATTTATTTATTAACCTATTACATACCAAATACGATATTCAAAATCCAGTGTTTGTCACCACAACTTTTAAAGTTCTTCCCACAAGCCTTTCACACTGTTAAGTGTTTCAAAGAAACTGACTCAAGAAAAATCTAGACTACTCTAGTTAAATAAATGCCTGTCAGCATTATGAGTTCCAGACATATCTTATTTTCTTGTAAAGATTTAGATCAATTTTTCACAGTATATCCAAATGCAGCATGTTTGTTAATGGATACACACGAAATTGACTAATTGATTAATATCAATTGTGTTAATGGCTCTGGAGAGTCACTTGATGATGGAAACAGCTGTAAAAAAAAACCTCAGTCTATTTAGTTAACAACTTCTGAATCAGAGAACTGACTGATGAAATTGTTCTTTATTTTTAATAATCTTACAGTATTTCACTGTATCTTCATAAAGTTTAAATCTGAATTCTAAGTGAGTTTTAACATTGTTTTTCCAGAAGAGTTTCTTCTTCATTTTCATTTACTTCTCTGGAAATTCCCACATCTCTTAGTTGCTTTTTAGGGCTCTTGCTAACAGTGGTCATGGAACTGTTGGAGTTCTGGAAGAATTCCCTCCTCAGCAAATTAATTTGGCTTGGATTTAAGGAAATTTGGACATCAAAACTTCACAGCTCAAGCAATCCTAACTGTAGCTATACAAAGGCTGCAATGAATATGGATCCGTATTTTTGTTTCTTCATAAGCATCTATTATTGGACATCACTAGAAAACAAATAGCAGACTATGTAGCATTTCGGTCTGACCCAGAAGGAGGTTTTAAACAGCCTATTTTCTCTATCTCAGTTTCTTTTCTGAGCCTTTTTTCTCATTTTTGTAGAGATGGCTATTCTTTGGGAAAGAGTCTACTGCTACACAATCAGGACCATAGCTTGGTGTATATCATGTGCACCTCAAATTTTAGGTATCCAATCAAATAAGGGTGAAACTGAGCACAGAGAATCACTATGAGAGAGGAGCTCATGAGTAGTAAGATCACTGGCGAAGAAAAAGGTGAGGAAGAGCAATGATCCTATCACAAACTTTTCCAACGTGTTTCCAACCGTGTCTATAAGTCACATTGCTGTTCATACCAGGCACCTGGTTTTCTTTCTATGAACAAATGTAATATTGTTAATTAGCTTTGCAATAATGGTGCAAAGTCTGCAAAGTGGTGACTACTCAGAAAGACATTACTGGGTCAGGAATCACCTCTTCTGACACTGAGATACACTGAAATATAAAGGCATCAAAAAAAGATTTACTGAACATTGGACTGGAGTCTTATATTGCTGCTGTAATTTAAAGGACTAATTATTTTAAACTTATGCCCTCCTGTTTCTGCTTTAGAAAACATCTAAGTCCAAAACAGCTTGAAATAAATTCTGTCATTTTGCAATATTCTGTTTGCAATTGCTATATAGCACCGTATTTCAGGCCTCTGCTCTCCAGCTTGCTTGCTTTCCCTGCTGGAACTCCGGTGTGAACGCGCATTTGTTTCCATTTTTGGAAGCTAATCTCCTGTCTGACTGTGATTTATTGATGCAGCTGGTCCAACAATAGTTGTTCCATTTCTTTTAAACATACTTTTATCTCCAGTAGCACTCACTTAATGAAAGCAGAGACTCTGGGTTTTAAATAGGTATGGGTGATGGATATATAATGAATATTTATAGAAATTTTAAATATTTAGAATATACAGAAATATGTTTTGATTTTTTTTTTTTACTCTGAGCATAATTGCATTTTTATAGTGTTCTCAATATTAAAACATTTTTGTTTTGGTATTCATCTTGCACTGTTGTCCTTTTTGCTTTAACTGTTTGACTAGACCTTTTAATATTTCAGGTCTAAGACACTCAAACATAAAAGAAATTACTCTCATCTCTCAAGTAGTTCCAAAAGAGAGTAAGATCAGATGTTTCTTATTTTTCTTATTTTTTTCTTACATAAATATTTATTTATTGCTAAGCCTCCACACATTTCCATTCATGCTGATTGAAACCTGTAGTTCCATAAACTGCAGCAGGCACACAGTAAACATAGGCTAAGGTCAGTACTGGGAAAACTGAACTCTAGATACATAAATAAAATTGTTTTTTTAAGGGACATTTTAAATAAAATAAGAAATTTCTTTAAATAAAAAAAAAATCAAAATATATGCTTTTTTTTTTTTTTAACTGATTAATGAGCAGCATTTTTCTAACTTGAATGTAGCTCTCTGGAACTGAAGTTTCTCATTTAATATAGCCTTGCAAACCCCAAGGGCTGCTCTGAAAGTAGTGCCTCCCATTTTATTATGCTGGCCCACAATGTCAGGGATGAATGTTGGTGGTATGGAAGTAGAGGCTGAACCTTCTCATCAGTATTCTGATACATTTTGTTAACAGATGGCAGCAGAAAGACAGTCTGACAAAATGGCATCTGCCATGGAAGTACATCTGTAGCAAGGGGGTGTCTTGGATTCTTCCATGTGCAAAACATGGCAGACATTAATACTCATCAAAGGTTGCTCAGTGTTTATGGAGACACAAGAGTGGATGTGAGCACAGACAGCCATGGTTGGTGTGTTTCAGCAGTGGTGACAGTGGGTCACCTCCATTGGTGCAGAATTTACGAGCATAATGTGCAGTCTCTTGTTTATTGTTGGAGAAAATGCATGGCTAATGGTGGTAACTATGCTGAAAAATAATGTTTTGTAGCTAAGAATTTGCTCTATCAAATAGTGTTATTGTGCTCTTTCTGTCTGTTGTAGTTTCCATGGAAATAAATAGGAGCAACCTACATAAGGAACTTCTACATTTCCATCACAAAAAGATGTAGCGGAATGTATTCTGGACGTCTCTGCATCTCTGTATAGAAGTTTTGCCAAGAAATGACAGCAAGAAGGCAATTGATGTTTCAATAGCCAAAGGAAGGTAACACTATCCATGACCCAGGATGCACATGCTGAGGGATTTTAGAAAACTCCACTGATTTTCAGTGATTATTCTCATCTCTACATGTTATCCTGAATTGGTTTTAACAAACTACATGTTTTTTTTGTGAGCCATAGTACCACAAATGTAATAAACATTATCTTATAGCTACAATGACTACTTTATGATATACAGTTCCTGATTCAATACTAGTAGAATTGGTTTTAGACTGAAAAATGTATTATACTCTAGTTAAATTTTACATAAGTGAAATGTATTGTGGGTACATCTTAAGAATAAGAAAAATCTTGATATGTTGATATATATGTATTCTTACTGATTTTGACAACCAAATTATGTATATGTAACTTCTATCCTCTGCGTTATACAGCGTATTACAGAGATGGAATATTTATAAATATTTAATTCAGTTACAAATACAAATATTAAGATGGATACATATGATGCAAGCAGATACAAATTACTGGTTAGCATAAGTTTAGGTACAAAGATATTACTTCAACAGCTGTCTATTGCCCTTTGTCCTGGAAAGGACCAGTGTATCTTGCTGCTCTTTCCATGATCTTAAAACTTAACAACCCCATATTTGAAAAATGTGACCCTGACAGACTGAAAATTCATTTTTAATAATTCCACTGTCTTAAGGTGACTTTTAAGGTTTTTGTCTTCTTGCCTTCTAATTATCCTGTCAAGGGTCAAGGTGTACCAAAGAACAGAGCTCAGTGCTGCTCCTTTTCTCCCTGTGAGGAGCCCTAGGCTTCCATGAGGCCTCTCCTTAGCCTTATCTTCTCTGGGTTAAACAAACCAAGGGACCTCAGTCAGTCATCATACATCGTGCCCTCCAAAGACCCACGTATAGATTATGTCTATAGATCCTCATTAAGAAAAAAGCCATACCACCATAGTAGCAGAAAGAATTCTGGACCAGAGAAATGATAGAAGCTCCTGTGTGATCTTCCTTATCATTACCTTCACTTCCCTTCCACCACTGCTTTGGGCAGAGTGCTAGGGGAAAGAAAGACTATCCACCCAAGCTGCCTCCGGTGGATGCTGCCCCCTCACCTGTGCCCACAAATGCTCATCACTTCGGCTGAAGAAGTAGGTAGATGGCCACAAGGCAGAAGTGACAGCTCTGTGACATGTGGTGGAGGAACAGTGAAATGCACAGAGCAGAGGATTTAGCATGTAAGTTGTTTGTCTCTGTTACCCATGCCATTAATCAATCCATGCCTTCAATTCACTAACTCTCTGCTGCCAAGTTAGTATAACTCTATCCTCCTCACTGTCTGCCTGTCTTCTGACTTCACTTCCCTCCTGCCACCTCTTTTTCCTCCCTCTGTCACCTGCCTCCTGAAAGACATGTGGCAGGGATTAACAGAAACCCAAGTATTTTATGTAAGAATTGAGGCATTTCTCAAGACTTCACACTGGAGGGTCCTTCCCTCAGGACCACATCCTGTGTGATCACCTTGGCAAAAATCACCATTGGCCCAACACTTTCTTTAATCTGATGGAGGTCTCTGATCTCAAGCAGTCAGTACAACCTCCTGGATATTTCCTCTTGGAAATAACAGAACTGCTCTAAAGAGTAAGAGTGGTTTTCAACCAAATTTTCCATTGGGCTATGTCTCCACAAATGTGCAACAAATATTTTGGGGGAACTCATTGAAGAGAGTGATTCGTAGTGTTGTAGTTTGGACAGGTAATGTCTTGAAAGAAGAACGACTGACTAGGACTGCAGCTCATATGGAACTCATAGTAGAGCAGAAAGATCTCTGATATGACAGAAAATGTTGTACTCAATCTGTTATATCAGACCTTTCTGATCCATTTAAACCTTCAACACTGTGACACCTTTTTCAGCTTGTGGTAAACATAATGCATGATAATACAGTAGTTTTTCTTAAAGATGCATATTGTATTTTTAAAATCAGTTATAATTAAAAAAAAAAAAAAATACATCCTTTCTCTTTTCCACTTCTCCATTTTATAAAGATTCATTAAACTATATGGAGCATAACTTCACTACCCATTGATGTTGCTCATTAATATTTACTTATTGCTGCAATGTTTCACTTACTCAGGCTGCTGAGCTGTAATAGCATTATCTGGGGATGTACAAGGATAAGATATCTCTGTTTGTAATGGCACTTCACTAATTGGTTGTCATATTTAATCAAGGAATCTGAACTCGTGATATGACTGTTACTGCAGGTAGAAAGAAGGAATATTTATTTACAGAAAGTAGAGAGTGACTGACTGTGACAGACCAGTCAGATTTATGTGAAGTCCTTGGAAATGTTCTTTTTGCTCTGGTAAAGACAACCATAAACCACTATGCTCACTGAAGACCAAAACAATCCTGAGGGAGTACTTATGAAAGAAAGAGTTATTATACAGAAAAAAAAAGTATATCTGATCATAAGGGGACTGGAAGGGGACTCCCCTACGAAGACAGGCTGAGGGAGCTGGGCTTGTTCAGCCTGGAGAAAAGAAGGCTGTGGGGTGACCTCATTGCAGCCTTTCAGTACCTAAAGGGAGCCTACAAACAGGAGGGGAATCAACTCTTTGCAAGGGTTGATAACTGCAGGACAAGGGGAAATGGTTTTGAGTTGAGGGAATGGAGATTTAGGTTGGATGTCAGGGGGAAGTTCTTTACAGAGAGAGTGGTGAGGTGCTGGAACAGGCTGCCCAGAGAGGCTGTGGATGCCCCATCCCTGGAGGTGTTCAAGGCCAGGTTGGATGGGGGCCTGGGCAGCCTGGTCTGGTATTAAATGGGGAGTTTGGTGGCCCTGCATGTGGCAGGGGGTTGGAGCTTCATGATCCTTGAGGTCCTTTCCAACCCTGGCCATTCTGTGATTCTGTGATATTTGAATCTCATATTATTTTTCTTATTTCCCTTATTTTCCAAACCTCCAATTGAGGTTTGGGTTTATTTTGTGGGTTTTGCTTTTGATAAAAGTTCAAAAGAAATGGGTGATTTTCTCTTACTAATTTGTAGAAAATACGTTCTTGATTTTGAAACCTAAACCTTCTGACAGTTTTGATCCATTCCTTTCCTTCAAGTAGGATTTAAATTCCAACAAACTAGAATTAAATTAATAGCTAATTACGGGTGTTGTAACAAGAACTTTAAAAATTATTTGCTCATTATGGAGGGTTCTAGGTCCAACTAGTGATGGGCACTGTTTTAAATTATATGAATATTTACCTTTAAAAAAAGTAATTGAAACTTTCTCTGGGATTGTTACAGGATGTCATAATGACAGAAAACAATAGCAATGCCAAAGTAAATAAACAAAAAGCACGAATGAAGGAAAGACAAGCAATTCTAATTGTATTTATTTACTAAAATAAACGAATAAATAAATACAGTACAGTTGTAAGATACAATGAATAATCAAATTTCAGGTTAGTCAGTGTTCATTTTCTCACTCACTTTCAAAGGCACAGACAAAGAATGGAAGAACTTAGAAGTGCAATAAAAATAGGCTTTAGAAGAACACTGAAGCTCACAGAAATTCACACATCCTTGAAGGTGTAGTGTCAAAACTCTATTCTGTGAAGATATGAAAATATAGAAACCTGCCTAGAATTCTCCTAAAAAAGAGGAAGGGTAATCTTTACAAATAAAAAATGACAGTGTCTGGTAGAAAATGACTTCAGAAGTTTACAAAGAGGTAAGATGACAGGTGACCTTAACACAGGCGAAGTGTCATAGTCTGAAATTATACCCATCAGCAAAATTTGCAAAAATATACAGAAAAAGTGCAGTAGATCTTCAGATTGCAGCTGTTCTGTTAGATATCTATCAGGTTTTATTTTTGGCAGACTAGATGATTTTATGATATTCCCAACAACTGCACTGGAGACTTACTACTTACGTGTCTCCATGTCCCTCTTACAAAATGCCACACTTAGGAGGCTTTGACTTTTGTGCCCAATTGGCTCAGTTTGCTAATTTTCATATCACATATTTCTAAATGCCCTGTGGCCATGTGATGAGAACATGTCTCCGTGTTGTTCGCTGTTCAGCAAAAGAAGATGAAAAGTCTTTTATCCAAAGGAATGTGTGCCCACTGGAATGGGAATTAAAAAACAACAGGCAGAAGAATATGGACAAACACTCATCCTTTCCTCTACTCTTGTCTTTTCACTTACTTGGCATGCATCAATCACTGATTTACAACATCCAGGGCACAAGTCTGGAGGAGTACACAGTGAAGAAACTGGGTTCTATGACAGTAAAAGTCCCAAAGAAGCATATCTCCACAGAAGAAAGAGCTGAGGATAAACACCTCCATGCCCTCAGTGAGGCTCTCAGTGGTGACACTGACTTGAGTCTTAAGTTGTCCATCTCTAAACTGGAATTGAGAACTGTGTGGGCTAATAATATCTATTTAATTAATCCAGTTCCTTAATCAGCTGTCAAAGGATGATGATGCAAAATGTGCAATGTCTAATTTCTGCCTTTTCTTTTTGTTCTATTTTTGTCTGTTTTTTCATGTGTCTGTTGATACCATCCAGCTGCCCTGCTTTCAGGAATGTGTCTCTTCAAGTCAGTATCTATTCAGCATTTCATTTTTATCTTTCTCATTCTTCAGATACAAACAAGTGATAGCTTCATCTAAGTCTGTTTGTAGAAAAATGTGGTTGGCTTATTAAATGAACAAACAAATTGATTTTTTTTCCCCTTAAAAGCTCTCTGTTGTTAAAGAGACTTGCAGTTCCTCAAGGCGATGAAGATGCTTGTTATATATCTGTCTTTATCTCAAACCTGATTAAACAATATCCACACATACTGTAATGTACATATTCAGTGAACATCCTGGGCTAGAAGAGATCTGCAAGGATCATCAGTCCAACTACTGCTCTGATTACATACCTTCATCAAATTCCTGAAGACTAATTCCTCTAAATGTTGAAAATTATCCCTGCCTAAATGTGTTACAGACTGATAATACAAGTCAAGTTTGAGGAAGCACGCTATACAGGAGCAGTGGAAGATTAGACTGCCTCTGATGATCTCATTACAGTTCACCATGTCGGCTTTGATAGTTTTCTCTGCTGACCTCAGCAACCATGCTGTTGGTGAAATAGACAGAAGCAAAGTTCATAAGTAGTTTTTAAAATAAATAAAAGAACAGAAGAAAGGGAACTGTCAGTAAAAAGCCTGATAAAGAAAAATGTTACTGCAATTGTAATTTCTTTCAGTGAGTCACATAGTTTTTTTTGACCTGGTATTTTTAGGTTAAGACCAGTGTCTTGACTAAACAGGTTAACAGGGATTTAAGAGATCCGGTTCAAAAAGCATGTATTGTACTCCAGTTTCTCAGATAATATTGGTTAAGTCATGTAACTACTAAGTCTAGGAATTTCCACATGCAAAAAAAGAACAGCTATATCATGAAGTAGAAAGAATACAACCTTAAAAACAAGCAGCGCTAAAATGATGAAGAACTTGATGGGACCACAGCAGCATTGCCTTCACATTGGTGGAGTCCCACATTTATCAATATCAGCAGATGATGGCAATGTGCTCCTGTTGCATTGATTTGGCAAAAGATATAGCACAAAGTTCCTCAGTTCTGACTTAGAGACTGGGACCTTCCAAATATAGGCAGCGTTTAGCCACTATCCTGCCATGTCAACCAAAAAAAGTCCTCACAGCATCCACTCCATGTTGCTCAACTGCGCCATCCATCAGTCAGCCTATCTGTTCCCAGTGTCACCAATCAAACAAATCACAGGTTGGACAAGATGAAAAATATCCAATCCTGAGAGACACAGGACAGCCAGTATAATATAATTCATGGGTTCCGCTATCGTGGCCACTTATTTGCATTCTCCAGAGTGATGATTATGCTTTCCAAGTTTCACGGTAGACATAGAAGAAATTGGAATTAAAACAGGTGTGCTGCTGTGGCTTTAAAGAATCAGGCATGAGGTGGTAGTATTAGGAAGAAAAGAATAATGAGAAATGTCTTTCAGTCAGTTGTAAAGGGGAAAAATGTAGGAAGAACCTTGGAAAACTGTACAGTTTGGAGGTTGTACAGTACTAAGCTGTGTAACACAATTACGAAGCATTGTGCTATAACAGACTAAACCTCCAGCAATCAAGAGAGAAATACAGGTGGTAGAGATGTGCACTGCAGATCAAGAGGCTCTCAGTTCTCGGGTAACCACAGAATTCAGAAGGAACAAAGTCACTCAGGCTTTTAGGTAATATATGAAGGGAAGAAAACAGGGTTGAGAAAGAAACCTTACATTTTTTAGGTAGAATTTGATCTGGAATCAAGTCCCTTAGGATTATATAAGTGCTTCTGAAAGCAAAGGGATGAATACTTTCCTGTTCTTTGTCACTGAAATGTTTGACAAGGGAACTGAAACAGTTCTAGCAACAGGAGCTTAAGATAAAAATAGGTAGTAGTCTTTTCTCTAGCTTTAATTATCTGGTACTGAGACATTTTCTGAGCACTGAAAATAGAATTTCTATCAGTGACATATGACTTGTGTCCTTCTTACTCCTTCTCTAAGAGGTGGTTAAGGAAACATGCTCGGATGAAGATTCCAGAAGACATTCAAGCCCGCAAAATATTGGCTGGTGAGAATGGTAGATTCTACTCATGCATCAATCTTCCTGTCATTTTAGAGTCACTTGTAGATCCACTGATCTTTCTGCTCCACACTATACATTCCCAGATAACTACAGTGAGCTTTTTTTTTACCCCAATATACCTTATTGTGGAAAAACAGAAAAAGAGATGTATCTGAATGAAATAGAGGGCACAAAATATATGGTAGATTTCAGCCAAGCAGAAAAATGGAAAGAAATATTCCTGTGCAATATGTATGCCTCATTAAAAGCCTGGAAAACAAAGCAAGGTATTTCATTATCCAGCTTTAATATCACTTAATTACACAAATGCTTTTTGTTTCCTGGATGTTCATCTTCATGCAGGTGGATAGGTAGATATTACAATCTGCTCCCTGGGAATACTGTATGGAAAAAATAGAGCCACTTGTACATTTTCTCTGTATTTCTCTCTATATCTTAATAAAACAAATGAAAAACCATTTTCCTGGCTTTCAATTGTCTTAGATTACTCCGTGTATATGTAGATGCGCATTTAATTCCTTAACATTAAATAAAGACTGTAAATGCATAAATCCATTGTACCTTTTAAAAATTTATCTCGTCCTTTGCTTGTCTCACTATGCTGCTGAGTAATTTCAATTAACTTAATTTAAGATGGTGAAATATCAGACAAAAGTGGCACATCGTGGCTGTTGACACTAAGTATTCCTTCATATTGCTTAATATTGCCTTGAATTTGGCAGTTTCTTTCAAATCAGAACAAATATGTGGATTGGATTGCATTGCAGCTTTTCAAAGCATGAATTCAAACATGTTTTAATTCCACTAATACTAATAATCTAAATAGGAGATCTTTATTTATTTTATATTGTCTTCTATTACTGTTCTGGGTTTTTTTAAGTGAGTATTTGCCTTCTTAGATTCTTAGCACCTTAAGACCTAGAAATACCTTTGAGCCCAACGTTTTAAGGCAATTTTATTTCATATTACTAATAGTTTAAAACAGATTTCCTCTCTTACCCTTAGCCTTCTTAGCCTTCTCCTAGTACTGAATCATTCTGAACTCTGTAAAAATGACTCTTTTACTTTACATTTCTGAATGGTCAGAGAATCGATTCAGTGCTGTATGAGCACAACTGCATTTAAGACACAAAGAAATTTAAGAACATGAGTAAGTGTCATGAAGTATCTTACTACATGTAGACCAGAACACAAAACAATTTAAAAAACAGACTTTCCAGCAGAAAATACTGGTCTTGACCTATACGCAGTACAGTTTCCTTTTAATAAAAAGGTGAAAAACAAGGGGAATTCTCATTGGTAATTATATATTTAAGCTCCAGCTATCTGAATGTTTTTTTTCCCAATGGGCATGGTACTGTCAGATGATAAGGTTAAATTTTCATTATTTACTAATTGTCACCATAGTAGTTATTTTTTCTACTTCTGTGAAGTTTTCCCAAAGAATAATAATGAATCATATTCCATGATTAGATAACAAAAATACATTTTTCTGCTTACATAGACGGTGTTGGAAGGGAAAAAGATGACTTAGAGTACCATCCGTGGTATAAGGGTGGTATTGGTACTGATATAGATATCATGAAAAAATCATAAAATTGTAGAATACCTTAGATTGGAAAAGAATTTAAAGATCATCACTTTGAGATATGATTTGTAAATTTTAAACAGATTTGAGTAAGGAAAGTGAAAAAAAAAAAAAAAAGAGAGAAGGCAAGTCATACTTGCTTTAACAAAATAAAAAACAAATAGGTCCTAGATGTACATCTTAGACAAAATGCTCAACTTGACTGAACTCCAAAATCTAGAAAGGCCTTCTCTTGCAACCCCGTATGTAACCACTTCACATTCAGTTATCCATTTTGGAGGGATAAAGAAAGATAAAGCGAGAACATGTTAACTTATTTCTGAACCAGAAGAATTAACTCTTTCTTCTAAAATTTTTGAGTTTCAGTTGAGGTAGGAACTGGGCTTCTGCTTGCTTCCTTTTAGTAGAATTATTGCAAGGTCTCAAAGCTTTGATCTCTATTTGGTCCAAATGTCTTCTCCAACAAACCCATTTCCAAAGGCTGATATTTTACTGTAAGTTGTCACTGGAATGAAAAAAGGTTGTTTTTCTCCTCTTTGTTTACTTTCACTTACGAAGTCTAAGAATGTTCATTTGTCAGATGGATACACTTTTGCAGTGCCAGATAGTTTCTAAATTTCCAAAGAAACTATTGTTCATCTCGAGGCAACAGGGAAGACGCACTGCAGGATATAATATCAAGAGAAAGGGCTTCGTTTTTATTATTCCTTTCTACTACAGCAAATGAGAAATAGGATACCCTGGTGCCCCAGATTAGTCCAAACATAAACTCTAAATAGTCTTCATAGAGATGTGTTTCGTCCTTCTACAAACAAGGCCAAACAGCACAGAAGCTGTGTGTATAGTTTGATTTCAGTAACCAAGAATGGGACCATTCACAGTGTGGGGGAAGATGTAACTGTGAGCAAATCACCAAAGAGCTTCAAAGACATCACAGGTTTGGCTTATTTGGCTCTCTTAATAGGAATCACAAGAATGGATCAATTAAGCAGTAACATTAAGACCTCTGCAAGCTGTCTGTGTTCTTAGTCATTGCCTCAGTGCTATTCTGCCATCCTCTAAATAATGTCATTTGCAGCATATGCAGAAGGTGATTAAGTTTGAACCTGGAGCACTTCTTTAATTTCTACATGCCATTAATTTATTTAATTTCCAAGTTACTTATTTTACTCAGTGAGGAGTTATGTTCTTTGACCAATTCCTTTAAGAAAACTAATTTTTCCCTCTTCAGGTCTTTGACTTTTGTGTTAGTGGTTATGAAGGGGAAATGCATGTTGCAGATACTAGTTGTTCTCCAGATGCATAAAATCCCAGAGGACTTTCACCTAATATGTTTATTTTAAAGGCATAAAGGAGCAAATGAGTCTGAGATAATTGAAACATAAAATCAATGATAATTGCTTTCTACTTAAGAGCATATCCCATTTATTTTGCTTGTGCTTTCAGTGATATTCTAGGCAATGCTCATTCTGCTACATCTTTTCTTCTAGCTCTTTGCTCATAATTTCTGTTTTATTTAGGGAGTTGATATTATTTATTTTTGTGGCCCAAGATCCCTCTTCTTAATCACGTTCTTTGAATTTATCAGCTTGAAAACCAGTAAATGTAACTAGAAGAATATATTTCTCTATTATTTAGCAAAGAAAAACTAAAAAATGCTATATAACTGCAGGTATAACCACCTTTTATTCACTTTTGGTAGAGCTAATCCCTCTGCTTTCTTTCTAGTTATGATATCTATGATTTTAATTTGGGTCTATATAACTTCACACCAACTGAATAGCAGAATAGCATACAGGTGTGTCAGGCCTCATCTGAGCATTCACTTTGAAAGATGGAATAGGTGCAACGCGGCATAACCCCTTGTATGGTCTCTCACAACCAGGATTTACAGAGGCGGTTATTCAACACTAACTGAGGCTCTCTCTCCCCACCTCAGCAGGATTCAGCTCTTAAGCCATCACAATACATATAGCAAGTCAAATCAGTGCCAATAAAGGTTAATGTCAAATTCACCTGACTGCAAAACCAGAAAAGTGCTAGAGCAGCTTCACAAGCACTTCAGTTTTTCTTGCAATACGCACTTTAAACAACCAAGGACACTAGGATCGCTAGCATTCGTGTTGACTCCTTCTCATCCTGGCTTATCACTAGCATTGCTTATTCGTTGCTGATCAGAACCAGATGTTTTTCTCTTACACCTAAAATATTTCTTCTTCTATTTCTGGTTTCAGTTTTGCTTTTGTTGCAGTGTTTAAACTCATCATTCATACCAGACTTTATTTTATCACACAATATTGATCAGCTGTGGCCATAGAAGTAAATTTACCCACTCTGCATAAAAAAACACTTGAAATAACTGACTTCGAGTTTAAGTCTGTTCACAGTGATATCAATAAATGGACAAAATAAAATCCAAATCTCCTCAAGCCATGGGACAACAGCCTAATTAAAGAGAACAACATTTATTTAAATATTTTCTTTTACATATTGTTTTTGTTTGTTTGTTTGTTTGTTTTATGTTATTTTGCTGATTGGTTGCATCTCTGCTTCTCTTTAAGTCTTCCAGTATGCGTAACCTGGGAAAGACTGGGAAATCAGCTTTGTTCTGTTGGGTTGATACAGTTGTGCGGCACCTTTTGTATCAGGTAGGATGAAACTATGTTGGAATATTAGTAGATCTTACCATAAACTTTGTAATTTTTGAGAATATGCTTGAGCTCATTGACTTCTGCATATTGTCATTCCATTTAATTCCTTGTCCTGGGCCCTCTGCTCCTGGATAGTTGTTCTAGATGATCTTAGAGTCTTTCCCAATCTAAATGATTTAGTGATTCTATGGATGAGGCCTATGATACTGCAAACATAATTCTTTCCACATGGGACATGCAATACCAAATATCTACCTGTTCTTGTCATCTTTGCTGAATCAATTTTTAAAAAAGGATATGCACTTCAGAACAATTATATTTAAAGATCTGAAATACCAAAACATTGTCTATTTTCTGTTTTTTATCAAGTATGTTTCAGAAGGCAAGAATGTCTTGTAAAGTATTTGTTTTCAATTAACTATTTAGTTGGTTCCACTTTTCATGAGTTGGGATGGATGCAGTCACAATAACCTGATACCTCAAGTTAATTGAGGGCACTGAGGCATGCATTCCTCTATTCAGTGCATGCTAGGTATCCACCTAAAGCTGATATTTAATATACAATTTGAATCTATCCCTCTAATTGCAAATTATTTGATTGGTACTTGAGGTACTTCCTCTGGAAAATTACATGTTTGTTGTTTACTGCTTGATTGTGCTCACACAGGAGAGAAAAATCTGCCACAGACACAACATTCAGTTCATGAGCTCATACTAAGAAAATATGAGTTATCCACCCTGGAGATTGTTTCTGACACAGCTGCTCCATCTGTTCTCGTTTCTCACCCTAAAACCAGCTGTGGAGGAACTGTCATATGCAGCATTTCACTGGTACTGCCTTCCAGCAACTGGAAGATTTTGGGGATGGAGACAGCTTCTGTTGGAAACTTTTTTGAACTGAAATCTTTGTAAACTCTGATCCGAGAGCTACTGCCCTGAAGTAAATCCCCAGGTAGTGTCTTGATTTATGGAAAAAATGTCATCAGATTTAGGAGTGAATTAATCTGCTGCCTGGGTTGAATGATAAAGGAAGACTCAAGGGGGAAGATGCAGCAAGCAATAATAATAACAATTAACCTTTTATAAAGAATCCAAGTCTCACTTTGGTTAGATTTCAAGAAGTAGATTCACAGGACCATTATACTGAAGGTATAATGTACGTTTTTTGCTAATTATTGCCTTCATAACACATGGGAGCTGCATCTACTCAACCCACTTAACAAACACCCGATCTTTGTGAGCTGGTAAAAGAAGCAACTTGTTTAAACAAACAGGCATTACAAGAAAGTTCTCTTCTCTTTGTGCTATACAGGGCATATTGCTTTCTGTGGTGCAAGAGAGTGAATTAAAGGAAGGCAAAATACTATCACGAGATCACAAGAGAATCCATTTACGGAGGTAGTAAAAATCTCAGGAAACAATCAAAATCCTTAATTAGATAAATAAGAGGAAGCAAGATGGATGACAAAAGTAAGCTAGGCTAGGGAGGTCCCACAAAATGCTATTTTGATAATGAAAATAAAGCTTCCCCATAAGTCTCCAGCCCAAAACTCTCTCTCTCTTTTTTTTTTTTCTTCTTTATGTGTGTGTGTACATGATCCATTTTTGTTGCATGGGATTCTATGACTCCTGGAATGTCCCAAGTCAGAAGATAACCACAAAGATCATTGTGTCTAAGCCCTGGCTCCACACAGGACTACTCAAAACTCACATGCCATGTCTGAGATTGTTGTTCAAGTGCTCCTTGAACTCCAGCAGCTTGGGGTCATGACCACTGCCCTGGGGAGGTTGATGTATTTTAGTGTCTTGTGATAGTAATGGTAAGGGGAGGATGTTGGTCTAGATCTTGTAGGTCCTTTCCAACCTTGTGATTCAATGATTCTATGATTTTAAGATTCCAGGGCCTCTAGTGAAGTGTCTGCCATAGAACAAACTGGACATAGTGTCTGAACAGAATATGTTTCTCAGTATATGTATCCTAAGCTTAAAAAAGTCTCAAAGCTCCCTTTGCATGCTTTGTCTCCATTGCCACCCCGGACACTTACCTCCCAGTCATCATTTCCAGGGTCTCTGTGTATCCTTTTATA
The DNA here is from genome assembly GCF_019232065.1 of Centrocercus urophasianus. Lineage (NCBI taxonomy): Eukaryota > Metazoa > Chordata > Aves > Galliformes > Phasianidae > Centrocercus > Centrocercus urophasianus. The sequence goes on from NW_024884253.1 coordinate 2,274,583, forward strand.
TGTGATGAGTCCAAAGCCAGGAGCTAAGTACTCTAAGCAAGGATGCCAAGTGCTTCAGAAATACCACAGAGAAAAAAAGAGATATATATTTCAATCAGAAGGCAAATAAGGAGATAAATTTGAGCAGGTAAATAAAGACAGGGCAATAGCTCTGGCAAAGTGCATAGATTGAGATGGACTGTATTGTTTATCCTGTTAACCATTGCTTCCATAGTAATGGATATTCAGGTCTCTGAAAAGGCTATTTTATTAAATATCATCTGTCTGTATTTTCCATGCAGTTTTCTGTATTTATCTTTCAGCCACATGACATGACTATTTTGTAAACCTAGAAGTTAGTTTTGCCCTCTAGTTTTCATTAAACATCTGCAGCAACAAGCCCAGTAATTAACTAGCTCCACTTCTTATACCATAGAAATGGAGGAGTTGGTGTTGAGTTGGAGGTGCTCAAGGACAGGTTGGATGGGGCCCTGGGCAGCCTGGTCTAGCATTAAATATGAAGGTTGGTGGCCCTGCCTGTAGCAAGGGTTGGAGATGCATGATCCTTCAGGTCCGTTCCAACCCAGGCCATTCTGTGATTCTGTGAAATCAAGGTGCTACCAAAAGTAGCCATACAAAGGCTAATGGTGAAAGGCGTTCACCATTATTACTTCATTAGCCTTTTATTAGATGGCTTTGCAGTCTTTCCCAACATTGTGCTAAGTCAGAGAATGGATTTTGGCATGGTCTGAATTAGAGAAACTATCTAAATGCTTAGTGCGTTGAAGTTCTCCAAAATTGCTAGGGTTTGGATTGTGGCATCTGATTTGAAGCTTTTTAATGATTATAACTAGTAATAGATGACACCATGGTTGGGTTTTCTTTGTATTCTTCCTCAGAGGACTTGGGTAAAAATCTGAGGAGGCTTTCTCTCAGTACACTGGACTTCATATTCAGAGTAAAGGATCTCCCATTTTCACAGAATTTTGTTCTTTCCATTTCTCATTCCACATTCTTAGGTCCCTAGTTTCTCCTTCACCTCCTCCCACACCTATGTTGGCTGGTTCCCATATGTTTATACAAGAAAATAATCAGGGATACACTTTGCTAAGATGATAGTACAGATGACAGTGATTAGATGCTGGACCAAGCGTGACTGGAATACTGGCCCACAGACAAACTCAGCCCTTTACCTCCACTCTACTCTTTTTTCTCCCATGCTTTCTCTTTTCCTGTCCATACCAGTCCCTCCTTTTCTCTGTCCATGTGTCCACCCAGACAAATAATTCAGCCCTAATTAGTTTACGCATGTGTCCCAGTTCTGCTACTTCAATCCATACCCAAATTTGTTATCCCCAATCCCATTACCTAGTTTATCTCAGCCCTATAGGCCCTATAAAACCCCAAAGGCTCCCAGTAATTCTTTACAATTAATGGTGAAATTTGGCTATGGTTCACATTCCTTATGGTGCTACCTATAATTCTGCCAGCTTCTTACTCTATATTATAAAATAATATTATATTATATATATATATATAATATATTCAGAAGTTATTGGTACACCTTAACATACCTACAATCTTTATGGATATATCTACAAATAAATAAATAAATAAAGAGGAAAGATAGAAACAAATGAAAACCGGGAGAGGGTGAGGAGGGAGGGGAAAGAAGTGTAGTAATGTATGATCTCCTGTCCACGTGAAAACATGGAAAATAGATGTTGTTTTATGCAAGATTAACTTCTTGGGATGTTTCCTTCTGCTGCACCACTCACTGTGGGATGTAAGGCCTGCAGTCTTGGATCAGAAGAAGATTTTTACATTCAGAGGTTATAATGGTGCATTGGAAATATGATATGACCTCGCAGATCATACAGCACACAGAATTTTACCAAATTTCTCCTACAGATAAGCAACAGTAGGTGTTTGGCCGCAGTATTGCCACACAAGGAAGCTGCATGCCTTTTGAAAAAATATCAGGAAATGGAAATTTCATTACAACCTGCAGAGGTTTAACCACTAGAACAAACCCTCCTCCACCTTTAAAAAAGAAATACATCCCTCTGTTTAACTTGTCTGACATGAAAACTGTTGTGATTTCTTTCTTTCCCTAGATTAAATAGCCCTGTTCAGTCTGCTGTTTTCTCCCCCTTGCCAACAAGTCAGTTTTCAGCATCTTAGCAATGAACTAACTGTCCTGAGCACTTGAAAAACTCCACTTTGAGTAAAATGCCTTGTGGCTCCTCCTTACACTTTCTCCATGTTTTCTGATCCTTCATAAAACTCTGAGACTCCAGAACTCTTACTGCTATTCCAGAACTGTAATTGAATCCCATTGTCTTTGGTTTCATGCAGTATACATAAAATCATTTGTCTACTTCTGTCATCTGTCCAACTAAACATTTATTTATTTATTTATTTTTAACAAATCCATGAATTCTGTTACCTTTTGCACATAACATCCCATTAGGAGTTGTGCTTTGAGCCGGGTTTTCATTTTTAGAGGACCTTGTTTACTCAGAACAGCATCTTCAAACCTTCTAGGGTAAATGTACTGTCCATCATTCAATTAGTAAGGGTTGAATTTGTTCTGTCTATGTATGAAATTTTGCAATTGATGGCCTTAGAGTACATGTTTATATGGACTCCATTTATAAATGAATACAGACTATATGGTGTGAAAGTCTTGTATTAATCTTTACTTTATCCTTATTCATCTTACCTCTAGCCCCACAATTACTTAGCAACAGGTTTATAAGATCTTGTTGAATACTGCAGCCCTTGCTGTAGCAAAATACAGTCCTTTGAGTTCTAAATTAATCTATCCAAAGAGGGTAAATAAATCCAAGTGTTGAATTAAATATTTATTTGAAATACCATGCTGGGAGCCTTTCTTCTTTTTATCCTTGACTTGCCCATATATGTCTCTCAAGACATGGATATCGCATCTTGTTTAGACAGCAAACTTTCACGCTGTGGGAAGGCATATCCCTCTGTATTTGCCAATACGGAGGGATAAAAATGCTGCCCTTGTCTAATGCTGTTTTCACTATAAGTGATCCTATATTCCACAATTTCAAACCTACTATTTTGTACCCCATCTATCTACGGATCTTGTCTAAACTATTATAAAAAACAAGGTTGTTATTACCAACACAAAAATTGAATGACATTGGATCAATAGCACTGAGACCCCGCTAGAAACATGCTGTTGGTTGTAGAGTCATCTTCTGGCTTCAGCTATGAGTAAAAAACATAATGGAAATTCACAACCCAAAGCAGAACTTGTGAGTTTATTATTCTGACTTCTTATCTGAGCAATCGTTATACATATCAAGGCTACACATATCGTTACATATACCAAGGCTAAAAAAAAAACCATCATCCTCTACCCCTCCCTCCCTCTCTCAATAAGAAGGATTTCTGCTGTTTTGTTTCCCACAGAAAATTTGCATTATAAAACGAATGCACTTCTCTTTCTCAATGGGCTGCACAGGCAATGCGTCAAAGTGTTTGCAAATAGCATGATTTCACACTGATGGATTACATATGTTATAAAGCTCTACAGTCTCCAATTATTCCTAAACAATTCTTATACTACATATCTCTATTTTATCTTCTTTAAATGATCATGCTTAATGGCGATGTTCTATAGAATTAGAAGGGCAAATAGAGTCAGTTCGTTAAGAGTACTTTGGTGGTGCTGGCTTACCTTTACTGCATGAAAAAAAAAAAAAAGTATTTAGACTACCAGGTGTGGCACTTCCTCTCGGAGACTGAATTTGGGCAGATAAAATCACTTCAAAGCAGTCATAAATGAGAATGGTTTCCATGAAGCAGAACAATGAAATCACAGAATCATCACAGTATCACATAATCGTTTGAGTTGTAAGGAACACTTAAAGGCTATTTAGTCCAACTCCCCTGGAATGAACAGGGACACCTGCAGTTACATCAGGCTACTCAGAGCCCCAGCCAGCCTGACCTTCTTCCTGGTATCTAATCTAAATCTCTCCTCTTTTAGTTGAAACCATTTCCTGTAGTCCTATCACAGCAGATCCTGATAAGGAGTCTGTCCTCTTCTTTCTTACATGTACCCTTTAGGTACTGAAAGGTCATTCTCTTTTCTCTCCATAGCTTTCTGTTCTCCAGGCTGAACAGCCCCAGCTCTCTCAGCTTCATAGAGGACGCTGCTTCCATTCCTTGGATCATTTTTGTGGCCCTCCTCTGGATGTGCTCCAACAGATCTACATCTTGCTGTACTGAGCATTCCACACCTGGATGCAGTACTCCAGGTGAGGCCTGGACATTTTATTTCATAATCTACTATAGGGAACCTGCTTTCCAGAAAGATTGGACTCAGTGATCTCCAGTGATCCCTTCCAACCCCTACAATTTTGTTATTCTGTAATTCTCCAACAACTTGAGGAATCTCCTGCTACCGCACCAGCACTTCTCAGGAGACAAAGCACCATCACAGTCCCTCTTGTTTCAGCAGAATACTTGATGCACAAATCTAACTTCACTCTAACAAGGCTAAAAAAAAAAAAAAAAAAAAAAAAAGTCAACTTGAGACAGGCAGGGGTGTAGAAAACCCCATGCATCAATCAGACAGGTGCACACAGCCAAACCCGAGCAACACCAGACCTTCATATTTTGTGAAAAAATTTACTCTAGCCAAATCATTTCCTCGTCACTCCTTTCCCCCACCTGATAAACAGATTTGCAGCATGATACATTGAAATCAATGCTGTGTTGGCAGTGCATCACTCACTGTCCTGCTCCTACTCAAAAGACTGTCACTTTTCTGCCATCAGTCTTTCTAGTGAAGAGATAATGCTCTGGGTCTCTTCCGTTTTCAGCCAGTGAGGTCACCAAAAGCTACCCCATTTATAACCAATATGTCATCTGCCATACATTTTGTTTACTGACCTTGAAACTATTTCACATGAATTCATCAGGAAGGCGTGTCCTTTGCTACTTTGGCATTTACTTACTGTCAATTGGGTGAAGGCATGATAAGTATTTTTAAAGAATCCATCCTCTTTCATACATTCCTGGATAATAATTTTATTACAGGGCTCTCTCTTTTATCTATGTTATCTGTTTTCCATGGACAGAGGCCCTTCATCAAACCAGATAATTTTATTTGCTGAGAGATGCTTTTGTGCAAAACCTGATGCCTAATTTATGAGATCAGTCGGACTGACAACAAAATGACCTTCTCCCTCTATCTGGTTATTAAATTGTTTGTGATCTAATAAAATGCTGGTAATACACTCCATTTCAGCGGGGCTTTAATTTCCTACCTGACATTTAGATTAAAAAGAGTGTGGATTCAGGGAACAAATCTGTCATGGTCTGAAGCAGACTTGAGCTCAAAAGCAGAGCACTGCCACCCCACAAACACCTTGGAGGGAAGAGTGACTGCTCTTCCCTTGCTGGTGAGGCTGCACATGATTTAACTATGAGAAGGCAGGGGCTGCTGATGTAGAGTCAGCAAGGCAAGGTTTTCCACTGGAGTGTTGCTCACACTCGGTTGGCTGATTGATGTCCACACATAGTAAGAATGCACACACACTTCTGTGCCGCCATGCAGAGATGTGTCCTGGTCCTGGCTATAATCTTGCAGATGGTTATTGGTAAGACTGCAGAAAAGGAAATCCAGACTACGCTACTGAAAACATATTGCAGAATCATTCTGGGGTAGGGCTTTCTTCACCAGTCAGAACACAATCATGAAATCATTTGAGTTGGAAGAGAGTCTTAAATGCCATCTAGTCCAACTCCCCTGCAATGAACAGGGATGCCTACAGCTAGATGAGGCTGCTCAGAGCCCCATCCAGCCTGACCAATGATGCATGAATCCTTACTCTCTTGTGATTCTCCAGGCATCCTCAGAGGTAGCATCATGATATTATCCAGCCTCTTTGGTTGTGTACTGACACCATCACACAAGCAATGCTCAAGCCTGTTCTTAAACTGAGACTCAACTATCTTTTTTGCTTGCTGCTGCTCAAACATGGGCTGAGGAAGGAAATTAGCCTGTACTTGTGACAAGTACACGTTATCTATGGAATATCTATGGAAAAGGAAAAAAATAGACATATCTTCCTATCTGTGTGCTTTTTTGTATAATGCCAAGAAACTTGCAGTATTTCAGCAAAAGCAAAAATGAATTTGCTGTTCATTCCGGTGTACTAGATAAGCATTTCCTTTAGAAAATCTAGATTTTCCTGAAGAAGTGGTATTAAAAATTGAGCATAACTGATTTTCAAGAATTGTTTTATCATGAAATATTATTTTCAGTAAGTAGAGCTTTCCACTTGGAAACACCATGCCCTAGATCTATAATGTACGCTGAATCAAAATACATTAGATGCCTTGGATTATTAAGAATGACTGAAAATACAGCATTTTAGTAAATGAGGAGGAAAGCTTAGTGGAAAACAAAACAAAACAAAACAGAAAACGAAAGGAAAGAAACCTCACTAACACACAAATACCGTAATGTATGTAAATAACTGTAGAAACTCTCCTCAATGAAACATTAAATTTTTCCGCATTCTTCAGTGTTCAAGCAGTCACCTATTTTATGCCACTCCATTTGGTATGCAGTGCATTGTAGGAAAATAAAATAAAATATTAAAAATGGAAACAAATATATTTCAAGAGCCTGTAATAAAGGTACCTTGTAGGAGAAAAGGAAAATGAAAGGGCAGCTAGGTTCATCTATAAAAGTTTATGAAGTCCTAATTATTGTGAGAACACACAATAGCATAACTCAGCTGAGAGCTATTTGAGATTCACTTTGATTGTAAAATCTTTTCACTGGGAGATCAGGGAAAGAAGAAAAAGAGGCAGTAAGGTACACTTTACTGTTGGCTTTTTTTAAAGATTTGAATGGGGACTTCTTCCTCTTTCATGCTCCATCTTCTTTTTTTTTCTGTCTGTTTTGTGTGATTGTTGTATTTGTGTATACTGTTCTTGTTTTACAGCATTTGCTTCTAGAATGTCTAATTATCTGTTCTAATTTAGTTTTCTGCTGGGTTTTCTTATAATGATTTGTGTCCCTGCTTTGTGTGGAAGGTTTTATTTCTTTTAAAAAATAAAAGCTGTAAAATTCTATTTGCATCAGAGAGCAGCAGGACAGCTTTTCGTCTTGAAGGAAGACAACACCATTAAGATCTAATCAAGTTAATTCCAAAATTTCAACGCTTATGGAAATAGGGAGGAATCATATGTGATGGAAAAAATTGATGATAAAACGACAAACACATTTCAGCTAGCCATTGTACCTGATAAGCTTGTGAGTCAGAAAGCCTCATTTCTTTCAAGGCCACCCAGTCACACTCTATAACCATGGTCCTGTAACACAGGAAACTTGAAGAAGCAAATACAGCACTTTCTCTTCTTTTTGCAGCTTTCAAAATAAGAAATATTCTGTAGACACCATGAATATCTGAGCTGAGCTAGCATGAGACTTACGAGTTTTATGCATGCCTGTAAATATAATAGTTTTGGAGGCATTCTACAGTTCTGTGAGTATTCTCTGGATCTGAGATCAGTGATGTAGTTGTGTCCAAAGAACAAAGAAACACTTGCCTTATTGATGCATTTAACCAATGAGAATAAACGCCTGAAGGGAGGATGTAAACAAGGCAAAGTCAGGCTCTTGTCAGAGGTGCTCAATGTCAGGAGGAGAGGCACTGGACACAAACTGGAACACAAGAGCCTTCCTCTAACCATCAAGAAGCACTTCTGTGCTGTGGAGGTGATGGAGAACTGCCACAGATTGCCCAGAGAGATTATGAGATCTCCTCCTTGGAGATCTTCAAAAGCTGCTTAGATACGGCTTTGGGCACCCTGCTGTAGGTGTTCCTGCTTGAGCAGGGTTTGGAAATATTCACTTAGTATTCACTTTTTTTTTTTTTTTTGTCTTCCTCTACTAACACCTGAAGTTTCAAAGGCATATAAAGTAGCTGTGTAACACACCAGTTTTTTATCAAGTTTTGGTTAATCTCACAGAACAGACTTCTTTAAATGGTGAAACCTGAATGATCGCATCTAGGCAATCTCCGAGAAGTTTTGGGAGAAATTATGGACACTTCCTTTGTGTTTTGTAAAACCTCTAGGCCTGATGACCTTCACTGGACTCAATGTCTCACCATATGTACATACTATTATGTTTGGAGCAAGTTTAATGTGAACCCTATACTTTATAGCATGGGCTTAATTGTTCCCATCCCTAGACAAATGAAGAAATTTGCTTCATAGAAAAATGAGATCTCAAAATTTCTGCAAATCACACAGTCCTTGAAGTTTTCAAGATGCTTTTGTCAGTTATTTCTTCATACTAATTAGTGGATTGGGTAATCTCCATTCCCCTTCACCATATTATTCTCTAGTGTTGATCTAGCTTTTTATAATAGCTTGAGTACTGTGTTCAGTTTTGGGCCCCTCACTACGAGAAAGACTTTGAGGCTCCAGAGCACGTCCAGAGAAGGGCAGCACAGCTGGTGAGTGAACTGAAACACAAGTCTTAAGAGGAATGGCTGATGGAACTGGGATTCTTCAGTCTGGAGAAGAGAGTCAGGGGAGACTTTTATCTTTCTCTACAACTCCCTGAAAGGAGGTTGTAGCCAGATGGGGGTCAGCCTCTTCTCCCATATAAGTAAGTAGTGATAGGATGAGAGGGAATGGTTTCAAGTTGCACCAGGGGAAGTTCAGGTTGGATATTAGGGAAAAAACATTCTCAGTAAGAGTGGTGATGTATTAGAACAGGTTGCCCAGAGAGGTGGTGGAGTGACCTTCCCTGAAGGTGTTCAAGAAACATGTAGATGTGGTCTTAGAGACATAGTTTATTGGGCAATATTGGTGATAGTTTAATGTCTTTTTTTTTTTTTTTTTGAGGTATTTTCCAACCTTAATAGTTGTATGATTCCGTGATGCTATGAACATCACTGTATTTCTGAATGAATTTTATTGTGATAAAATAGGGAAGTTGAGTCTCGTTTTAGAATACTGTCTGATATCAGCTAGATGAAGAAGTAGTAGGCAAGTCTCCTGACATATCACAAAAGCAAACACTATAGCCCACCCTCTTTTCCATGGTCCCACTCATGGTATCAGTACAGTGATTATATAAAAATACATATGTTTGCATGATACATGAGTATCCTGACTCTCAATGAGTTGGCAGGAATAGAGATGAATGAAGGGGCATTACCTGCAGTTAGAAAGACAAAAGGCAGGAAAGGGTTGATGAAAGAAGCGGTAATTAGTTCCTTGAAGGCTGCTTTATTCCTTTAGCTCAGTGTTTTGGCAGTGCTCTTAATCTCAGCGAAACTGAAGGATAAATGACACTGCAGGTGGAGAATGTTGGAGTCACGCAGGTGCTGATGTGCTGGTTCTGCATCTTTTGTCTAGAGAAGGGACTAAGATATACATTTCTGCTGAAGACAACACTTCAGCCTCCTTTGTGGCTTTTTCCTTCTGCTTGCAGCTATGCTACTCACATCAGGGAATGTGTGAAGCAAAGAATTACAAGAATTAAAGCTTGATAATTAATGCAATATTGTTTGGAAAGGTTGCACTCACATACAGAAAAATGTCACACCGAACCCCACTCCAATCTTCACAGTGCTAAAGAGGTTCAAGGACTCAGCAGAGTCACGAAGGAAGCAATGCATATAAGAGTGACTTCATGCATTTTTATTGCTGCCTCATCTAGGCATTCAGTGACACCTGTAATCATTCCAATTTTTCAGGTCTTGTCAGTGTTGGGTAGCTGAGGAAGCTAATAGAAGGATGGTGGAAATACAAAGTATGTGTTTAAGGCTTGTAATGCCAACATGTTATCTTACTTGCTTTGATAATGCAATAAAACTCAGAGATCAAGGAAACTTAATAGATTGTACTGTAGATGTCTGTAGCTTTAATGCCTATAGGGTATTGTACCCATTCTTGCTTGAAATTATTGAGGTAGGTTTCTCCTCTCCATAGTCAATTATTTCATACAAGTATAATGAGTGTCCTCACTGTTAGAAAATTTTCTATATGATTCATGTCACCTAAGTTTAGATGACTGTAGTGCAAATTCTACTGTCGAGCTTGTCACCCTTGATTTCTTGTATAATAAATGGACAGAAATTGTTTTTCATTCAACTAGCCTTTGACCAGTGTTAGACCTTAGGAAGATATGAATCTCATCCACAACTCTGGGGATTATATTATTTATCCTTCCACTGACTGTCAGAGGATCTTAGGTTAATGGAGATGTTAAATAATTTTAAAAACTAATGTTTCATAACGAAAGATGTCCTTTATTCCCCTCATCATCTTGTTATGACCCCAAGTCTATTTTAGACAGCTGATACTACTGAATTTTAAGGAACGGAAGGAAAAAAAGGGGTAACTTCACTTATGGGGCAAGAGCTCCATCCTAGGAGCATCTGGGAAATTTTTACCTTAAAAAACCTTCAATTATATAGAAAATGAAAAGCTGAAAGCAATGTCTCTCCTGGTAACTGTATGAGATCTCTTGTAGTTTTAATGCATGTATGTGTTTAGATGTATCAATTTCAGCTTGTCAGGTGCATTATTCTATTCTATTCTATTCTATTCTATTCTATTCTATTCTATTCTA
>NW_024884253.1:2285222-2299993 GCF_019232065.1 Centrocercus urophasianus
TATTCTATTCTATTCTATTCTATTCTATTCTATTCTATTCTATTCTATTCTATTCTATTCTATTCTATTCTATCCCATTCCATTCTAGTCTAGTCTAGTCTAGTCTAGTCTAATCTGTTCCATTTCATTCTGTTCCATTCTAGTCCAGACCTGGACACTGAGGAGCCTACCTTGCATCTTGAGGCATTTGGGGATGATCACAGTGAATTTCCTGGGATCCAAAGTCCATGGCATGTTTGGCTTTGAATGAAGGAAGTAGAGTTTGATAAACAGTATGGTCCCTTCCACTAGTAAGGTGTTAATAAACTACAAAAACCACTCCAGCCCCAAAAATAGGTTTAATCCCAGGCACCTGCTAGACAAGATTATCCATGCCAGATATCCCATTTATTCTACAAATGGTGAAAGCATATTCTTGCTCACTTACTAGCTTCAGCAACTCAGATCCACCTGAAAACATCTCTCCAAGGAGGCAAGTAGCACTGCACTATCAAACCAAGAGACAAATGCTTTCAAGGTCATCTATTCAGTGGCCTTTTTGAAGTCAGTGAAGAAAACAGCACTATTTTCATTGAAAATTTATTCTGATGTCAGAGAGTGAACTGGAAATTTATTCTTTTGTCAGTTTTATTCCTTTCAGTCATTAAAGTGTAAGTGGTTTTCACAGGGTTATGGTATGTTTGGCAGTTTGGTGTACTATAAAATATCATTTCTTTACACTCTAATTCCTTAAGCACTTCAAATTTATTTGTGAGTGCATTCATTTTTCTAGTTCTGGGTACACATACACGAAGACATTTCTTCCCTGACTTCGTCAGCTCGTCCTCATACATTGATTTCCTCCGTGTTTCTTTTTACGATTTAGTCTGTGGATATTATTTAATCTGAAATTATTATAATGCTGCTTAAAAGCCATGGGATTGATGGACCTGAAGGGAGAATGCTGTTGTTCATCCCCAATAACTGCACATTGCCAGAAGCTGCAGCCCCATCTAATCTGGAAAGAACATTTGCAAAGGAGGTGAAGATGCTTGAATGTTAGATCTGTTGCCATTCAACTCACTAAAACTACTGACAAGATGATTCATTACTAGGACTCTTATGTATTGCTAATTAAAGGTAATTACTATGGTTTAGTTTCCGATGACTGATGAACTAAGGCTTTAATTTCCTCAGCCACACTTTTTTTCCACTCTTATATTCTGATTCACTGTGATAAAAGTTTGGCCACCTTGCCCATATACCTCATAGCAGCATAAGAGTCTACTGATTCTGTATTTGTAGATGACCTACTCTTCCAAACATAGGCTGCTGAAGACCTTTGTCAAAAACTAAGATGGATTCACTCCTGACAGGATGACAGCCACACATGGGGTGAAGTGAACAACTTCAGAAAACACAAGTAGGGCCAGTGGTCTATCTAGGCAGCATACTTGCCTAGGAGAAGGGACCTCAAAGATAACCTCGTTCTAAACCCCTGCCTTTGGCAGAGGTGCCAACCACTAGGTTAGGTACAAGATTGGGTTGCCCGGACCATATCCAAACTGATCTTGAAACCTCATTTCAGACACTTGCCATTTTTTTCCAAATTTAGGAATACATTAAGCCTGCAAGGAGGTTTGTCAGGGAGGGAAGGAACAAGAATGGAGTGGGACTTTTTTGGCAATAAAACATTAAGGTATCTTGTCACATCTTTTGGTTGACAAGTTAAAACTCAAAATCTCATTCTGCTTTTCTTGGGTCTTCCTAACCAGAACCTTAATGTTTCTGTTTGTAAATTCAAGTGTAAGCACTCACAGATTTATCAGGGTTGGTGTATTCACAGTGCAGATAATCAGAATGAAGAGTGTGCATAATTCTTATGATCAATCTGCTACAGAGTAGCAGCACATTAGTTCCATGAGCAAAGTAGCTCTCTTACTTTTTTTGGCAGTGATTCGGTAGAGAAGCAGGTTCAAATCCCGATGAAAATGCAAATCTCATATGGGATATGCTTTAAAGCATTTGTCTTTGCTCTTTTTTTTTTTTTTTTTTTCCCCTTGGAAAAAATCTCCAAATTTAAAATAGTAGGAAATTAGTTTTCTCTTTTGTGAAATGAATGACTTCCTATGACTTTCACCTCCTGGCTGAAATGTCAGTTCAAGACGAGATGAAAGAACTTATACCTAAGGCCTATGGAGAAAGAAAGAAAAATAAATAAATAAAGCATACACAACACATCCTAGTATATTAAAAACCTAGAAAGAAATATTTGCAATATCCTGTAGAGCATATCAGAAAGCAAGATCAGAGCATACAACTGAAGCTCTAAAGCCACATGCATAGGTGGTATATATCTTCTTGCAGATAATACTTCTTTATATCCCAGGGACAGAGAAAAAATGAAAGGCATGCAGAGACGGAAACCACGGTTTTTAATGTTTGTCAGTTTGAACTCTTAATTCATGTTATTATGACTTCAATACCACCTGCCAGCCAAAAAAAAGAACACAGAACAGTACCAGGCACAGAGGGTTTGTTTATTTCCTTGCTTTCTGACCCTGGTGAGTTTTTCATTCACCTTTAAAAAGGATTTAAAATAGGGACCAAATTCTGTCTGCTTTAAGCCATTCCAGAGAGGACCTTGTCTTTCTATATTCCTATATCTCTTTGGTTCAGAAGATGACCCAGTCCCTCCAATTTCAAACAATGGTGCATGCCTTCATGATTTATTTGTAACCTAAAGACAGATTGCAATATGGAAGTGCTTGTGGGTAGATAAGATAATAAGATCAAAAGAGACATCCTCATTAGAGCACTGCCTTGGCTGGCAACCATATTGCTTATTCAAAGGAATTGCTTTGTTACTGGACTGTAAAAAGAGGCTGTGATGGGGAAGGTAATCAGTGTGCTGCCAGAGGTTTTGCTTTGTATCCACTGTGCTCTACAAACGTATTTCCTTATCATGGTAAAGATCTATTTCATTCATTGACCAGGTCATAATACCTCAGCTTGTTTTCTGTTGAGCCAGCGCCTTACTGTAGCTCCATGTTCCCTTTCCTGCAGTTTGGGTCAGCTGTGTGTAAACGGATTCAAGATCTAGAAGCAAATTTCCTGAGTTTGATTCCTTTTCTGGCACCCTGTGGTCTCCTGACACTTAACAGTAGTTCTAAGGATAGAAAGCTAGAGGCTGCAAGACTAAATTTGGCCTATTGTCAAAGTCTGACCTTAAGTCAGCAATTTTTGCCTCAGAGTAAATAAATGGAATGCTACTGTGTGTAAAGCCTTGGTGAAGGAAACTAGACTAGACTAGAGAGGTCTGCTGCATTCATTGCTACCAGTAGAGACATTTGTTGAAATACTATGTCTGTGATGACTGTTGAAACAGCTACTGAGAATGGCTCTCTGCTTTAAAAGAGTGACAGCTAAATGAGATCCTCATACACACTACCAAAAAGGGAATGGTGCAATGGACCATTGTGAGCAATGGAAGAATATGGTTTTACAGTTCTGAAAGCATGTGATCTTTTTGCTGAGATATACGAAGGAAGACTGTAACTGTCATCATTCCTCCATATTTCAGCAGCATATATAAAATCTTTCCACTATCTCAACCTCCATTTCAAGATTTCAAAATCCCTTTTGCTCATTGGTGTTCAAATGGGTGTAAAATTCTTAGCAGACGCCCTTCTGGTAAAACGTTCTGCAGATGTGGGGAAAATTTAGCCAACAGATCATCATGATAATGATTTTGCTTCCTCGAGAAAACAAAGGCACAATTAAGGATGGGAAACATCTGATTTATTTGCTGCTGATGAAAGGGAGAAAATTGTATTCATGTTGTCCAACTTTGAATATGGGAAAATGATGTCAGTCTCCTATCCCTGGGCCACAAAACTTGGCTGTTGCCATTAGTCTTTTCATTCCTTTCACTGTTCTCTCAAGAAGCTGAAAATTGACTATGTTCATTAGTTACTGCATTTAACCACAGCAGAGTTGTTACCCTCATGTTAACTTATGAGTGGAACAGTTCAGAGTAATCCAGTTTTCTTGAAGGGTTGCAGAATGGCACTTAAGCTTAGGTGAATTTTGTATGGAGTTTCCAGATGGGGTGATAAAGCAATGAATTCTCCAGAAAAAGGCAAACAAAAGGCATAAAATAGAATAAAAAAGGAAAACTTTTCCCTGGAGTATTCCTCAGAACATGATTTGAAAGAAAATGTGGAGCTCTGGATCTGTAAATGGATGAAAAAACAACTTGTCTGATTTTGTTGTATAATCCAATCCCACAAATAACATCCCAGGTTTTTTTGTTTATTCATTTTCTTCACAAATATGATTGGCAATTTTTCTACTTTCCCTTTAAGAAAGATAATTCAGAATATGTAATGATATTTTTTATTCTGGGAAAGCTGGATACAGAGGACCTCCAGAGCATTTTCTAAAGATCAGCATCAAATTATTGATTAATGAGAGAAAAAAATCTAATATCAAATCATGACTACAATGGGTAGGAGTATGAAAATACATTTGAGAGAAAGACATTGAGGCCCTGGAGCATGTTCAGAGAAGGACAACAAAGCCGATGAGTGTTTTGGAACACAAGTCTCAAGAGCGGCTGAGGGAGCTGGAATTGTTCAGTCTGGAGAAGAGAAGGCTCAGGGGAGACCTGTCTACAACTACCTGAAGGAAGGTTGTGGTGTGGTGGGCATCAGCCTCTTCTCCCATGTAACTACCAATAGGACTGGAGGAAATGGCCTCAAGTTGAGCCAGGGGAGATTCAGGTCAGACATTAGGAAAAACTTCTTCAAAAGAGTGGTCAGGCACTGGAACAGACTGCCCAGGGATGTGATGGAGTCACCAACCTCGGAGGTGTTCAAGAAACATTCAGATGTTGAACTGAGGGACATGGTTGAGCGGGAAATATTGGTGAGAGGTGAATGGTTGGACTGAATGATCTTAGAGATCTTTTCCAACTTTGGTGATTTTATGATTCTATGATTCAATTTATTCTAAACAGCAATACTAGTGTTTCAATCAGTACAGTAGGAATGACATTCACTTTCCTTAATTTCAAGGTGCTGATCAGACCTTGACATAGAAAATCCCAAAATGTTGACTATTTTTCACTTACAGTACAGTAAATTGTTCCCATTTCATGCAAGACTCATGGGTACATCCCCACGAGTTCAGCTTATCACACAGCTTCTAGGATCAGGACCACATCTTCATTCGAACTGAATCCTTCCTTAACCTGTCACTGGGGTGCCAGCACTCTACCTGGGTCCTACAAACCAAAGAATTATTTTACTGCCTGAGTGAAGTAGGACTGTGCTGAGAATCTGATTATTGTTCCCAGCTGTAGTTATTGTCACAATAAGGCAACTTGAATTCAGCACTCAAAAATTAGAGAAAATATTTGTTCATCAGGTATCTCTCTCTCTAAAATCAGCATGACCCCCAAAATAGTAACATTCTGAAAATTAGCTGCTGTGTGTTTTCCAAACTCTCTGAAGACACATTGAACATGTATTGAACATACAAGAGTCCTTGTTGATATTGTTAGTTCTGTGTTTAGAATAGGGTTCAGTAGAGTTCAAGGATAAACTTGCTGCCAGTCTCTAAACAGGTAAAAACAAACAACATATTGCCTGTATTCTTTATAAGCTATTACAAAGTTCTGTGCACAAAATAAAATATGAATCTGGGAGTTCATGTGATCATCTAATTAGAGACTATCTTGAAATATGATCCCAGACATGTTCTCTTTTTTTTCAATTAGTGTATATTTGATTAATATTTATCTGTGCTTTTGTAAATGTCCAAAGGCAAAACCATGAGATGAAAGAGACCTCAACAGTAGCCTGGGAAATTTTTGTTGTCATTGAGAAGAGCATCTTACAAAAAGAAACAGTGACAACGAAAGTGAAGCAGAGATCATGGGAAGACCTTTAGAATATGTGTTATAGCTCCTTCCATGATGTATTAATAAAACAGCCAAGTTAAAAAAAGACTTAAGCTCTAAAAAGCCTAAGAGATAATGAGGAAAACTACCTCTTCTGTGCTGCAGAAGGAGTAGCATAGGGTTCATTTATAACCCCCATTAGAGGGGTTAGGAAATCAGAGCAATGAGCCATAAAGATATTGTAGGTAAAGAATCTAAGAAAAGCTGAGAGGACAAAGCATCAGAAAGCCAGGTCAAAGAGAAGACTGAAATTTAATGTGGTCATAAAACCGAATTTCCATACCATAAGGAATATTGTGACCTTGCCATCTGTCTTGGCTAAGCATCAGAACATGCAGATTATGTATTGAAAATAGACACAAAGTCATAATTGGGGTGGGGGACTGGCAAGTGATTTAGACATAGAAAAAGTGTCGATCAGGTGGTAATGGTAGATCATTTTTCCTTTCATCCGCACAAAAAATGACCCCTTTTGGTAGTGTCATAATAAATTGATATATATTGCTCTTATTAAAATAAATACATGTAGCATTAAATTCATACAAAAAAATAAGTAATTGACAGCTCAAACTAATTCCTTCAACTTAATAAAAATAAAAGAATCAGTGAACTTAACTACTTGCCGTTGTTATAATAATATTTTAATTTCCTCCAAAGGGTCAGAAAATATACCTTTTCTAAACAACATAATCTTTTTCAGTAGTTTCTTGAGATTTGTTTGTGGTGGACAAGGTGTTGGAAGGTGGAAAAAAAAAGAGGGATGTAAAACCGTGAGAAATATTCATCATAAAAAATACAATGAAGGAAAGGAACATAAGGTTTTCTTATTGTTTTTTTTCCCTAAAAAAAAAAAAAATCTTAGTCCAATTAAGGTTTTTTTTTCTTTGATAATGATAATGTTGTTTGTGTCAGCAGCAGAAAGTATTCTTAGTTCCTCAGTATAAAAGAAAAAAGGGTCATGAATTCAGATTGGTGATGTTAATTTCCTTGCTGGAAATCAGAAGGGAAATGTGGAGGATGGGCTGAGCTGCTGGACACTGGCATGCAAGAGAGGCCCAGAACTACGGGGATGATTTGCTGAGTCACCAGTGTCAAACAATTTAAAAAAAAAAAAAAAAGGAATTCTGGTGACTATACATGGGGGTGCTCAGGAGAAGGAGGAGCATGAAAATGAATCCTGTAAACCCCGCCGGAGACATGGGAGAATTCCTGATGGACAGATGAAAATCTCATCAAAGGTGTACTAGAACACTTCTGGTATCTGTAAGAAGACACAATTACAAGATCATAGAATCATAGAATCACCGAGGTTGGAAAAGACCTAAAAGATCATCCAGTCCAACCGTTCACCTATTCCCAATAGCTCCCACTACACCATGTCCCTCAACACAACATCCAGCCTTTCCTTGAACACCCCCAGGGTCAGTGACTCCACCACCTCCCTGGGCAGTCCATTCCAGTGCCTGACCACCCTTTCCAAAAAGTAATACCTCCTAATGTCCAGCTTGAATCTCCCCTGCCGTAGCTTGAAACCATTCCCCCTGGTCCTATCACTAATGACATGAGAGAAGAGGCCGACCCCCAGCTCACCACAACACCACAAGATCTGAAATGAGTCAGAATTTCAAGAAATAAATGAAAGAATACAACCTGTGCAGCACATGATACAAAAAGTCATTGCATAAAATTTAGCCTTCATTCTTCGTACATAGTTGTTTTTCAGTTGTTTTTGTTATTGTAATGAACACTATCTTCTCAGAAGTCATTACACTGATTCCCTGTCACATTAGCCCATTCTGAAAACTAAGGTCCAGACAAATGGAACAATAGAGATGAAAGATTTGATTTTCCTCCCTTTCTGTGTTTGGTGTAAGCTCCTCCAGCTGCAGTGTCTTTGCTAACAATGAATTTTTTCTCTAGACATTAGCACTACTAATTCTCCCATCCTCATTTATCTGGTTCAGTGGATCTTGTTCACAGCAGGTATTTTTTAGGGCACAGGCACATGAACAAGCCATCAAACAAAGTTGTGGTGCTTCAGCAACTTCCATCAGCTATTCTGGAGTGGGAAAAGATGTTCAGACTCCTATCCTATAAAAAGTGGGGTCATCACAACAGGAAATATGGGGCTTATCCTAACTTACCATGGCATAGTACTGCATGTGATGATATGTAAAGATACATCCCTCCAGCAAGTAAGCAATCACTGTAAGTACAAACCTAGCAAAGATATTTCCTGGGTTAAGGATATAGAATCACAGAATCATAGAATATCCTGTATTGGAAGAGACCCATAAGGATCATCAAGTCCAACTGATGTTTTCTATAGCTATGTCTCTTCCAGTTTCTCTCTGGTTGTTGCACATTACCTGAGGCTGTGCTGCTTGAACTTTCAGGCAGAAGTTTCTCTCTGTTCTGTGATGCCAAGGGAGCAGACAATTTAGCAATACATCTGTTTGAAAACGCTGTGCTGGGAGATTTTCAGCTTTAACAGTTTGTTGCATACTTTGTTTTTGTTTTGTAATTACTTCTCATTTTGAAATGTGTGCTGCACGTTATACTACATGACACAGAGGGATATAATTTATCATGTTACAAAGTTGAAATCGGAAAAAAAGTCATACATTTTCAAAACTTTCTTTTTCCCTTTTGGATTTATATGCCTTTGTTGTAAACATTCACATAAATCTATACTAATTATTTTCTTCAAGAGAGGCCAGAGTTTATCCTACATCAAATATTCTGAATTTCTCTCTCAATAGATTGGCATCAGAAATGGCTCTTCAGTTTAAGGTGAAGCAGGGTGTTCTAATCAAGGGCAGTAGCCTGTTTCCAAATGTCATCCTCAGATGTAGCGAGATATTGTTCCAAGAGAAATGACATTTTTTAAGTTACATTTGCATTCAGTTGCCACTGAAGATGCTGTTACTGGGCAGATCCCACTGACCTATTGAAGCAGGTAAGAATTAATGCATCCAGCCGGTGTTTCACCTCTGAAAGAGGGTAAATTAATCTTCACCGATTTCCATGCTTGACTCCTGTTCCTTGACTATTCTTTTGTACTGTCTGCCATCATTTATTCCTCACTAATCATAGAATCATAGAATGCTTTGAGTTGGAAGGGACCACAAATTCCATCCAGTTCCAACCCACCTGCCATGGACAGAATTGCCAACCACCAGACCAGGCTGCCATCCAACCATAGCTTTTCTGGGCGACTTGTTATAGTGCTTCACCACATTCTGAGTAAAGAATCTTTTCCTAACATCTCACCTAAATTTCCCCTCTTTTAGTTTAAAGCCATTCCTTCTTGCCCTATCACTATTAGACCATGCAAAAAATTGGTCCCTCTGCTGCTTATAAACTCCCTTCAAGTACAGGAAGGCCGCAGTGAGATCTCCCCAAAGCCTTCTCCAAGCTAAACAAGCCCAGCTCCATCAACCTGCCTTCATAGTAGAGGTGCTCCAGCCTTCTGAGCATCTTCGTGGCCCTCCCCTGGACACAACAGCTCCTAAAGCTCTGCATCCTTCCTGTTCTGGGGATACCAGGCCTGGATGCCTTATAGGGCCTTACAAGGGCAATTATGGGGAGGGACACTATCTCTTTTCTCCTTCATTGCTTTTTTCCTGCAGACATAAATACAGCATATGCACAGAGGATCTTCCTTGGCATCACCATAAGTACAGTCTCTTACCAGATATTTCTGCAATTGCACTACTCTGTTCTTCTGCCCCTGTAAAAGAGTTTACAGCAAACAATGAATGTTTGCAACACAGTCCTTCTATCCAAGGTCTACCCTCTCATCTGCAGCCACTGAAGAGCAGAGAACAAAGCCAAACTGCCAGATTTTACACTGAAGTTGCTGAGATATGGGTGCAGGCATCCATCCCACTGGCTGCTGTTGAGATGATAGATTTGATCATAGACAGATGATTGACAGAGGTGACTTCTCAAACCACTGCAGCAAGATTAGCCAGAGCTCTTTTGTCAGTTCCCTCCAGCTGCAATCAGGGAGCATTTTGGCTGACAGCTGCCCTGACTGCTCATGTTCACTTTCTCTCATACACAAGCACATCCAAAGGCACAAGCAACCACTAAGATGTACATTCAACGGCTCTTAAGCTATGTTTTTATTTTGTAATTGCTTCAGTCATTTCCATGGAAATTAAACATTGATCAAAATTATTGCACAATTAAGACATGATAATAAGCATTCAATATTGCAGCTAATGTAATTATAGTGTATTACTTAAAGCAGTGCAATTGGGTGATTAGGCAGGGTGTTGAAATATAAAGGTATCTCAAGTTTCTGTGCCCATTCAACATTTTCCACAACTGCAGTTAAGTAAACCTGGGGAGAAACCAAAGAGAAGATTTTGAGAATTAATATTGCAAACAGAATTGTCCACAAATTGATTTTCCAAAAGGTAGCAGCAAGACCCAGCCAGAGCTCAGAAGAATTTGACTTGGACTGTGCTGAAATCTGGGTGATGATTATATGCAGTTGATCATTGGTTCTTCATATAACCATGACCACATGTTGTGTGACACCAAATAGCTTTATGTGTCAATGTGGGCCAGAGCATTAATGCCAACTTTCTCAGATGCATGTGGGTCTGAATCCAATTGTAATTAATGACAGTTACATGCCACAGAAAGTCAAGGAGAATCAGGTGTTGATGTGATCCAGTCTGGCCGTAAGGCAGTTTGTTTTTTGTAAAACACTCGATAGATTCAAAGCAGATTCTCTGATTGCTAATTTGGGTCATGGGGGGCAAGAACTAAGACAAGAAAGAAAAGCATATTCTTTATGGCAAAGAAATATATGAGCGCAGGTTATCATTTATTCAATATCAACCACTCAAGGCAATCAAATTTTTATTACTGCAAAATTGGTAATAATAGTTCTATACATGGGAACTTTGAGTGGCCTATGGACCTCCTGCATCCAGTGTTTTGAAATGTTTTCTTTGAAAAAAGGATGGAGGAAGTAAGGGAGTTTGGTGCCGCATAAATCAGCTCAAAGGCACCTGCTAGAATTTGTCCTCTGATACAGCATAGGAAAGTAGATACTCTTTCAGTCATGAACATGTGACTGTAGATGGCTTATAGATGGTAGTAGCTAGCTTGTCTTTCAAATGGAAGTTCTGCATCAGGGATTGCATAGCTTAAGGCAAATGGATTGCTTCTGCTTAGCTATGCTTTCTATGTAAGCCAGGCATATATGTAGGGAAGTGTGCATGTTCAAAGCTGTCTGTGCTTGATTTGCAAATGAAAATGTATATTCACTCCATATGTGATTTGGCAAACTGAGAAGATCCAAAAACTGTCTGTCTTGCACTTCCAGTGTTGTAAATGCTAAAAAATGCTTTGGACTTTCTTTCAAAACTGGGACCTAACTGCCTTCAGGAACATCATTTCATGGAGAAATAACAATCCATTGGAGGGTGACTCAGGATCCAAGCACTATTTAAGATGTCATCTTAGTACTTTAAGATCACATTTCCATCTGCTCAAGGGGAAATCTCAGATGAAGGCATGTAAATAACCTGATGAATTAAAGGACTGTGCTACAGAGTAAAATGAGTCTACAGTCCTAGTACTGAAACTTTAAAGCATCTCACCATTCTTTAGTTTCATAAAAGATAGGCAACCATGCTGATACAGTCACACACATGCTATGGTTCATCTCAACAAATTTTCAGGAGTTAGATCCAGCTCTGTATCACATAACTCAAACTTACGGGTGTACACTCATCTATGCATAAATGTGAAGGAGAATAAACTCATACTGCAATCAGTAGAGAACTAATCAGTACAGTCCACTGTGCCTGAAAAGTCAATAGGAACAAAGGTTGGATGTTAGAAAAAATTCTTTTCAGAAAGAGTGGTAATGCATTGGAACAGGCTACCCAGGGAAGTAGTGGAGTCATGTGGAGGTGCTCAAGAAACATGTGGATGTGGCATTGAGGGACGTGGTTTTGTGGGTGGTGGTAATGGGTTGATGTTTGAACTAGATGATCTTTAAGATCTTTTCAAATCTTTATGATTCCATGACTCTATAATGCTTTAAACATATGTTTTCAGTGGGACTTGAAATGTCTCAGGTTATACTGCCCATCTTCCAGTTGATATTCCAAAATGGCATGGGTCTCCAAAAACCTTTTGGACATATTGTGCAGATGCAGAGGAATGGCTCAGTACCTAAAATCTCTGAATTTGCCCTAGATCACTACTTTTAGGCAATGGAACCCAGCTCCTGTTTCCTATTTTGAATGATCTGATATATTCTCCAAATCTCATCACTGTACCGCATGGTTCCAAAGCTTCAGCCCCTATAGGGGCAGACTAAATAGCTAAACAAATATCTGCAGACCAAGTTCCTGTAGTAGTAGTAATCTTATGTATGTTTAATTTTAAATTGCATGAACACAATTTTTTAGTGCCATTTTTGATGCTTTAGGGTTTTTCTGGTGGATTTCACAAATCCAGCTATTTGTGCAGAAGAGTAAGCCCTCTTTCATGTTCTGTGTCATAGCTGTCAGCTTCCTGTGGATGGTTGGGCGTATTTCAGATGGCCTTGTGTCTATATGTTGAGGTACCTGAATCTCAAATGTGTTTAATACAGACAGTGCACTTACAAGAAAATTCACCTGGGCAAGTGAAGGAGTTTATTTTTGGTTGAGGTGAATTAAGCTTAAAATTCTACAGCGCTGTAAACTGTTTTCCCATTAACTATAAAAGCAGCCCATGGTACAAATATAGCCAATTAAGCTTTGAACACCCACTTTGGATTAATGATACTATATGTACTGGATGTTTTTATAGACAAAATTCTTTTTTTTTTTTTTTTCTATTTTGTTTTGGTAATTCTGTTTATTTAGGTAAATACAGATTTATGTCTATAAGTGGGATCTTTACATATATCTCCTTGGCTCAAGTAGTCACAGATCACACAAAAAGTAAATTGCTTCCTTGAAAGGAGAGTACAGATCTTTTTTTGACAACACTTTTCTCACCTCATTTTTTCTCCATCACAATAACTAAAGCTGTCAGATTTCTGAAGGGAAGCTGCAAGAGAAGCATGGTGCAAGCAGCTGTCTTTACAGGCCTGTTGATTTTTTACCTTCTGCAAAATAAAGAACCCACAAACAAAAACACACCAAAAAACAGATTCTTTTTTGTTCAGGTTTGCCAAAGAAATAATTTCACTAAGTACTTCACAAGTGTAAAATTATACAAGGAACTAATAATTAATAGTTGGATGATACAATGTGTGAGTGTGCTGAGGTGGGACATAAGGAAGAAGTCCTGTCTTTGGGCCACCACCCTTCTGTTTTCCCCTGGCTTTGGGGCTCAGGCATTTGTTGGAATTGCTTTGAGATCCACTGATGAAAAGCAATATATAGGAGCTGGAATATTGGCTGATGTTGCACCTAGACTACACTAAAATCGATGTGATTAAAAAAATATTTTCTGCTTACAAAAAAGGATAAAAGGAGGAAATGATAAAAAGAGGAATGAGAAATGGCAAACAATGATATTCATCAACACTTGCTGAATGTTTATGGAGATCAAACAATGGATGCATGCACAGTAAGGTAGTAGGTAGTGCATTTCAGAAGTGATGAGAGTGACATGAAAGAAAAGCCACATTGCAGGCTACCATGCAGATTTTTATGAGCACATAATGTAGGCTCTTGTTCATTGCTGGTGAAAATGTACACTTAATGGTGGTGATGATGCTGAAAAATACTGTTTTGTAGCTGAGAATTTGCTCTATCAAATAGGGTTATTGTACTCTTTGCACATATTGTACAATACATAATTTCCATGCAAAGAAGTAGGAGGCATTATTTCCAGAGCAACCTATGTACAGCCAAGATTTCAAAATACTCTCTGGCATCAGTGGCTTTTAACCATTTCGGCAGAAACTGTTTTTGCTTCTTGTATGAGTGGTGTCCCTTTCCTTCAAAAGACCTACAATTGGATTAATCACATTAATTGTTTGGCATTTGTATTAGGAAGAGTTAACTGCTAATGAACCACGATGCCTTCCTGCCTATGAGATATGTCATCTTCACTAATTTTTTTTCCCTTCACTTGAGCTTAAAAAATTTTCCCTTCAGTGAGAGAAAAAACAAGATTTAATGCTACTATAGGAAAATCATGTAGGTATACAGCTGCTTCTGATATATAAATTGGGACACTTTCATACTATTCACCCTCAAGAGGGATTACCACTTCTTGCTAAGCCTTTCCAAACCTTTCCCTTTCTCCACAATCAAATAATAAAATCCCCCCTGAAATCTCTCCACAGGAATCACAACTTTTTCAAAATAACTGTGAAGGTTGTTGATAATGATTTATATATGTTTGGACTTCCAATAAATCTTGGAGTTAAAAGAAGCCTTCTCAGCAAGGAGAAGCCCTGCTCCCTAACAAGTGGGTCATCTAGGCATGCCATTTGCATTACCTATGTATTAAGCTAGCAGGACATCTATTTTTTGGTCTTGGTCTCTTATGTCATTATTAAGGTAGACACGACAAATAATATTTTATGTCTATGAGTGATATTCATAACACTGTACAGCAGCTATTCTTATTGATTCAACTAAAGGCTTTGATCTAGAAAATTACCAATTAATGCTATCTAAATGAGTCTCTGCAGGATTGGTCAGAACAGCAGGAAAATAATTCTCTACTAAAGTTAGTGGTTGGACACAAAGACAATTTGTTTAATTATGCTAAATCTGAAGAGAAAATATTCAATTTGGAGGTCTCCCACAGGTCAGGCCTTAGTTCCTTGTTAGTTGTTAATGACTGT
>NW_024884253.1:2300093-2306881 GCF_019232065.1 Centrocercus urophasianus
GGGAGGCAGGGAGGGAGGAAACTTGGAAATCAACCCTGTTTTCAGCAGAAGCCTGGATTAGAGATTTCCAGATTCCTTTCCAACATAAATTCTCTGATCCTTCACTTGCCTCCAGAATATATGGCTTGCCTCAGAAAAAAAACGGCTGAAAATCTTGCTCTTACTTCATAGCATTGACACCACTTGTTGGAAAGATCCTACAACACATTGTTGCACTGGCAATCCTATAACATTTAAAAGTAAGTAAAACAGACATCTCAAGAAGTAGGGCACAATATGTCCAAGTAAAAGCTTTACTGGAGTTCACATTTTCACTTCTGTATGCTACCTGAAATTAGCTAAGGAACAGGTATTATCTTGACTGATTGGAATCTCTTCATTTTCTATGGTCATAATGAAGACTGTGGAAGTTTTCTTTGGAATCATAGAATCACAGAATGGCCTGGATTGAAAAGGAACATAATGATCATCTAGTTTCAACCCCCTGCTATGTGCAGGGTCACCAATCAATAGGAAGAAATTAAAATACACACAATTTTCATGAGTGCATGGTCTAAAAGAGATTTCATGCCTTCAATGGCAAATAAACTAAGAGTAGTACAGTACTACAAGGTAAGTTGAATCATTAGCCAGATGTTCCTCCTGAGTATGAATTAGATTGTTTGATGCTTTTTTCAACTGCTTCCTGGAACTCACCCTGAAAGGTCTTAATTCACTGCAGAACATCTGCCAGTAAAGGCTCTACATGAATCCAGCATCATGAAGGATTTTCTCTGCTGCTTCACTGCTTAACCAATTAACTCGTAGAACTGATATGACTCAGTGCCCTGCAGGAGCTCCTCCTCTAACCCCAGTGAGACACTAGTGAAGATCAGAGATTTTAGCCCGTTAAGCTTGATGTTTACTGCTATCATTACCAGATTGGAAGATGGAATATCAAATCCAAGGCTTTTAATACCTGGCTTTAATTTCTGCAAAATTCACTGCATCCCCTTGGCTTTGTGTGCTGAGAATATACAGAATTGGTTATGGGGATATATTTGGGGTAAGAATTTGAAAGTGAGCCCAACAGGAGCACATTATTGCAGTATAGCCATTTGTTATCACAAATTACCTCTTGCTCTGACCATCTTCCCTCTTCAAAGCACCTACTGAGGCAGGAAAGTGAAGATATGAGCTTTGCCATAGTAACCTTACGCTTTCTAGTGAAATTAAATCCCAGATGGAACAGGATATCAAGCTCAGTTGCAAACAGAAAACCTTGCTTTTCTTTTCAGAGGAAGTTGATGAAAGTTTTAGCTATACCTTGAGTTATTAATAACTATTGAGAATTTTTCTGAAGACAATGAGATGAACAAAATAATTACCACAGTAATAGTAATAGTGGTAATAAAAAGAACAGCACTCTGAACTAGAAGCTATCACTAGCATGACTGAGGAGATCAGCATTTCATCTTCACAGTTAGTCTCTAAAGCAGTGTCTCTGGCTCATACCAAGCTGCTGTTTCAGTATTCAGAGAGTTTAAATGACAGAAGAGTTTTACAGTGGGCCCAGTTTGTAGGGTAAGGAAGCCTGTGATTGTTTTAGAAGGTGCCATTCCAGATTCAGAACCAGGGAAATCATACTTCTCAGAGGAAAAAAAAGTTCATATGACGTCAAAGAGAGCAAAATTAGATTGGAAGATAAAGTGATACTTGGTGTATCTCCAGTACTTCTTACAGACCAGTTTACTGTTTGGGACATGATACGTGAGAAAATGTAACTGTCTTGCCCCAGAGGATTTGCCACAAAGCCATCTAGTCTGGAGAAGGTTTGATTTTAAATCCTTCTTTGGTCAACCTTTGAGCTGCCTTTGAGATGGAAAGCAACATAGCAATTATGCTATAACTTTCTTTTCTTCCAGTCGTTCTTTGCCTCACAATTTCTTCTTTGGGTACATGCACACACAGACGTACAGAAGTTTGCTTAGGACCCAAAGCCTAATATCCCATCCAAGAAAATCTTTAGTCTTAGTTCTCTTGTGTATTTGTTTGGTTTTGGTGGTTTTGTTTTGTTTTGTTTTCCTGGGATGACTTTCCCTTTCACAGTTTAGAGTGGACAGTTCTTTTCTGAGAGGTTGTTTTTATATTATTTTTTTTTCTGGTAATTTTTATATGTCTTTACAAATATTCCCCATGCTGATAAATTACTGCTATCAAAGATTATTTCATGCTGCTTAAAAATTCCTTAGTCGTTCTGATAGCTCTTGTTTTCAATACTGCCATGATCTACCTATTTTTCATCACTGGAAGCAAGAGAGCAATTTACAGCAAAATAAGTTTGTAGATGTGCTTTTTTCTTCAGTGACTCCTGGAGTTGAATTTCCTTCGTCATACTTTTTCTCAATGGATGACTAACAACTCACCTAAAGATAAAGTGTCTTCTTTTGAAGTTGTAGAGCTACTGTGGCCAAATTTTGCCCAAGTCTGTATTTTCTTCCCTGCTTCTTAGTTCATAACTCCCATGAGAACCAATAGTCCCTCCTTTAAAATGGAAATAGTCCCAAGGCTTAGAAACTATTTTTTACAACAATATTTTGTGAAAAACTCCTTGGACTGAAAAATGAAATTCTCCTGTAAGCAGGTGGTTTTACAAAACAGTTCTGACCAGCCTCAGCTGTATCATCCTATGTAAGCCCCCCAAGTTCCCATGAGTAGGTACCTTACCTTGCATTTCAACCAGTTTTTTTTTATTTTAGCACCCCAATTGTCCTCATTTTCTGGCTAATTTGGAGGTGAAAGCTGGGGAATATGAAAACATGGATTTAGAAGTCTGATTTATTGTTATTCACCCAAGCTTTTCTATTCAGTCTTTAAATGGAACTCACACAAAGCTGCTCCAATATGTGGGATGAAACGAAACCTTCAAAAGCCTTACTGAGATTCTTCTAAAAAATTGGCCAAGCTATTTAGTGAAAAGGTGTTTTTATCATTAACTTCCAATTTCATTTAAGTGAAAACATTGAGAAATAAAAAAGTTAAAATTCTGCTTAGAGGGAGGGAATCAAGCAGTTAGAAATATATTTTTGGTGTATAAGAAACGATGTTTTGTTTTGTTTTGTTTTAAAAAATCTTAGAAATCAATTGGATCTTTCTTTTTTTCTCTAAAATTTCTTTTTCTGAGAAGTTTTGTTGAGATACATTTGTTCCATTCCCAAACAGTACCACAGTTTAAAATTTTTATCCCTGTCTATCTCTGCTTTGAAGAAAGAGAAAATTCCTTTTAGCAGTCAGAAGATTGCTGGGTAGAAGCCTATTCTTGCTGGTACTGCCATCATTATATTGGTAATATATTGGTATTATATTGGTCTACATAAAAGCATTTTTTTCACTACTTGAATCTTTCTTTCACATCTTCATTCTAATTTGTTAAAAAGAGTTTTTTTCCTGACTTCCTACTGTGTGTCAGCAGACTGAATATGAAGCCATTAAACTCTACTACACTGCAAAGCAGATTTTTTCAGGTTTTAATAAATTTTCCTCAAATACAACAATAATCCCACAATACTGTCTACAGTACAGTATAGTATATATATATATAATATACAGTATAGTATCACTGATCTGGGACTTTATCTTGAGAATTTTGATCACAAAGTGTTCTATACAAACAAACAAACAAACAAACAATTTATTCTAAAATGATGAACACAACAATAAAAGATGCCATGTAAGTCAAAGGATGGACTGCAATTACAAAATTCATTTTTTCCTGGTATCCAATTATGCCACATATCTTGTCATATTTTCTTTGATCTCTCTTCCTCTGTCTCTTTTCTGCTAAAGTCACTAAAGTGTCATAATACTTCTATTTTTCTTCAAATATAGGAGTGTAAGAAAAGCTCTATACACTAAACAACTCTTAGTAACACGTTCTGTAATTAATCTCAAATGTCCCTGGTTCACCCCTGCCAAATAATATCTTAGAAAATGCTACCAAATTGCTACAGTTTGCAATTTGAAGAACTTGGCTACAAAAAAAAAAAAAAAAAAAAAAAAAAAAGATGGGAGGAAGGGAGAAGGAGGGGAGCGAAATAAGAGACAAAGCATTTTGGTTTTTTTCACTCTCAATTTCCATCAAACAAATAGGGTCACCTTGCATTTTGCTAAAGAACAACACTTCTCACTTCTATTAAAGTGATTAAAGTGCCCATCCATTTAGACTTTCATTTCTCCTGTTAAAGAGTTTTCACAAGACACTATCTGCATGAAATATGTCTGAAATTTATTATTGTGACAAAAGTCAGAGTCCTCAATCTGTCTGAAAAAGCAACACACAGAAAATAATTCAAAAGACCAGTTCTGAAGATCTTTTTCAAACTCACAATTAGGGTATGTACCCACAGAAAGTTGTAGCCCTTTTAAGACTGAGATCCACCTTCATTGTATCTCACACTGACTTCTTTAAAGGAATTTTCTTGAAATAATTCTTTTCTTGGAAAGACAAAAAAGAAAAAGAAAAAAAAGTGGGGAGAAAGGGTTACTTGTAATATAATCAAAGTCAAATAGCCTGTGATTTCCCCAGTGGTTCAGTGGTTGCCTTCTTTAAAGAGCTCCTAAAATTACTATAAGGGCGTTTAATGTTGTCTCCTGTATCATCTTCAAGTTGTTAAAGAAATCACAATATCATAACATGGATTAAGTTGGAATATCATTTATTTCCAACTCCCCTGATATGGGCAGGATATCCACCATAATAGAGACTGAAAATCTAACTACAAGTGTGCACAAGATCCAGCTTTTGGTTTGTAGGGAACCAGAGGCATTAGTATATATATAGCTGAGAATTCTGTGAACTGCGTTTTCTTTGCTTGTTTACTTTTCGGTTCATCTTCCTCAATATACAACCTCAAATTTCTTAATTATGACACATATGAAATATTTTGGAAGAACAGAATATAAGCATTGCTAAATGTTATGGTAGGTGAACCAGATTATTCCAAGTCAATGGGATCACGGGAGTTTTCAAAAATCATAGTTCCACCATGAATTAGCTGGAATCACACAATGTCTGCAAGAAATCCCTCCTCCTTGTCCTTGTGCCCCTCCAAACATACAATGGCCGTTGACTTTCCTCCAGTGCTCTCCAAGAAGAACAATTGCAGTGCAGCTTGATAGTGAAGTACCAAATTTCAAGAAATTCATGCATTTTCACCATGTTCTCTTTGGTTACTCGAAGGGCATGGTGAAAACTTAAGGCTTTATGCCCCAAATAACAAACAGAGGGTCCATTTATATTCATTTCTGTCTTCCACTCCACCATAAAGCTATCTCCCTCAGGGGGACTGTTGAAATAACAAATTAATAACAGAACTTTCTGGAACAGGCTGCCCAGAGAGGTTCTGGATGACCCTGGAGGTGTTCAAGGTCAGAGTGGATGAGGCCCTTGGCAGCCTGGTCTAGTATTAAATGGGGAGGTTGATGGCCCTGCATGTGACAAGGGGGTTGGAGATTCATGATCCTTGAGGTCCCTTCCAACCTTGGCTATTCTGTGATTCTGTGCTTCTGTGACTTCATTCACATGAGTTTTATTCAATTTTAAATACTTAAATGTTACCAGAATGTGTTAAAGGAAGACTAACATCCTCCATTCAGTTAGGGTGTCTTGTAATATTCAGTTCTCCTTTGCCTCAAAGACCAAAAGATCTACTCCTTCCTTCTGCAGCTTTTTGAAGATAATGACATGAAAATATAAATTGAGTAGGAACTCTGTGGTTCTGTTAGGAACCATTAATTGACTTGAGCAGTCTTTATGAGGAGGATATATTTATTTTATACAGATTCTCTATCTTCAAACAGCATTTTATTTTCTACTACTGCAACCAATTGGTATTTATTGTAGAGGCCCTCCAGTCACTACTGGGCAGTGATACCATGAAACACATTTTCCCTTGGTATTTAAGTAGACACCTGTCATGCAGCAGAACAAAAGTGGCATTATGCCAAGCTAGATTTGAGGTGATTTGAAGACTAACCTTTTGCTAAGAAACCTCTTTGGCAAGAAACTGTTGCACTGACAAAAGCTAAGGAAAAGATTTTACTAACGGAGGTTGAACTGAACAGTTCCAGGGTATGAGAGAAGGTGAATAAATTCCCTCCTCTTACAAAAAAACCTCCAGCTATTGACTGAATGATCTATACTTATGGTGAATTAAGCCCTCTATATGACATCCAGAAGTAATAGATCAGTGGTGAGGAAATAACATTAAGCATCAAACTCCTGGAAGGATGTTATTGACATCTCACTTTTTCTTTCTGCTGCCTGAACATAATACATATCATCACCTTCAGAGATACCTCTGAGGGAGGAAATACCTCCAATAGAAATAAATATTCCAAAATATAGGCTGGACTACACAATGTTGACTTGCCACCAATGTTTTTTGTGATGTTGAGACCTGTTATCATAGAAAAATCTATGATTTCACAGAATTCACTGGGTCATTCAGTGATTGTGAAACTCACAGATTAACTTTACAGTCTGGGAGTTCAGGAAATCAGTAATTCTGCCTCTTACTACAACTTCTCTTCAGGTAGTATTGCTGCTGGGAATTGAAGATGAGCGTTTACCATTCCTGATGAGTCCCTTGCAATGGCAGTGGGGCAACAGCCAGTGTTAGATTATGAAATCACAGAATCATAGAATAACCTGAGTTGGAAGGAATCATTAAGCTGCCAGACAAATTTCCAAACATTTCTTCTTAGAATTATCTCTAAAATTTGTTCTAAAAAAAAAAAAAAAAAAAGGA
>NW_024884253.1:2306981-2393400 GCF_019232065.1 Centrocercus urophasianus
AAAAAAAAAAAAAAAAAGGAAAAAAGGAAAAAAAAATGGGAAGGGAAGGGAAGGGAAGGGAAGGGAAGGGAAGGGAAGGGAAGGGAAGGCAAGGGAAGGGGTTGCTCAGCCTTGCACAGGGAGCTAAAGGGCAACTGTTCAACTGACCATCATCCTGCTGTGCTTCTGTTCATGCTGAAAGAAAGTCTGACCCTAATCCCTTTGAAGCTAAAACTTTCCATAGGTACAAGACACTGAAGAGCTTTAAGAGGATTTAGAAAAATACAGATAAGGAAAGCTTACCTAGCAAGTCATCTTAAAACTTTGTTGAAGCTCCACCGAGTAGAATGGCTTGGGTTGGAAGGAATCTTAAAATCATCTTGTAAAGATGACACAATAAAAAGGTATCTGCAGAGATCACAATATTGTATCCTAGATTAAGGTATTTGGGGCAGGAGGAATTTGATGTATTTTTAGGTAAAATTTATATAAATTTTTTATTTATCTGTTGGTTTTCTAAATTTTCTTGGTCAGTTAAATAACAAATACAAAAAGTTCCATAGTAAAATTCAATATAGCAGCTATTAGCAGTCTATTTTTCTGAAAGAAGAGTTCCCATCATAATAACCATTTAGTTTCATTAGAGAGCAAGCAAAATACCTCTCTGTGATGTATTAATACCTTTATTTCCTCTTCTTGCAAAACTAAAATAAATGCAAAAAGAAAAAATAATTAACAAAAGAAGAATGGCAGATGTTTGCAAAAATTTGAGCTCTAAGCCATTTAGACTTATGTTGTACTGAGAATGAAGAATACTGCAGAACACTCGGGCTATATAAAAATGAATTTTATCACAGAGGAGCTCAATTTAGTTTCAAATTTATAGTACTCACCGTAGAAGAATTATAATATTTTTTCTTATTTTGTCTGTGTAAATAGAAAATGAGAACCCATCTCTTTGCTTCTGACATTAGGCACTTCAGCACATCTGATGATAAAGAATGGAAAAAAAAAAACGAGTATCCAAGGTGACTGGCCGCAAGTGTCTATAAATGGAGGCAGAAAAAAACAGAGCTGAATTATTTCCCTAAACAGAAAAAAAAAAAAAAAGAAAAAAATTAGCAAAACTTGCTGGCTGTCAAATCCTGTGAAATCTATTGTGGGTTCATGAGAGTGTTTAGCATATAGAAAGCGTAAAATTGAATGATAGAGAAAGAGCGAGTATGAACACATAAAAATGACAGATGACAAAATTTACTGGGCTTGGTAAATCACTTTTGTAATTGATATAGCTTTTTTATTAATTTTTAAAGCAGTGTATTTATGCCAGAATGAATTGTCTAGGTGTTAAAATTTGTGTTTCATACTTCACTGTTATGAAATGGGAATGGGAAGAGCCAATTCAATAAAGTGAGATTTCTAATGCTATACCTCCCAGGCTTCATTTCCCATAGATGATAGAGAATGGGACATCTTGCAATAAAAACAAATGTTCTCAAGGTATTTTTTATCTTTCCTGTCATATTCCTAATGCTGTTTGATCCGAGAAAGACACATTTAGTCAAAGGTCATTGAAAAAGCACAAACCTCCGCATCTGTGAAAATCCTCACTGCGTAAAATCTTCCTCTAAATATATCCAAGACTTTCTGGATGCTTTCCTATGGGACTTGCTCTAGGAAACCTGCTTTAGCAGGAAGTTAGACTAGATGGTCTTCAGAGCTCCCTTCCAACCCCTGCAATTCTGTGATTTAACTACATTAGATTTGTAATTTATGTATATATGTATGTGTGTGTGTGTGTGTAATCTTGCACCATGGCTACATCTTCCTTTTATCTTTCTTCCCTCAGATTAGCATATAGTTATGAAACACTTAAGGTCTGAAATGATAGCTACACATAGCTTGAAATGGGTCAAAAGGGCCATAGGCAAAGTGTGACTGTTGTGGACATAGCTGAGGACAGTGAGAGAGTTATTCTCTAAACCAATATAATCCTCTTCTGAGATGCAATAATATGCAAAGATTTGTATTACTGACAGAGTTTAACTTCTTAAATATGTCTGCCAAATACAGAAAATATCCAGTTACAGGGTTAGGGACAAGTGACTCAATAGATGTGGTGACTGCATAGCGAATGTTCTTCCTTCTTATTCTCCGAAGAGAGATCTATCTCAATAATATATAGCAGCCTATGTGACAAAGTGAACTCTTTTTTTATAAATATTACTGGCACCACTGGCACTCTGCTATGCTTTGCTATGAGGATTATTATGTTCAAGAACAAAATTAACATCTAAGTCAACACAGCATAGCTTTTTCAATCAGAAATTATGTCTCCTTCTGTGCTCAGAAGAGAAAATTTCCAATGTTCAGTTATAAAGAACAGCAGCAGAATTATCATCATCCTGCTGCCAGTCTTTGGTATTGCTGCTTGAAGGTTGAAAGATCAGAGCGTGTTTCAAGAAATCTTCTTGGGCTTATTTGTATTTGTAAACTTGTGATTTGTGGTTCAGAATGTGGGTGTCACCATTTGTTTTCCAGTGCAAATAACATAGTAAAAGTAACACTATGAGTTGGAGGGGCATGTATGGTCTTATCAGATTCTCCAAGTGAAATAACGTATGACCAAACACTGCTCCTCCTTCAGAATATATCCTGAGTTCACTCCATCTAATATAGACAGAATCATCTTATGCTCTGTGATTAGAGTATGATAGATGGTCTGTATTGTTGACTGAAAATATTTTTATAGAATCATAGAACTATAGAATATCCCAAGTTGGAAGGAACCCAAGAAAGTTCAAGTACAACTCCTGGCTCCACACAAGACCACCCAGAAATCAGACCCTATGTCTGCAGCACTGTACAAACACTTCTTGAAATCTGGCAAGCTCAGTGCTGTGACCACTTAATCTGGAGAGGTTGTTCCAGGGCCTTACTTCCATTGATTCCTGAGAAATTCTTAGATGACCATGTTCCTAAGATACATATCCAACTTAGACTGTATGAACCAAGCAGATCAATCTGATCTCATCCTCAACAATTTGCATAAGCATAAAAGCACTGAGTTTTGTAAATTGGAAAGAAATACAAAGCAGACACAATTCTTATTCAAACTATAAAATCTCGAGGTGTTTCATGTGAAAAATAAATTTATATTAAATATATTTAGATGTAAATTTATAGTGCAATAGATATCAGAGAACATTAAAAAACAATGAGAAAATGTGCTACTACTTTATTCATCTTCACAATGATCCAGGGACAGAATGAAAATCTTTCTGGGAGGAGAAAGTTTCCTGGTGGATATAAAGCAAATTTATACCAGAGAACTTCCTTTCATTTCTCTATTTGTGTTTCATCACACCAGGACTCAGCTAGCTTTTGTCTGTAGGCCATAGTCACTTTACAGGTTGCCCCTTTTAACTTAACTTCCCAGCAAAGATCCCATTCAGTGGGTCTACTGACAGACAATTTTGACCACTGACCTTTGGTTCATTTCACACTAATACAGACCCAGTGTCCTAATTGTATTGTTACGGACAGCCCTTTGGATTTGATGGTGTGACATTAGAGACTAAACAATTTGCACGTAACTGCACCAGGAACTGTTCTGTAGAGATGCTCTCTAGTCCTTTTTTAAAATTATTATTCCTTTGATTTGATAATTTCTTCATTTCTTCCCAGGAAATGATTGTTCAGATAGAAGAAACAGTCTTCAAATTTTCTTTTCTTTCCTCTTTCAAACATAAATCAGTAGTTACATTCTTGAAGATGCAGATCTAACCCTCCTAACCCAGCTTACTCAATTAGGAATTTAAAAGCTGCTTGTCAATGAATAAAACAAATACAGCATTTTAAAAATGGCATTAAAAAAAAAAAAAAAAAAAAAAAAAAAAAAAGAGAGAGAAGATAGAATAACCAAATGCTGACAGATAAAAAGCACCTCACCAAATCTTGGGAAAATGCATCTTGTGGAAACTTGGATAAGAGCAGAAAATCACTGTTTATAGATACACACACTGAGTAAAAATACCACCCTAAACACCAGCTCAGGGCCCCAGATCTGTTTCTCCGTTTCAAGAGCTGTCATCACAGGGGGCATCTGCCTGAGCTGGAGACCCTGAAGTAAGAGTCCTCAGTCCTTGGTTAATCCATGTAACTGATTTGCCTCAGAGTTGTGAACGTCACAGTGTACTGTTGAAAAACTGGTGAAGTTTCCATGGAAACCCTGTCTTGAATTCAGCAAAGTTCATCAAACCTAACAAGATTCAGAGGAAACATTACAGGGCCGATGAATTGATATTTTCCCTGAAACTTCCCGGTACAAGCACTAGGAATGTGCACAGAGGTCTGTGTGGCATGCGTAAGCCTCTTTTAAGAAATCAGCAGTGCCTTTTGCAAATCATAGAATCATAGAATAGCCTTGGGTTGAAAAGGACCACAATGATCATCTGGTTTCAACCCCCCTGCTATGTGCAGGGTCACCAACCACTAGACCAGGCTGCCCAGAGCCACATCCAGCCTGGCATTGAATGCCTCAGGGATGGGGCATCCACAGCCTCCTTGGGCAACCTGTTCCAGTGCATCACCTCTCTGTGTGTGAAAAACTTCCTCCTAATATCTAACCTAAACCTCCTCTGTCTCAGTTTAAAACCATTCCTCCTTGTCCTATCTCTATTCACCCTTGTAAAGAGCCATTTCCCTTCCTTTTTATATGCCCCCTTCAAGTACTGGAAGGCTGCAAAACAGAAAGATGAGGTGATTCACTCACATAAATACTGAGTTTTAACTCCACTTGTACTCGCCAAAGCTCCTGCTGCCTTCTCAGCTCAGCAAAGATCTGGCCTGCTGTCTGCCCTGAATTGTAATGCCAACCATTGCTTTTTATTTAGCTTTTCCAGCAACATTCTCTTACGCTGAAACTGGCTTTTCTATTCTTAACTATCACCACCACCTTGCTGTGATCACTGGAGATGAAAGTTTATCCTGCAGGTTTATTACGCCTTGAGGAAACAAATTACTCCCTGACACTCAACCATCTCTCATTTTCAATATCCTTAAACAATTCTCTCCCCAACTTCCTGCTGTTCATCTTCTTGGCGTCTAGCTCAAGCTGAAAGCCACAGAAATTCAAAAAGGTGCCACTTATCCTAAAGACTGGGAGTTGGGAGCTGATATTATAGTTCAGTGTGAAAGAACATGAATGAGAGGAAGTATGAATCCAGAAAAAACTTCACCAGCTGGAGTCAAACAGGCACATCTGGAAAGGACTGTCAAATGCAGCTTTTTCACTTACTGATTCAGATCCAAGCATGACATCCAGATGATAAATGCAAAGTGATGCTGAGGGTAAAAAAGAGAGTACTGTGGTAGAGGTCATGAAATACTGAGACAAACACAGGGATTAAAAAGAGATTTTCAATAAAAGAACTACATAATTTCAAGATTTTTTTCTTTCCAGGTTGTATGATATTTCTAACGTCTGGATTGTGGCAGCAAAGAGGCTGCAGTGTTGGCCTCTGTAAAAAGAAGCCAGTAGTTGGCCCATGTCAGACAGAACTAATTCTGCATGGATCAACACTGGCCAAAGCTGAGCCAAGGAGTGATGCTGCTGGCACTTCTGTGATAACTTTTTAAAGAAAGGGAAAAATTGCTGCATAGCATCTGTGAGAGTTATGAGCGAGAATATATGAGACAAACAGCCCTGAAGTCACCAAGGTCAGTGAGGAAGGAGGAGGGGAGGTTTAATGGGCATGGTGGTGAGAGGCTGATGATTGGATTAGATGATCTAAGTGATCTTTTCCAGCTTTCATGATTCTATGATTCCGTGACAGGTGATGTTAGTTTTGTCTTTGTTTCTCACCATATTACTCAATTTTAATTTGGCAATAAACTAATCTACTGTGATACAACTCTCTTTTGTCCATGTCTAACAGGTAAGGGATCTCCCTGATTTCATCCCATTCATACTGTTTCTCAACTTATTTTCTCCCCTTGTCCTTCTGATTTTGAAGGTATATTGGTGGGTACCAGGCAGACAGCCAAGGTCAACCCTCTAGACTGGTGATGGTTGCATTCCTCCTTGGTCAAAAAGCTAAATCTATTGCTACGCCTTCAGATGTGAAGCATTTAATTCTAACTCATCACCTCTTTTTCTCTCTCCTTGCAGCTTCCTGCTCCTTCCTGAGTTAAATTGGTTCATATTTACTGAGGATGGTGTAATGCAGTGTGAAGACTGGCAGCACAGAAAAAGGAAAATATTGTCAGACCCACAAGGCAACTCAAATGGAAAGCTCAGATTCTGATAATGAACTTGACCAATGCTACAAATCATAGAAAAATGTAAAATTAAGCTGGAAATAACCTTGACAAGTCATCTAACCTTCTAGCTTGTCCCATGACCCACTCAGTATCTAAAATGATTCATCCAGCATGATTAAATCACTGTAATAATTTGCTTTCCTGTCCAGGAGTTTCATTTGCTCTCAATTCACAAGATGCTAGCACTGCAGAGAAATATCAAAAAATCTTCTTTTGGATGGTCAAGGTAAATGCTCATTTCTGTTTCTTTTTCAGTGTTTGATCTAGTCATAGTACTTTGCTGAACAAAGAGTTTTTCTAGGATGTCATTCACTTTGACTGTAATCAGACTCCTTTTCATATTGTCTGCGTCACTAATCATACAACATTTCCTTTGTTTTAAGTGGTTCTTTTTGTTCTCTGAATTTCTGGTGAAGACATTGAAGTTTCAGTGCTGAAAATGCAGCAGTTGGAAAAGACCACTAAGATCATTTAGTCCAACCATCAACCTATTACCACCATGCCACTAAACCACATTTTTCAGTGTCACATCTATGTTTCTTGGCAACATCACATCACACTGACTCCATCACCTCCCTGGGCAGCCTGTTTCAATACCTCACCACTCTTTCTCAAAAGAAATTTTTTCCTAATACCCAACCTGAACCTCCTTTGTTGCAACTTGAGGCCATTACTTCTCATCGTATCACTGTTACCTGGGAGAAGATGTTGACCTCTTCAGGGAGCTGTAGAGTTCAACACCACTGAGGATGATTATGAGTGGGTCAGCATGGAAGAATGAGATACTCTGTTGAGTTTGTTCAAACACTCCCTTGAACCTGAAAACCTGCCCTTCTTTGCTCCACTTCAGGTTTTCATGACCTTCAGAAGCACCCAGTTGTTATCTGAAACAGAGGAAAGCTGTGTGACAGGTTCAGCAAGATGAACTGGGATCAGCGGTATACCCCAAAGTCTTTGAGTTGCTAGATTGGAGATAATCTTCCCGACATAACTCATGAGATTAGTAAAACCATAAAAGGAATTTCTATATCACAACTAGAAAAACAGTTGAGGGATCCTTTGGCTGATGAAGGCCTGATTTGGCAAGGCCAGAGACAGTTTGTTTTGCATTACATTTATCCAACTTTCCAGAATGGTGTACTTACTTTCCAGGTATTTCTAAGCAGTGAATTTTTATTTCCAAGCATGGGTAACAGCAGATTAAAGATTCTTTTCTTTCTTTGTTTCCTTTCTGCTAGGATGAATGAATTTAATGTACTCTCCTTCTTGCTTCCTTCTTTACAATGGAGACAGCTGCTGCATCATGGTAAACAAACATTCAGATGGTTTGGAGAACAACTCCTTACACAGATTACAGTGTACAGTAATAAAGGATATACAACAACATGCAAGACATTCATTCAGCCTCCAGCCACTTCTCCCTGTTAACCAATTCAGAACATATTAAACCATTAAAGAAGAACATTAAGCTTTAGAGTAGATGGGACATTTTATCCCTTGTAGTTCTCTCCAGCTTCCATTGTAGGAAAGCAAGAATGAAACAATAATAATAAAAATCTGAAAATAATTAAAAAAAAAAAAAAAAAAAAAACACAAGAAAAAAGAATATACCTCCCAAGGTGTCAGGATCCTTTATATCTAATCCTCAAGGCAAACAGACAGATGAAAGCTTTGTCTTTTCTAGGTGACTTGTGGCTAAGACTGGGAGACGAGAGGATTTTATACTTTCTCTGACAAGGTGCTGTATGCTACATACAGAAGGTAGTCAAATAAATATAACATATACATAATTATATATACATGTATATATTTTAAAATCCCAGTACTAAAGCCTGAAGTTGTTTGAATGACTGGAGCTTTTAAACAGTGTTTTGATGGAAATTCTCTCAGCTATCAAAGAGTGCAACTGGTCAAATCCCCAAGCAAGCAAGAATGACAAGCTTCATTTATAAAAGCAAGTGCATGAAAACAACATGGAGGGAATAGTTCTTAGTTTCTTGAATGAAATAACCCAGGCACCATATAGTCTCTATTATTGCTAGTCCTGGATGATAATCTGTTACTCCCTTTATTTCTGAGCCTCACCTATCTCTACCACCTCTCACAAGAAGCATGTTTTGGGGGAATATTCATATAGAGAGTTGAAAGGAGCTAGTTGTTCTATCCAATCAAGAATGGGAAGATATATGACCTGTAGACTAGAAGATAATCCAAATATTTTGCAAGAAATCTCTCTGCTTATTTTAATAGCTCATTTGGAAGCTGTGGAAGAATTATCACCTATTTACAAACAAGATATTGAGAGAAAAAATTACATTGTACAGTGAAATCCATGAGATAACAAAGACAGAAAGTCAGTAAGTCCATCTGCCGTAGCAAGGTCTGAGATGGAAGTACTGATCTCAGATGCACATCAGCTACCATTCAGCTATGCTAACTGCATGTTTATACTGTACCACCTGCGCACATAGATCTGATATGGCTGAGGCATTATCAGGGAAAGAAAATGACTTTGTAATATTATATTGGTTCTTGGAAACTAAATTCGAAAATTATTCCCAACATTTATCCAGGAACCTCTCATTTTCCAGGGAAGAGCTGAGGCCACTGACACAGGCAGGTACTTCTATATATTATCTAGTTCAACTTCCTTCTTAAATGAGGGTCAGCCAGAGCATGTTGTTCAGGGTGATATCTGCTTATGTCTTCAGATGTCCTAGCTTATAGAATCACTGAGGTTGTGTAGTCCAACCATTGACTCATCCCCACCATGCCCACTAAATCATGTCCCTCAGTGGTATATCAGGAACTCTACCTCTTCCTTGGGCAGCCTGTTCCAGAACATTGCCACCCCTTCTGAGAATAAATTTTTCCTAATACTCAACCTGAACCTCTCCTGGCACAACTTAAGGACATTACCTCTTTTTCTACAGGTATAGTACATCAAAAAGAGATTTCAGTAGATGTAAATAGAAAGTTATTCACCTGATATGTTTACAGGTATTGGGGTTCTGTTTTCTTTGTGTTAACCAACAGAACACCTCCATCAAATTAGCCTGTATCTTAAACCATGGAAATGAAAATTTGCACTCTAAATCTTCAGCTACAGGACGAGAGGCAATGACTTCAAGTTGCACTAAGGAACTTTCAGGTTGGAAGTAGGATACATTTCTTCTCATAAAGAGTAGTAATGCACTGGAACAGGCTGCCCAGGGGGGCAGTGTAATTATCATCCCTGGAGGTGTTTAAGGAAAGGGTAGATGAAATATTTTGGGATATGGTTTAGTGGGCAACACTGGAGGTAGGTGGATGGTTAGAAAATTCTGGAGTTCTTTTCCAAAATTAATGATTCTATTATTCAGCTAGAGGAAGTCTAGTGCTAACTTATCACATTTATTCCAGGAGCATCCTTACCACCGAAGTACTGTAATAAAAAGGGAGCAAATCCTCCTCTTACTGTGCCTGGGAAGAAAAATATTAAGGTCAATGTGTTAAGTGAACTGGGTTTTTCCAGGAGATTCTAGGAACACAGAAGGGTCCCTCTCAGGGACGTATGGACATTCAATTTAGTCTTATCTTAATTAAGCTTCTCTGATTTAGTTTGAACAGTTTCAAACAAGATGAAAAAATCAAGCATCTCAGGTCAGCAAAGGTGTCAACATATGTGGATATAGTACATACCAGAAACTGAGGGACTGAATATATTTTCTAGGAAAAGATGCACTGGGGACTGAGTACATTTTCCAGGAAAATGTGAAAAAAAAAATAAAAATAAAAATCCTCCAAAACATTCCCAGGTAGCATTTCAGGCAAGAGGAGTTATTTTGAGTCATTCTCTTAAATCTTTACATATAAGTTCTGTCTTAAGTTGCCATAAGTAAATATAGATATCTCTTCTGATCTATATATCTTCAGATCTCTCATCAGATCATCTACACAATGTCTTCACGCCATAAAGGCAGAAGAAATTATTGCCTTTTATCTGTAGCACAGCTCTGTCCTGCAAAGCTCTTAGCTTTCCTCAAGCACACAAGGACCTCTGCAACAGCCTGCAAAGCCATCCATGGATGTTAGAGGGTGTGAGAGGATCTCCATGGTTCCCACCTTATTCACAATGATGCAAACTAGAAGTCATAGAATCATAGATTCATAGAATTGCTCAGGTTGGAAAAGACCTTAAATATCATCAAGTCCAACCACAACCTAACCAAACTACCCTAACTATAACAAACATTTGCTAAATCATGTCCCTGAGCACCACATCCAAATGGTTTTTAAACACATCCAGGGATGGTGACTCAACCACATCCCTGGGGAGCCTATTCCAGTGCTGAACAACTCTTTCTTAAAAGAAGTTTTTCCAGATATCCAACCTAAACCACAGTGCAACTTGAGATCATTTCCCTCATCCTGTCACCTGTCACCAGTGAGAACAGACCAGCCCCGCTCTCGCTGTAAGCACCTTTCAGATATTGGCAGAGAGCAACAAGGTCTCCCCTCAGCCTCCTTTTCCCCAGACTGAACAGCCCCAGTTCCTTCAGTCACTCCTCATAGGCCATATTCTCCAAGCCCTTCACAAGACTTGTTAAAGTCATTAATCTCTGGACAACTCCAGGCCTGTTAGCTAGGATGACTATCTCCACAATAAATGCACGTACAGTAAATGGAAACTTGTTTCAAGGGGGAGGGTTGAGATCCTTGTGCTGTGTTTTCAGGGGAGAATAACACAATCCATGTGGAAGCCTCCTGCAGTTCAATGTGCCATCTCCTAATAAGATGCAAAACACCTGCCTGGAGAGATCAGGATTATGTGAGACGAGCTCAAGCACTGCATGGTTTTTTTCTAATGAATCCCTCTTTAACATACATTTATGCCAGATGACAAAGTAAAAGAAGCAATTTCCTTAAATATTGAGCATTCATACGTAAATTGCAGCCTAGTGGAATCTTCTCCTATCCAAACAGAATTCTTTGTCTATTTCTGTTATATAAGACAAGCAAATAATTTCTTATCGGTCCACTTTGAAATACAGGCAAGTGTTCACTTGAAGTGTTATGAAATGTCAGCTTTTCTAGAGCATTTACTTTCCATGCTCTTAATTTCTCATTTCATTATCTCTCCTTATTCTCTTGCCATGTCAGTGTTTTGATTCGATGGCTTCCATGTGACAAGAGCTCTTGCTGTGTGAGCGATACAAATGCAGCTTTAAAAGTGGTACAACTTGCTATTAAGGCAGCTCCCTTCCTCAGGAATTTCATAAAGCTGCAATGAGACAAGGCATACAGGAGAAACTTTGATATGCACAGCAGGCTAAGCCTTCCTGCAGCTCCTGCTATGGAGTGCTCTGTAAAATCTGTCTCTTTTTGTTCCTGATTTGCAGAGGTTTGATCTGCTTTTGCACTAGCAAGAGAGAAGTGGCACCTCACACTTATATTTCTGAATATTCTCGCTGCAGTCAGTGGGATGTTTGCAAAATTTGTAAGCAATAAAACATATATATCTTATTGTTGCTTTTGTTCTCAAAGAAAGAACTGTAATTTTGCCCAGCTTTTGTTTGGGTAGGTACCTACTCAAATAGAGAGAGGAAAGTAAGCTGGTGCAGAGTTTGGCAGCAGTGAACATGTGCAATCCCAGTCCTCAGAAATGCATCACAAAGAAGACATCAAGATTTGTAGTTGCTTTCAGGAGTCTCAGACTCATACCTGATGCTTTCAGAGGTAGTGGGGAAAAAAGCA
This sequence comes from Centrocercus urophasianus, assembly GCF_019232065.1. NCBI lineage: Eukaryota > Metazoa > Chordata > Aves > Galliformes > Phasianidae > Centrocercus > Centrocercus urophasianus. The sequence goes on from NW_024884253.1 coordinate 2,319,021, forward strand.
GGTACCAGTAGACTGGAAAAGGGGCAATTGTGTAGAGTGTATGACATATATAGGTCTGATATGTCTGTGTCAAAGGGAGAGAGAATAAGTAAAAAAATGTTTGGCTTTATTACACTTGTATCACAGAATCATTGAATCATAGAATCATTAAAGGTTGGAAAGGCCACTAAGATCATCTAGTCCAACCATCAGCTCATCACCAGCATGCCCACAAAACCATGTCTCTCTGCACTTCATCTGCTTGTTTCTTGAACACCTCCAAGGGATGGTGTATCCACCACCTCCCTGGACAGCATATTCCAAAACCTCACCACTCTTTCTGAGAATAAATTTTTCCTAATGTCCAAACTGACCCTCCCTGACACACCTCTCATCCTATCACTGTTACCTGAGAGAAGAGGCACATTTCTACCATGCTACAACCTCTTTTCAGGAAGTTGTAGAAAGTGATTAGATCTCTTCTAGATCTATTTTTTTCCTCAGACTAAACATTCATAGCTCCCTCATCCACTCCTCTTAAGATGCACTCCAGATCTTTCACTGTTTTGTTTCCTTTCTCTGGACAAGATCCAAGGCCTCAATGCCTTTCTTATAGTGAGCTGCCGAAAACTGAAAACTGATAAACAGACCAGTATTGTGATAAATGGAACTGGAGGAAGAAATTCATCGTTCATGAGGAGCTCTTCTTTGTACAACACCAGGAACTAAGACAGGTGTTTGATTATTTCCTGCTATGAAGCAAAGATGTATCAGCACAAACAGCTGGAATCTCTCTCCTCCACACTTTATTCCCTACCTTCAATTCTTTTTGGAAAGGAAATGTTGCAAATCTTGACTTATATGGGAAATCACCCTGCACACAATGAACTGAGAAAGCACTGTGCACATGAACAAGGCAAGATCCTGGATCAAGCTGCCAGTGGAATAGAAATGCTTGATTGAATGTATTCAGTAGGAACAGGGCAGCCCTCATCCACGCTACTGTTCCCTTTGTAGTAATAAGAACACAAGCTTGGAGCTCTTCAGATAGTAGGATTTCTTAAGAGGAAGCTTTAATTAGAAGTAATGGGAAATTGCACCACTGGAATGAGCAGAGTTGTTTGTATACTCTCCAGCTGTATTTATGTTGTGATCTGACTCACAGTAATTCAGCTTAGAGATTTTCTCTCTTATTTACCAGTCTAAGGAAGGAAAAGACCAAATTCTGTATGTAGAGGAAAAGGTTGAAACATTTCTTCCTCTTCTGCAGAGTCATTCTTATTGAAAATGCCTTAGAACAATAACAAAATGGACAAAGTCTCAGTGATGGGTTTGAGGGCAACCCTTAGCAACTTCATACATCCTTTCAGAAGTAGTTATGGTGTTTCATTGTTCTAAGTTGAAGGTCAAGGTTGCTAAAATGTTTGCAAGTGAATGTACCTCAGACTGGATGACATCCAGAGGAATCCAGACAGTTTTGAGCAGTGGGCCCAGGTGAACCTCATGAGCACCTGGGGGTGCTGGTGGATGGGAAGCTGAACATGAGCCAGCAATGTGCCCTTGGAGCCCAGAAAGTTAACCACATTCTGGGCTGCATCTAGAGAAGCATGGCCAGCAGGGCAATGGAGGTGATCCTGCCTCTCTACTCTGTGCTGGTGAAGCCTCACCTGGAGTACTGCATCCAGATGTGGAGTTCTCAGTATAGGAGAGATGTGGACCTGTTGGAGCGTGTCTTGAGAAAGGCCAAGTATATGATTCAAGGGATGAAGCACCTCTCCTATGAGGACAGGCTCAAAGAGCTGGGGCTGTTCAGTCTGGAGAAGAGAAGGCTCGAAGATGACCTGAGAGCAGCCTTTCAATATCTACAGGGAAGAAGGGGATTGACTGTATGGCTGGATGGCACCAAGCATTTCTCTACATGGATGATATACTATAAACATAAGTTTCTTCAGTTTCAAAACTTGAGGGAAAAAGTGGAAAAAGTAGAATCATTTCTTTATTCACAAACTTGTCCTTCAAGACTCTGAGATATTGAGATGCTGTCACATCCACCATGAAACCTTTAACATTGGAAAGTCGAAGTAAATACAAATAAGAGTGAGTTTAAGCCAAATATGCCTAATAGTTCTCTGGAAGTTAACTACATGGATTGGAAATATGAATACATTGTGTTTCTATTTTATTATGATTAGTCCATTTTCATTTTTCCAGCACTGAAATTCATTTTAATTAAAACAACATTCTTTCTAATTAAAAAACAAATAAACAAACAAACAAACAAACAAAACAACCAACAAACCTGATTAGGTTAATCAACACTAGTTCAGTTCAGGTGGCATTTTGCAAATTAACTTTGTCACTCTTCTGGATGAGATCAGATACCAGTTTGATATCTGTAGTTATCTAAATCAACCTGTTTGGGAAAGAATCAAGTGGGTTGCTAAAGTCTAATTATTTGTGATTTGGTGTTAAATTAATCTGAAATGCTGGACAAAATAATCATGTGCAGGGCTCAGTTCATATAACCAGAAGGAAAACAGTCTCCTTCAAAACAGAAGGTGAGAGTCTATGAAACTTCCCTTCAAAAACAAAAAGTGAGAGGCCATGAAATTTGTTAAAAATGGGACAGAGGGACTAAAATTCCTTGTCTAATGCAGGGAAATTATCCTGTATTTTCATCCCTGCTCTCACTATAAGGATAAACAGAAATTCACATAGGGATGAATTATTGATAACTTCTGGTCAACTTGAACTAAAATTGTTTACCTCCTTGCGGGTCAGTCAGTGAACTGAAACATTCCTTTTCTTGAGTAACCCTCACTCTGCATGAAACAGAACTAGAGCAGAGATAGTTTTAGTTGCACAGGGAAAGCTGTGTCATAATGAGATATTGACAAAAATCTGAAGTAATTGGGTAAGAAGTGGATTAGGATATGACAGAAAAGATACTTGAGACAAATATAAAGGAATAATACATTTGGTACTCAACACAGGTAATACAGTTGAAGATCGACAGCAAAACAAAGTTTGAGAGACACTTTTTTTTTTCCAGACATTTTGATCCTGCTGGAAAATGACTGAAAAGAGGAAAAAAAGAACAACATGCAAAAACTAAAACTTTCTGGCAAACATTAGCCCTCTTTTTCTAATAAATGCTTGTCTGGAATGCCAGTTACCATGTCAATATCTGCAAGCAAATTTCTGAATAATCTGTGCAATCTTTCACTTTAATACATGTGTTCTCGTATGTGGTGTGACAGCTGTGGGCTTATATTTATCTGAAGACTTTCTGGCTTTAGATTGGAAATTTCCAACAATACAGGGCAACTCGGCAGGGGTTCTCATTCCTCTGAGAAATCCTTCTGGTCCAAGCACTTTTAAGGAGCTCAGGACTTATGAAGCTATTTGCAGAAGGAGAGACATAAAATCATAGAATCACCTAGACATAGAGTCGTGGAATCATAGAGTAAACAATAACATAGAAACATTAAAGTTGGAAAAGACCTTGAAGGCCATGATGTTGTCATGTCCAGACCATAATGGGAGTCCAACCATCAGCCCATCCCCACCACACACACTAAACCATGTTCTTCAGTGACACATCTACACATCTCTTGAATACCTTCAGGTACCACACCCCTAGGCAGCCAGGTCCAATGTTTTATCACTGTTTATGAAAAGAAATTTTTCCTAATATCTAACCTAAGCCTTCCATGGTGTATCTTGACGCCATTACCTCTCTTGCTATTGCTGTTATCTGGAAGAAGACACTGAGTGCAACTTCGCCACAACCTCGTTTCAAGGGAGTTCTCCACTGAGCCTCCTCTTCTCCAGACTGAACCATCCCTGTTCATTCAGCCACTTCTCATAAGAGTTGATCTCCAAGGCAGGGTTTTGTTTGCACACACCAGAAAGCCGCTTCTACACGCAATATTAAATATGAACAAAGATTATTTTGCAAGGGGGAGAGTATGTTAAATTAATTATTGATTAATTAATTATGTTTTAGTGATTATAGGAAACAACGCACTCAGTACAAAATCTCAAAACTCTGTTAGTTACCTGTTTTGTTGGTATGGCTGAGAAATTAGATCATGAGAATGATCAGGATATCAGACCTCAGTGCCTCTTGATGTTTCATTGCTATTGTTCAGCTATTCTTTTCCAGAAAACAAAACAAAACAAAACAACAAATCAGCAGCAACACAACACCCTCTTATTTTTCTTTTTGTACAGCTGTAAAATGGTTCTATGGACTTCCAAGAGCTCTGTGGAGGCTTCCTTTACTTGTGGGGCTAGTGTTTTTTTCTATCACTGTAGTTGCTTCTTCAGGATCTCTGGGGGGTCTTTCCAGAGATAAATATGAGATAGTAATAATAACATTGACAACAATGTCACCATAGAAAATGAATGTGAAATCCATAAAGAGAAATTGCTGCCTGAGGTGTTAGTTGTTTGCATTGTAATATGTTGTTGAGTCACAGAATGGCTGCTTTCAAATGAAGATATACAACTCTGAATATCATGGGAATATTCTTATGAAAATATATACAAGACCATAGCAAGACAAAGCAGAGTGATGAAGGACAGGATTAGTTTTCCATATCTTTAGCTGTTGCCTTTTAGAAGTGTACAGACAAGGTAGACAGGATGACACACCACTAATTTTAGATGAGACAGATCATTCCCTAACCTCTATGGAGTCTATTGACGTGACCTGCTTTTTGCTTGGTGTCGTTTGCTCAGACTGAGACATCTCCATTGTGCTCAACCATATTTGGTGAAATGAATTGCCACCAGCTATCAACACAACTGCAGTCTCAGGAGCTCTAGATACATGTCCCACTTTGTGCCAGTTTTCAAGGATTAGCCCTGCTTTTATTTGAATTACTGAACATCTCCTAATTTCTCTTCTCTTGCAAAAAAATGGCTCCCCAGTCAACAGACTCTCATCCTCCTCCTTCCTTTCCTTTGTTGAGGTGAACCAGAGCAGCATCACTTAATTCATGGAGTTCATAACAGGTCCTTCAGTCCTGGAAAATGAATGGCTGACTGAAGAGATCATGCAGGGCTATGTGCTACAATTGCTCCATGCCACCAGCATCTGTCAAGCTATCCACTCAGTCTCAGTCATCACTTAAAGTCCTCAGGGACAATCCTCAACTCCATAAGGGCAGACACAAGCTGTGCAGTGAGTGCAGGAAGGGATATGAAAGGAGAAATAAATCCCTTCTCTCATTCCACAGTCCTGAAATCTCACTGACTCCCTTCCTCACTTAGAGAATTAGAATAACTTGTCATTTCAAAAAACTGCTTTCAGGGACTATGAAAGACTCAGATGAAATTGTCCAGCCTCGTTGTTGCACACTTTCCTATATTCCCACATGTGTAGATGCATGTTCTTTTATCGAACGTGCACACTGATAAAGTCATTGACATGATTTTCTCAACGCATCGTAGATGCAGGGAGTAATCCTTTCCCTATTTCTCTATTTCATTCCCAGTGCCTCTGAGAACATAAGGTACAGGGTCACATCTTCGTTGTTAAGTCTGACAGCCAATATTGGAAGCTTGGAAGTGGAATCATTTTTCAAATAAAAGGCAGTATTGATCCCTGTATATTGCTACTCTGGGTGTCAGGGCTGTGGCATCATCATACTGCTTCTGCTCAAGAAAGACAAACAAATAATTTTCTGATTTTCCTATTCCTGAGGTGAAAAATATTTCCACACTAGAATGCTTCACACTGGGCAATTTTTTTTGATTGTTTATGTGTCTGCTTGGAAATGAGAGTTGTCTTGCCTGTAACAGCCATTGGTCTATAGTCAGAGATAATCATTTCTCCACAAAATTTCTCAGCCCTCAAACATGTCCTACCAGAAAGGTCTGAAGTAGAAATCTTTTGAAGGTTTGTTTTGTTGTTGTCTTTTTTGTTTGTTTGTTTGTTTTATTTCGTATTTTATCTACTGAGGAAATGAGGGAACTTGAACTGGTCAGATTCCTCTGAGATTGCTTCTGACAGCAGACAAATAGAAAGAAGATAGAAGATTTATCTGCTGAACAAAGCTCTAGGAACATGATTGCAAAACTGGAAAACGAATAGGGAAAACATAAAAAACGAGAAAAAGTGAAGTGAAATTGTACTGCTTCCTTTCCTAGCTGCTGCTCTGGATTTCTCTGTGGAATGCCATTGCACTGGGATCCAAGGAGACAATCCATGGTGTTACTGGAAGTTACCATTCAGAATAACCTCTCTAAACATCTTCCCTCATTCACACACAAGGTTTTTCTGGCTATGAATAAAGCTCACTGAGACTTCTCAGCAGATTTTCAGGATTCTTTTGTCTCTCTTGTAATTTAGGAAAACTGATCCTGTTGGAAAATTTCCTAGCTGTCTCCTGTCTACAACAATTGTAGATGGAGTACCTCTCTACAAAAGCCATGATAGCTTTGATATGCAGACAGCACATTTGGAGGGCTGACTCATCCTCCCTGAAGGACTTTTTTCTCCAGAAGCCAACAGAATTTCACCCTATTCCCTTCACATTGCCAATGAACATATCATCAAAGCTTGATTTGTAGACACCTCCCTGGACACAAAGAAGAAGAAAAAAGCGTGGGGCCAGAAAACAAATTGTCCAGATTAAACACTTATCCTGCATCCCCCTCCCTCAGCCTCCCTGTTGGTTTTCAGATTTATTGAGCAATATTTGAGCAGGGTTATCTCAGGGTTAGTGAAATTTCTACACTGTAAAGCTCAGTGTCACTAATGCCACAAGTTTAAAGTCACTGAATCAATCAAACTCAGAGGAAATTCTGTGCTGCCCATACAAAATTTCTTGGGAGGGGGAGGAGGGGGGGGGAGGAGAAGAAGATCACTAACATTACAGGTATTATTCATGCTTAACCATATTGCTTAATACTCTTCTAGGAGCTGTTCTGATGCATAACAATATGAACATTTAAAGAGCAGAATGCATTTCCAAGGGTTTTGCTTGAAGAGTCAAATCTTTCACTAACTTCATCCTTCTCTTGGTAATTTTCTTGCTGCAAACATCATAATCAGAGTTGCACTGGTTTTCTGCATCCGTCTCTTTAGCTGTTGCTGTTGAGTTTTTGAATGGCCGCTGACATAATTTGGAGAAATTCTAAATTATAGACTAAATTGTTCTCACCTGCAGTCAGCCTGTAATCTATACAGGAGTAAAGTGGTGGGAAATTACTTTTTTTTCTTCCTATAATCCCTTGAAAAAGCAAAATAGTGACCAGCATCTCTGAGTCAAAGACTCTACTTGCCCAGGGAGGTGGTGGAGTCATTGATCCCAAAGGCATTCAAGAAACACATAGATGTGGTACTGAGGGACATGGCTTAGTGGGCATGATGGTGATGGGTTGACAATTGGAGGAGGCATGTTAATGGCCTTTTCCAACCTTAATATTTCCATGATTCTATGATTCCTTTGTTCCTCGTGACACAAAGAAAAAGCTGAGGGAGAATTCTTACTCCCTCCTCTTCCCAGCTTGTCTTTTCTCTTATTTGATTTCATTCACCAATGGAAATAAAGTGTGATTCTCAGGGGAAAGTCATAGAAGTGTTGCTGGGCTGATGGATATTTACTTTGACTTTGTGACTGGAGGCAGCAAACGAGGCAGGGGACATCTGAACAGCCTCAAAAGGAATGCACAGTTGTCATCTCTCCAACCACTGGCCCAGGTGATCTCATTAACAGGAAAACACATTATTAGGGGACATTGTGACAATAATGTTTTGATCAAAATAAATGCATCACTGGGTGTATACACAAAATCAGATCCTAATCTTCCAGACTCCTTGAGTTTGTTATGGTAGAGCAGGAATAGTTTTACCTTTCTCTGCATTATTAATATATTAGTACATTTTCATCAACTCACACATTTTCTTCCTTCTGTGCAGAAGCAGAGATGTCTCAGGAGGGAGCATGAACTTGCAGTATTCTGTTAGGATATTTAGTTACACAGTCAGTAAGGGAGCTTCTTAAAGGCACAGATGATTTGCAGATGCCCATCCCTCAGTGAGCTATTCTTCTAACTACCAAGAATGCCTACAGCAAAGGAGTCTTTGTATGATCAAGGCATACTGGGACTCTACCTCTACTCGATAAAGAGCGAGCAAGTGCATTAGGAAGCAACCCAGAAGATGTCTACTTTTAGCTGGGGAAATGCCATGAGTCCTGAAGCCAGCCCAGTTCTCATAACGTCTTCCACAGAATTAAAGTCATAACTGCTGCAAGATAAAGAGTTCAACCAACTATACAAAAGCAGAGCAGGATATAGCAGTTTTGCACAGGACACATTCCCTTCTCTGCTCTAGGTTCTACCTCCATCACTAGTCAATTCTGCTCTGATGGATGGAAACATGATTTCTTGAAGTTGATTTTTTTTTCTTCCAGAAAGTTATATTTTAACGAAATGTGGTAATAGGAAAGTTTATTTGTTTCACAGATTTATCTTCTGGAAAGGAACACAGATTGATTAGTGGTTTAACAGTATGGTACTGGCTGAAATGAGAACCTGTCCTTCTCTATCTTTAAGATAGAGAGGCAGGGACTGGCATTTTCTTATGAATTCTCCTTTTCCTCCAGGATCTCAAATGGTGTTTTACTTTTAATATGGAACAGAACCATTTTATGATATCCCCCACTTTTGATAGAAGAGAATTCTGCATTTCAGGACAGCATCTTGGCTTATAGAGAATTGAGGAGACAAATTATGTGTGGCCTTCATGAAATGTCCTTGCACAACCAATTTAATGGCCAACTTTGACAATTCTGGGAATCTTGCTTTTCTCCAAGTGAATTGTACTGAAAATAAAAATAAAAACAGTAAGAGCTATACTGCTGACAGCACAATCTTGTGAGAGCTGTTCCTTCTGACATCCACAGATCTTCTCCACATCCCTTCATTACAAAGTTGCCCTCAGTTTCACTGTGGTTGATTCTCGACTTCAGGAAACCTCTCCTTCCCTTCACAAGTCTTCTTTTCTTGTATAGACAGAAATATCTGAAATCAAAATATCATTGCTCTCATCACCTCTGGAGGCAGGAAACTACTTCTTGTGATGGTGCATATGGTAAAATGTCATTTCTCTCATTCAGTGCTTTGCATTTACTTTACCTTTCTGTACTCTCTGTGGCTTTATATGCTGTTATGGCCAATATTTAATGGGGCCTGGCATAGAGGTAGACCAATTTTCTTTCTGCCTCTATCATTTATTATTCAATCACTTATTAAATCTTGTATGTAGGAAAATGGAGAAAGAACAAAAAAATTGAGTTCACTTTGGTTTATTTCTCGACTCCAAGAAATCTCTACAATATTTCCTCATTTCCAGTACTCTCATCCCCAAAGGCTCTCTATCTCTAACCACTCAAATGTTAATTTTATTAGACTATGCTCTACATGGAATTACTCTCTTATAATCCATTTGCTACTTGTTTATCTCATGTATGATTAGTCTTTCTCTCCTGATTCTTATGTAACACTCACTAAGTATAAGGGTAATCTGAGTATTGGGGTGAATGACTTATCTTCAGATTCCCCAAGGGATTAGAATACCATGACTGCTTCGTAATGCAAATAGAGAAATGAGACCTGCAGGTTTCTTTGCCATTTTGCCAGCAAATTTGATTCCAGATAGATCAAAAGGCTTATGATGTGTTTGCTGCATATGTGACCAGGATGGGAATAGAACCAACATTTCCTAGGGCTAAGTCCTGTGTTAATCCACAAGAACACTCTTTTTTCATCTCAGTGATTTAATGTGAAGAAAAATGTGACATGATGGCTCTGTGGCAGAAGAAAGCAAACAATGTGCTGGTACAACATCCGTGAGCATTAGACTTGATGCACTTTGATGTTAAATGGAAATGGTTTTGGTTGCTTATGAGAAATTTGATAGAAAATTGTGCTTAGAATTCCACAGGAAATACAGAGGAAAAGACCTGTAGGAATAATTTTTCTATGTTGAAGATATGAGTATGTATGTATTTGTGATATAATATGTTGAATGAATGAATATGTCTCCCTTAGTTTCTATGATGATTTTTTTTCTAGAGGTATTTTGCTTTTTTTCTTTAAAAGTTAAAGAAAAAGAAAGTTTGAATGCCTCCATGTCTGACACAAGCATACTGCAAAGCTCTCAATTCCTTAGTTCTGCGGAGACTCAAATCAGAAGGAATCCTTAAGTACTCACAAGTAGAGATAGCTTTTATGATCTATCAAAACAAGGAGTTAGGAGGCTGCCCTGATTGAAACGAGGGCAAAAAACTTCTTCTCAGCATGTGATGTTAGCAAGGTGTTGTGACATCTGAAGCAAAAGGATGATCCCTTGCATAGCTCTGGGCTGTCTTTCCGCACTTCTTCTGACTTCTACTAGCTCTCTGAATTCACCATCATGGAATCATAGAACTGTAGAATCATTTGAGTTGAAAGGGACCTTTAGAGATCATACAGTCCAGCAAATACCAGTTTGAATGGGCAGGGTCTTCCCTAGTGTCAACATTATTTCTTTTAGTCCAAAGCCAAAGTTCACTATTCCTTCTTCACTTTATTCCCAGATAACCCCATACATGATTTTGGCCATGACATTTTGGTATGTTCAGCCTTCACAACTCCACTGGCAGCAAAACTCCAGAAGTTCATTGATGCTCTATTTAAATAGAATAATACTATAAAAGCATAGGATTTATTGGAAGAGACCTTTCTGCTTACTTTGCAAGAGACCTTTAAGATCATTGAGTTCCCCAACTTTGTTGTCTTTCTTTGCAGAATAGCTTATTCTTTCCACTGGAAGTACAAATTGTTCTTCTCTTAATCTTTTTTAGCTCTGACTTCTTTTCTCTGACTCTAGCTGGTTCACACTTCTGCGTGACAAATGCATGTTTTCCAGCAAAATGTTCAGGAGATTTGACATTACTGAGAGATAGGGAACATGCAGCTTCCCTTCCTTGTTTGTTGCAGTGACTAATAGCCTCCACTGTTAAAACATGCTGGCTATTAGTGCTAGTCTGGCTGTCACAGCCTTCTGCTCCTTCTTGCAATGTGTTTCCCTACTAAGTTAAAGTGCCCTTTTGTACCCAGTGCTTTCTCTTTGCTAAAATATTTCATACACTTAAGTAAAAATTTTTTTTTCTTTTTTTTTTCTTTTGTAAGCAACCAAACAAAAAAATATTAACTTCTTTAAGTCTTTAAATCTCTGCAAATTACATATATGAGTCACTTCCAGAGCTGTGTCTTCATTACCACAGCTTTAGGTTGGTAAATAATATCAGTTGCCAGTCACAAGCGCCATGTCTGTGCACTCATTAGCACTCTTTTCCTGTTAGCTCAGCAGCCCTGGGAACAGTGAATGAGCAGTTCATCCACTGTGCCATGTAGGTGTTTTCTTGTGCCTCTTCCTGCCTTGTAGGTCAGGTCGAGCTCCCTGTTTCTGAATGTATAGCTATGCCTTTAGCAATCATAAATGTTAGTCTGCATACAGAAAAGAAGTCTGCATACATGAAAGAAGCTCTAGGCAACTCGAGAATTTTAGTCCAGCCAATCTAGTCTCTTCTTAAATCAGCTGTGTCTAAGAGGGAAACAATTAAATTACAACATTGAGCAAGTGCTCTCTTGGGAAGCTGGAAAGACGTTAGAAGCTGAGTTTCTGCTTTATGGCTGAGCACTCTAACAGCAGACATTTAGGAGTGCCTTCCAGACAAGTCTGATCCTTTTTGTAGTGTATTCACTGATTCCCAGGGATGGGGTGAGTGTCCCACAAGATAAAAGGGCAAAAGTTTTGTTCTTCAATTCCCATTTGCCTCATGTATGAGCTGATGCATAAGGCAAACTACAGGCAATACTGCAGTGTTTCAGTGCACGCCATACGGTACAGTTTAGACACTTTCACATGACATCAGGAAACTCAGCAGTGAAGCTGCAGCTTCGTGAGCATATTTATTTCCCATATTTTGCACTGAAATTCTACTTGTCTTCTTTTTCATCTCTTTGCCTTTCTTTCAAGGAAAGGCTGGATGTGGTTCTGGGCAGCCCGGTCTAGTGGTTGGCAACCCTGCACATAGCAGGGGGGTTGGAACTAGATGATCATTATGGCTCTTTTCAACCTAGATCATTCTGTGATTCTATGGTATGCCCTGAATGGCTGAGACAGTGCGTCCTTTCTTGTTTCTCTCTCTGTGTTAGACAAAGACAAGATTGATGGTAAACTGCCAACGCTGCTGAGCAGAGATGCAGCTTTAGTCTTCATTTGTGTGCATGCTTTTCTACAGGCCCATGCACTGCTAACATCACAAGATGAAAGTGTTTTTAATCGGAGCAGAAAACATGGAGAAAAATATCACAGTGTAGACAAGAAAGGAAAACTTTCAGTGGCACTCAGTTCAGAAGGCATTTGTTCTGTCCTCTTTTGTAGTTTGTTTCATTTAGACTCTTTTTGTTGTTGTTACTGTTGTTCAATTTTCTGCTAGAGATTAAATTAATGGAAATTGATTGGTGTACCTAAAGTTATGTACAGGGAGATCTGGCTACAGTGGACACATATATCACAGAGCAAAACTTCCTACTGTGGTTTTTACTGAAATCATGTATTAAAGTCCACTTTTACTTCAGTGTGATCTGATTTTTTTCACCCCACCTCCCCCAGGCTCACTCTTCATCTGGTTCTTCAGCTTTTCCTTGCACTGGAAAAAGCACAAAGTATGAGGTCAAGGCAGAATAAATATAAGGTATAATAAATAATATATTATCAGGCATTGTCTATTCCACCTCATTCTTTCAAAGAATTTTATAATCAGTGATTCCCATCTCACAATAACCTTGAGGATAGAAATATCTCCCTGACAACATGTATGGATGGATACACCACTGTGTAAACTAGCACTGCAGTATAGCAACGCTAACTTTAATCTGTTGAAATTCTTATGTCGGATAAAATTCAGAAGGCAAAATCAGTCCAGCCAAAGGCATGTCCCTGTAAGACAGTCTCATAGAGAGAAGCATGCCATCCTTGTTATGAGAGATGGGCTGATGTCTACATCTGAAATGCCTGCCAAGTTAAGCAGGCAAACCCATATTCATGGTATTGTCTTGTTGCCCAGCTTTTTCTGACTCTTTATGTAGACCAATCCTAGGCAGAGAGGAACGGTACATTGTTATGTGCATCCCATAGTTTTAGATATAGTCTTAATACAGCTTTTTGACAGAGCAAAGTAACTCTTCAAACAACTACCTCCCATTCTTTCAGTAGATTGCTGAAATCTCAATGAACACGCTGTCATTTGTTGGACCTACACAAGAATTTCTCTGAGAAATTTCAGGCAAAAATGTTAATTCCCAACAATCTCTGGCTAAATTTAATGTAACAATGACTTGTATGACATATCTATAGAATCACAGAAGCATTACGGTTGGAAAAGAACACTAAAATCATTTAATCCAACCATCAACCCATCACCACCATGTCTACTAAATCTTGTCTGTTAGTGTCATAGGGAGCACGAGATGAAGAAGACAGAAAGGGAGTAGATGTGTTCAGGGTATTTCCTCCCAACCTTTGTAATGACACGGCTATGCTATTGGCAATTCCAACTTCATATATGTGAACCAAACTCAACTTAGCCAGTATTTTCCTAGCCACACTGAAAAGAAGTCTTCAGTATTCACAGAATCACAGAATCATTAATGCTGAAAAAGACCTCAAAGATCAAGTCCAACCATCAGTCATATTGTCATGGAATACTGTGTCAGCAAGACAGTTAAATACCTAGCATCTGTCTGTGAATTCCATTAAAGGTGTCTGAAAATGAAGCCTACTATGCCCTTTACTCCATACCTTTCTGTTCCATTGCCTCTAGAAATTAGTTCCCAAAATTTGCACTAAATATAACATGAAAGCAGTATGAGATTTAGCAAGTCTCTTTGTAAAGAACCACAAGCATTAAAGGCACTCAGTAACCAGTGACTGGTGCTCCTGAGCATGGCTCAGGTCCATTTTGATATTTAATCTCGCTTTTGCAAAGACTGAGGAAATTCTTTCCTTTACAAACAATTAGAGAAATCACATGTGTGTATCCATGCACAGCTTGTTCTCCACCAAGGCATTAAGTCAATTGCTAGGACAATAAATCTCAGAAATGGCAGGCTTCCTAATCCTACAGTTTAATTCTTGGCATTTCCGATAGATTTCTAAGACAGAGGCAAACAATTTTGAAGAGTCTTTCAAGGTGATTGTGCCAGCATCAAACCATCCTCATTTAAATCTACAAAGTCTAAGGTAGTATCACAGACCATGTCCAAAAGCACTTGAAAAGGAGGTGAATAAATTATAAATATTTTATTTTTACACTCTTTCTACACTCAGAATAATTTCTACCCATCGATTTAAAATAGAATGAATAGGCCCAGTGCTTTCCAGCTAGGGATCTCTGAGGACCATTTTCAGAACAGTTCCTACAGCTACAGAAATTTAATCTCATCCAAATTTCTTACTGCTGATGCTCTAAGAACTGCATAGATTTTATATGAAAAATATACCATTTGTTGCCTCCACTTTGTCCTGGTTTCCATCCTGGATTATCACCATCCGAGCTTTGCTGTTTTTTGTTGTAGTTGGCTACAGTACCAAATAGGAAAGAAAGGAATTCAGCAATGATGTTCAGCACAAGTTCGGAATGCATTCAATTGTGACCCCACTGGAAGAGTTTAGATTAAATGACAAGCCATCTATGCCTCAATGAATTTCACTATTTCTTGTTGGCTTAGTGGTTACATGAGGGCAATAGGATTCTATGTCCCAAGTCCTGGGATACTCATTCAGGTGGTGCACTTGACTGTTTATCTACAGTTTTCAGTCCAAAAAAAAAAGCTAAACTGCATAGAAATACACAACTAATAGATCTTTCCTAATACTTTTCACATTGAAAGAAGTGTATTTGTAATCACTAACTCAAACAGCTCTTCTAAATGAAAAGAGGAGAATGCAGCCTATGGTAAGAGGCAGCTTCAGGTAATTTCTTCAGGTGGAGCAGAAAATGAAGCCAGAAAACAATGTTATAATGGAGAAGAAAAAAAAAAAAAAAGCAAAAAAAAAACAGACCCCAAACATTAGCAGTACTGATACTGAACAACTATTCACACAATCCCTTTTAAATATTCCTCCCCTTCTCTGAAATCAGGCAATCATACAAACAACTGGATTGTTGTGGTGTCCTCCGCTTTGTATTCCCAGATTGTTTTGTAATCCAGATATTTATTATGAGCCAAGGAGAGGACTGTTTTTGGTGATGAGTGTGAGTGCACTCACAACCAGGCTCATGTTTTCATTAGAATTTGGATCTGCCTGATCTTCTCCATCTGCAAGTGACATCTTACAGACATGGTTTAGTGGGCAGTATTGATGGGGAGTGGATGGTTGGATTAGATCTTTTCCAACCTCAATGATTCCATGATTCTATGACATTTGGGAAAAAAAAAAATATGCAAACTCGATGACACTAGAAGCTCCATTCAAAGGAATTAAAAAATGAAACATTTACATTTTTTCGTATTCCATAAAATGAACAAAGGATTTAAGAATGTCTCTCACGTTGATTCTGTGCTGGTTTATGCATATTGAATTCATTCCGCAGTTTTCTTTGGGAAACACTAACAAGGTCCCTTTTTTTTTATACTTAGCCATCTGTACTCATGCAATTAGCAAACATATAAAGTGAGAATTATGGCACCTTATGCTAAACACATGATACATGATGATTCTGTGCATGGCACACATCACTTCATGGGTCTGCACAGGGAAACTTTTAGAAGAAAGGTCAAGGAGGACAGTCGGAATATCTGGTACAGGATATGTGAAAGAATGAAAATGAAAAATTTTCTCTAGAGTACAGGGAAAGCTTAAACAGTTTCAGTTTAATTTTATCTTACAATTTGTCTACATGCACATAGCAGTGAAGTAGCTGAATAGATAAGAGTTCCCATTTTTCACCAGTAACAGCGTACACAGTGTTGAGTTCTGAAGCCAAAGGGAACAAGGACACCTTTAATGGAATCAGGAGCTCCTGAAGGATGTAGCACAATAGAAGAAACAGATCAAATGTGGGATCAGAAAAAAAATAAGAAATTCAACACTGAACCCAGACACTGGGGATAAGAAGAGAACAAGGAAGGACTTCAGCTATGGATTTACTTTGGAAAAGATAAACAGTGATAAAATGCATTTTAAAAAGTAGAATAAGTATTAGAGTTTAAAGAAAAAGAGATAGTATAGCACTCGTACAAAATTACTGGTGGAGGAAATAGTCTGAGATTTACAGCTATCAGTGACAAAAAGCTGGAATGACAAATCTCAGTGAATCATTGTTACAGCCTTCTCATTATGACCACCTACAGAGATACTACCAGAAGAAGAAATAAATATTAAATTCAGTGGTAAATTCAGTTGTATTCACTACTACTTCTTCATAAACTAAGGTCTGAGAACATAGAAAACCAAGAAACATTTATTACAGGGATTATAAGTCTTTCACTAAAAGTGCCTGAAAATTAATAAAGAAAGTCAGCCAGGGATGGATTTATTGACCATATCAAAGATGACCCCTGACTTCAATTCTTCATGTTGCTTTTCACAAGGATATATTCTCTTTTCAGTGGGGTCAGCATATTTATTGTTGAAAGATGCTGTAAAGCAGGGACTCTCTCCACTCAGACATCAAGATGTCCAGGAAAAGAAGGGTTTCCAAAAGGGGAAACTATCAAAGTCAGATCTCTTGGAGAAGGCAGGTCTGTGCAAAGCCAGAAAGATCATGAAGTTGCAAACACTTGCAGTGCACATTATGGTAAAAGGGAAGATCTCCAACGCATGTAGATAACAGGAGGAGAGAGAAGGGGATCCATGCACTGTCACTGTCTTTCCTCTGATTTTTGATACAGTTCTGTAGCAAATTAAATTCTTTGGCAAGTGAATTGCTGTAATCACAAAAGTAAAAAAAAATTTAAAAAAAGTCTGTTGCATGGGCACAGTGAGGCACAATGAGAAGCAGTAAAAGTGCAAGAAGGAGAGACCTCAGCTACCTCTGTTGTGGTGACTGGAAAGGGTCTTCAAGCAGCACCTTCTACAGCACTCAGCTATTTTCCCTTATTATCTGGTTCTGTTTGAGATTTTCTTTGTGATACTGTTTTTTTCTTTCTTTCTTTTTCTTTTTTTTTTTTGCTGTTTTCTAAAAGTGTTTACACATTGTAGGCACTTGCCCATCCAAAATTTCCCTTCTTCTTACAATACAAAGAATACAGTTTATTTCCTCAATAATGGAAAAGGACAAATAAAAGCTGCTTCACCCCATCTGAGGTGAGGCAGTTTCCACACATAGGAAAATTGCAGGAAAGTGGAGGGGATTTTATCTAAGTGTAGGAACCAGGGGTGAAAATGTTTATTTTCTCCTCTTTGAGAAGGGCAGAGCCAGCTATGCACACCCGCAGAGTACAGAGTTTTTTATTACTTCTTCATTTTTAAGTAAAATCATAGGGAAACTGTTGGACAATCAACTGTGAAGAAGTAGTACAGTCTCTTGAAAATCCATTTACAGAGCCAGATCTACTAAACTTGCAAAGCATAATTTTCTATTTACCCAATTGTTTTCCCATCTCCAGATAAGACCCCATGGTCCGTTCCATTTATTGTCAACAGATTTACAAAAATAAACAAGTCAGCAATTGGCAATTTATTCAAGGTGTTGAAAGTATCAGATAGCTGGCAGACTAGAAAGCAAACTGTTTCCTCCAGAATTTCTTGGAGAACTCTCAGGAAATGGAAGCTGATCTGAGGTGGGGACTCTACTCCATTTCTAAGGAATTGTACATCAATGAGGTAACTAATTCAGAGCTTTCTCAATCAAAGAAAAATCTGACTTCAGTACATGTCAAACTAAATGCCCAAGTTGTAGAAACCTAAGTCAAGACTTGAATGCAACTTTCTAAAAAGAAATTTTGCATTTTATTTCCTTTCTCTATATTGACAAGACTATCTTACTTGTGTAAGCAGAAAGAAGGAAAGAAGGAAAAAAAAACCCCAACGCTTTAAAGATTGATTTTGCAAATAGCCTTTCCAATTGTACATCCTCAGATAATTTGCATAAAATGTAACAGGGAAGACAGTGAGCATTTCCTCTTTGGGGGCATTTTGAGAACTTGGGGAACTCATTGTAGATAAGAAAAGATTCATACAGCTTTAGGAACTATTCCAATTCAGTAGAGAGACTTCAATTATTGGTGCTGTTTAATTTGGATTTGGCTTATTATTTTCATAAACTTTTAGTTCCCAGAATCAAGTTCTCATATAAAAATCTCTGTTTTCTTTTAAGAACTGGAGCAAAGTAAAAATGTGTGTTTCCATGTTGTCTAGGTATCCTCCTAGATAATTCTCGTATTTCTATTAATTTTTACTGAAGGCAGTAATTTTGTGGGTATTGGAAAAAAGAAAATAAGGATAAAGTTGAAAATGTTTTACTTTTTTTTTTTTTCTTCCTAAATTTTGATGAAACAGACCTGGAGGTCTACATTATCATACCAATCCATCAGAACAGATTCTCCCAATCAGAAAATGCCAATACTGAAATATGAGGCTGTATATGACAACGTACTGTTAAACCTTTCATAATAAAGGTTTCTCACACATAGGATGGAATTTAAATAGAGATGAATGTCAATGCAGGGAAAAAAAAATCAATAACATTTTAAAAAATAGAGGATACACCAGAAAGCGACACACACTTGCCTTATTTGATTCAAAGCAGGAATTTGAACTTCTGTCTTCCTCATAAGAGGTAGATGTTCTAACAACTGAAGAATCAATCAGTCTCTTGTAATGAAAAACTGTAACAGCAAAAGTTGCCATTCTGTTCAGATTGAAAATGAAAACAAATTGTGAAACTGATCACAAAATAAAGGCATTCTCATTTTCCAGCACACCATTTTCCAGCATACCTGATACTGACTTAGTACTTGCTGTTATTGCATAGTATTTACTATGATGAAATCAAAGTGAAACATATTTACGTTATTGCAATATGTTACTAATATCCAGAAAATTTAATACAATCGATACGCTACTGGGAAACATACTTAATTTTCTAGAAAATAAAAAAAAAGTGCTGCTTTATAATTTTTTTTTTCACTGTGTTCATCAAGAGCATGACTAAGGTTGATAATCTTCCAGTTCCCCTTTGCAGAAAGAAATTCAAAGGTCTGAATGGTCATTGAAATTGACCTTACCCTAATCAAGAGTCATTAACCAATGTGGCTCACATCTGTGTTTGTTTGAACGGACTGCGTGCTGAAATCTTTTTGATTTATCTGAACTTTAGACTCACCTCTATATCCACTCTATGGAAATTAAGAATCATTTCACCTTCTCTGACACACATGAGATTTAAAATGGCAATAGAAATAAGCAGCGTATAGGTTTCTTGAACCTCATCTTGGCTGTTTTTTTCATACTAGTTAAATTTGGCAAGATGCTTCATATCAACTTTAGTCTAATTGGAAACATTCATTACAGTAGAATTTCAATCTCTGTGGAATGGAAGCTTTCTTGGTCTGATATGTGATATCCTGTTAATTCATTATTTTTATAATACGTGTGAATAAACTGGTTTAAATTTAAAGTGAAGCCTGAGGCTTCTGGATAGCAGGTATATGAAAGTATGTATATAAATAACTTACGTTATCATCTTCTTCATGTATCTAGAGAGCATGGACAAGTGTCCCACTGTGTGAAGCATAAATCTGTGGAGCTGAGTTGTATGCTTATAACCATATTTATACACACTGAACAGAAATGGTAATCTACTTATCTACTTTTTTCGTATTGCTAGTCTAGCATTGTAATTAATAAAGGTTGTACTAGGATCATTTTAGTAAGAGAGAGATTTGCCATGGAAGGATTAACAACCTCTTCCCAGAAAAGTCCTGGATATCTTCTCCCATGGTGACAAGAGATTGTGCTTTGACAGTTGGACTAGATGATCTCAATGGTCCTTCCCAACCCTTATGATTCTATGATTCTATAATTTTATAATAATTATATGATTCTTTAATTCTATGATTAAGGCAATTCATAAAAAGAAGGCTATATCTGCTGAGAAAGATGTTCACAAAAGACCAAGTTTGGTCTTAGCATATTTTTCTTACATTCACCCAACAATCAAATGTAAGTCCCTTCCAAAAATGACCCTTGTACTGCCTGCCCTTGTGCACAACTATCAACAGATGAGGAAACGTGTATTTCTCTTCATCATTGCCTAGAAACTGTTTGTGGCATCTCACAAATCCTTGCCATGGCCCCCCCTTAACAAAAGGCTAAGGAACATTTTTGGTATTACAGACACTTTGAATTCAGCAGGTTGAGCTGAAGATATATATGGCCTCATAAAGAATTGCTGTAGTATGTTCAGCTGTAGAGCACTACTGTATTAAGCATGAAAGGATAATTGTAAATAAAACTCAAAAGAATCAATCTAGCTCAGCTCAATCAACTTATTGATTTAGGCTATAAAAAGAAAATAGTCCATGAATGGCACTCTTACATGTCACTTCCTACCAGTTCTCAGTGATGGACAATTCACTGGTGCAAACTGCATGTGAATATTTAGCAGGAGACTGTTGATCCTGTTTGATTTTATATAATTTCATATTTTCCTTTAAATTACATGATCTTTCCTTGCTTGCCCCGAAAGGTAGTTTATCTATATGCAGGTCATGTGGACAACTTACTGTAGCCATTTTGCGTGGCAATTCAGTATTCTGGAAAACAAAATTAGGAAGTCCAGAAATCAGACATCACTAATATCTATTATAAAAAGAGAGATTCATCAGTGACTGAAGAAATCCTTCCAAAAACAAGCAAAAGGCTATAATGGTATGAGCAGACTGGTAATGCTTTGAATGCAAGCAGCAAAAAAAAAAAAGTCATGGAAGTTCTGTTCTTAGCTTATAGTATAAATCTTAATCACAACCAGAATCCTTCCTCAAAGCGGTATTTCAAGAATAGCTAAGAACAGCCACTGTGCTAAAGAAGCATGTATGACAGACAGCTGGAACCAGGCCTGAATTATTTAGCACAGATCTAATCCTGTCCTTGTAGGTTTTGCAGTGTTGCCAAGAGCAAGGTTTTCCTTTTTATTTTTTCCCCCCTCCATGTGGCTGGCTCTGCACCATGACTGAGCATTACAGTGGCCATGCCAGACTGGAATAGAAGACTTCTAAAACTTACATTTTACTAGGGGACATTTTTTAGTTCCAAAGAAAATATAACTAAAGAGTACTAAGTACTAAGAGTACTAAGCCTTGAAGGAGGAAGCTATATAATCATAGAATATCCCAAGTTGGAAGGAATCCATAAGGAGCATTGAGTCCAGCTCCTGGCTCCACATAGGATTATCCAAAAATCAGTGATTTTTGTGAAAATCAGGGACCGGTGATATCTTTAGAAGATAGCATCTAAGCATCACCCCAAGTACCAGACTCCCCAATTAAGGGATATTAGTCTTTAAAAAATATTCTTGGCACATATCTAACCCTGCACTTTCCTGAAAAGTTATCCTCAGCTCCCACCATAGTCAGTGAGAAAAATTAACAGAATCATATAATCATAGAATAATTAAGGTTGGGAAACACCTCTAAGATCATCTAATCTAACCATCAACTCATTCCCACTGCACCTATTAAACCAAGTCCTTCAGTGCCACATCTACACATTTCTTTAATACCTCCAGGGACAATGACTCCACCACCTCCATGAGCAGCCTGTTCCAATGCATTACCACTCTTTTGGAGAAAACATTTTTCCTAATTCCCAACCTGAACATCCTCTGGTACAGCTGAAAACCTTTACCTCTTTAGGCATGTTACCTTTCCAGATATCTCTGGAAGGAAGGTTATTCCATACTAAAATCTAACAATCCTTGAATGAGTTTATTCTATTTTTTTCTTCACAATTTTGCAGTGAAATTCCTATCCTAGGTGATCTACAGCATCCTGTAACTACACAGAGGTGTTGACACATAAGAGATCAAAAAACTCAGATCCTCTTCACTGTTCCATGAGCCAGCAGCAGCTGACAATGACAGTACTGAGAAGTAAAATGCTTTTCCGTCTCATCCAGGAGACCTCTACCTAGGAGAAAGAGTCCTGACTGCAATCAAAGTCAAGATGGATAAAGTGTCACAGGGTATACAAGGAACCATTCAGACATATCTAGTAGTGAGTATGTTTGGAAACCAGAGGCTGTTTGCAGAGCAAAAGGAGTTAACAGCACCAAAACGTACATGGGAGGAGGAAGGTCAACTCTTCCTCACTCTTGATAAAACATGCTAAAATTGAACAATATTCAGCACCATTGGTCTTGAAATGCTAGTCAGGAAAAGGATGTTGCTTTTGCCTCCAGGTCTTGGGCTGGTGTTACTCAACACAGATTTGCCGAATGTGCTGATATTGGAGCCGAGTGGACACAAGCTGAGAAGCCAAGCCCTGAAAAGCATGAAGCTTAGGTACAGTCTTTCTTTAGATATTTTCATTCTGAAGGGTTTGGAAGGCTCTGTCATTGAAGCACTGGAACATGTTGCCCATAGAGGTGGTGGATTCCCTGTCTTCGGAGACACTGGAGGTCAGACTGGATGGGGGAACTGAACATTCTGGTCTAGCAGTACATGTTCCTCCCTGTTCATTGCAGAAGAGTTGGACTAAATGGCCTTTAAGGCTCAGCTCAAGCATTTCTATGATTCTGCAATCCTATGGTCTTCCTCTGGAGACACAGCAGTGGAGGAATTAATGTGAAAAGGAAGCCACTATGCAGGTCTCAAATAGGCTCTGTGAAGTCTCCCAGGCAAAGGCTGATTGATATGCTCAGTGGTTCCCTTGTAGATCATTTGGTTTCTTTCCTGACTCGCAAATACCGGAGAAGGCGATTTAATTGATTTAATGGGTTATAATTAGATGGTAGAAGGTATATGTATATACACAGTGAGTGCCATAGACCAAACACAAATTAAGATTTATCCTCCCTGACATTACTTTGTTGATCACTAAGCAGGAGTAATGCTGAATACTTTATTTAATTTCACTTTTTTTGTTAAAGATGTGAAAGTTTCTCTTTTGCTTTTCCAGTGGGCAGCTCATAGGCAAGTCCAGAAACACCTGTTTTAGAAGCTGCTGAATTTCTTTCAGGAATACTCATGCACATATAAAATTGTGTACAAGTGTGTACAAGCAAATTCAAGAAATCTTGAGATAGATAATATTTGGATAATAATCTTTACAAACACTTTCAATACAGTATTTTTCAATACAAATTGATTATTGCTAGTACTGTATGCATACATGCTTTTTTGCATCCAATCACTATGGTTTAATAGAAAATGATAATATTTCTATTGATGTTTTTCCTAAAGTATGCTTGTAAAATGTCTTGATATATAATTATATCCCTTTTTGACACCTTATGATTCTTTCAATGACAAATTTCTGACAAATTGAATCCTAAATAAAAGAAAAATTTTTCTTTAAGTATTGTACAAGTGTAGAATGATGCAGCGTTCAGTCAATTTCATCCCAGATAGGTATTAAAAGAGTTTTCTCCTAGACGTCTTTTTTGTTAGATTTGGTAGAGTTTGGGAAAGGAATTTTGCATTGTTAAAATGTGGATAACTACATATGAAAATCCATTTGTGCAAATCTAAGATAACTTCAGAAAGAAGGTCTTGCAAAGTTCAATTCTCTTTTCCCAAATCTTCTTGTTGAACACAGAATGATTCATTTGGTCTTTATCAGCCTTAATTCTTTTCATAACTCTCTCCCACCTGCACATACGTGGATGCTCTAAGGAGCCAACGTTGCCTTCTTTTGTGAATATAGAAAATAACACTGTAGAATCCCACTTGCACACTTACCCCTCTGCTCCGAGATAGCCATCCATGGCCAGGAATTTCATTTACACTGATCTGCTCCCAGAAGGCTTTAGTGCAAATTTCAGAACATCAAGTACTGCAAAACCTTTAGATGTCCAGAACCACATCTTTATTAATTTTATCAAGCTGCTCACAAAAAGGCATTTTATTATTAGAAGTTAAATGTAGTACAAATTCATAACTAAATTACACCTTTCTTATCAATCTGCTCCATAGTAAGTAGTACAGGAAGATTAATGATGGAAAGGGTCACAGTTGAATCTGACTAATCCCTTTGTCTGCAGTGATTATATTTAAACAGCAGTTATTATTAAGTACTTTATTTAGAAAACAAGACCAAGTAAAACAGATTTTAACAAGGAAGGGCTCTGATCATGAGATTAGCAGATGTTTTGATGACTGAATTACACAGATTTGGACACAGACTGAACACAGAGTATGATAGATTGCTGAGAGAGGTGGTGGGTGCCCTGTCCCTGGAGACATTCAGGACAGGGCTCTGAGCACATAATGTAGCTGTAAGTGTCCCTACCCATTGTAGGGGAGTTGGTCTAAATGGCCTTTAAGGGTCCCTCCCAGCTGAAATGATTCTATGGTTCTGTGGTTCAGTAATCAGGTGATGCCTGGTATATCATCTTAGCTATAAGAATATGAAACAGCAAGCATAATGCATGTGCTTCAGCATCCTTCCTGGAGCATTTCTAGGAACAGATTCATGTCCTTACTGGATAAATTTGGATAGAAAACCTAGTAATACAGATCTTCAAGAAGTTATGAGTGCCCCCGAAGAGATACTCACAAGGCCACAGGAGTAGGTAAGTCAACTTCATTTTAAGTCATTCTGTTCTGTTTTCCTTGGCTGCCACTTCCAGCACACAACACACATTCCTGCCACTCACACAGCATAGCAGCTATTTAAGGAAGCATGGCTTTGTGAATTAGGACAAGGCTTTGGCTTTACTTTCCTAGACTACCGTGCTCTGGATCAAATTTCATTTTTCTAGAAGGGACATCTTCCCTTTTTTCCCTTCCTAAAACTAACTAAATAAATAAATAATCATTTATTCCCCTTAGGATACAAACATAATTCCTCCACTTACAGTGCATATCTTTGTCTTTTTTTTTTTTTTTTTTTCCTAATGATAAATCTAAACCAAGTTTAAAAGAGGGATGGAGGATTCAAATGGATTGTATTGCAAGTTTCATGAAAATAAGCAAGTAGATAAACCAAAACAAACAAACAAACGAACAAAACCCTTAATAATTATTGCATTGTAAGAAAAGGTAGATTGTGAATTCAAACTCTAATGTGTATCAGAGAGTCCAGACAAATCCTCAAATCAGAAATCTAAAGAAAGCATGAAAAATGAGGAAGGGTAGTAATAAAATAAAAGTGTTGCACTGTTTATGTGCCCTACCTTGCTGGCAAGGCTGTACTGGCTTCAGCTAGCTTTTCATTTATCTAAATGGCCAATACTTGAAGAGAGTCCAGTGCAGATATACAATTCCAAGACTACTGTTTGCAGCCAAGAGGAGTTAAATGGGAGATTATACTTTTCTCAGAATGGGGTTTCGTGTGAAATTCCTGCTTTTGCAGCCAAAGACTGATACAGAGCAAGCAAACAAACAAACAAAATCCCTAACCACAGTGAGGCTTGAAATAACACACAGCCACATCTCATACTCTGAAAGCATTTCCAAAGCAACCATGTCAAGCATGTGTGATACTATTTCTCTCTCCTTTTTCTTGTTCTTTTTTCTGTTTTCTTTCACTTTTTCTTCTTTCTTTCTCCTTTTTCTTTCTCTCTTTCTCTTTATTTTTCCTTTTTTTGTTTTTTTTTTGTTTTGTTTTGTTTTGTTTTGTTTTGTTTTGTTTTTGTAGAGCAGAATGAGTTTCTATGGCACAGAAGAGAAACAGAAGAGATAACAGGGCAGCTCAGAACCTGCTACCAGTTCTCCATTGCAACCCATGAAGAAGGTGAGCTGCCCCATCTATTATAATTGCAGGGATTTGTTTGTATTGCTGCTGCCACTAAGTGAGGGATAGCAGGTAGTTAAGCAAGCCTAGCAATTGTAACCCTTAAGGGGCAGTTTGCTTCATTTCTGCCACCATAAATCATCCAGAGTACGTAATAACACCAGTTTGCTGGAACTCCAAGGTTCCAGCAGAAGAAAAGGAAAAAGTATGATCAACTTTTCATTTCTACAACGGCTCAATTGGGTGCTCACAGAGTTGCCAGGTGTCATGCTGCTCCCACATTGTTCATCATCCAGTTCTGCATGAGGCATTTCTCTGCCCCTGGTGAGGCCATAGGGAATTGCTGTTCTCTCTCCTTGCAAAGGAAAAGCTAATATGGTTGAGGGGCAGCATGGAGGCTTTGATTTCAAGCTCTGCTCAGAGCTGTTTCCATGCTGCATAAACATAGGAGAAGGGCAGGGACAATCACCAGATAACAAGAGCTTTTCCCCAGAGTAAGATGGAGTAAGAATAATTCCTTGGCTCC
Organism: Centrocercus urophasianus; assembly: GCF_019232065.1. Lineage (NCBI taxonomy): Eukaryota > Metazoa > Chordata > Aves > Galliformes > Phasianidae > Centrocercus > Centrocercus urophasianus. Next base: position 2,345,494 of record NW_024884253.1, read on the forward strand.
AATAGGTCTTGCTCACATTGTTCATATTAGGGCAGCCTGAGGTGTGCCAAGGCAGCAGAAACAGACTGCAAGCAGCAGATAAGAAAAGGTTCTTGGGATACAATGCGCTAAAACTGACGGCTTTAACTGTGCTTTCATCCTGGTTCTTCTCATCTTCAAGGGGAGATGCAAGAGCCAACAACAGGAGATGGTGTTTGGAGCAACAGCAGCACAGAACTGGGGGACAGAACTTCAGTTCATCCCCTTTGTTGGCAGGTGCTAAGGAAAAATGCTGTGGGTTTAAAGTCTTAGCTCAGAAGGGATGAGATGTTAAAGGTGACCAGCAAAAACACTGATTTTTCAGATTATAATAAGTAATGGAGGCAAAACCTCAGTCAAAGTGTGCACTTTCTTTCTGTCCTACCAGCCATTTACAGAGTACGAGGTTCTACCCAAGACATTTACAGTGACGGAAACTGAGGAAGAGACTTAGAATAACATTTGGCCAAACTGTCCTGCAGTGTGACAGGCAGAATGGGATTTTGTGCCCCATTGTGCATCTCATAGCTCTTCCAGTGAGAAACAATTTGCGCTTCACTACAGATCCCCAAAACCCTACAAGAAATTATGCTCTCTAAAGCAGTCTCCTGGGACAGATATTTAGGCCCGTTTCCCTCTTTCAGGCATTCCTCTTTCTTATTAATTGACAATGGCTGGTGGGTAGACTTAGTTCTGAAGCTGTGTAGGCATCAATTTTTCATCTGATTATTAATATGCTTGCAGCAGGTGTTGGAAGCTTTCTATTTTAGTGGTCTCTGAGAAGAGGAAAGGATATGAGAACCACTAATCTTCCTTTAAACCATTGCTGACAGGGTTAGTAGGACAAGAAAAGAGGATGCAGATAAGTCCGTTACATATTAGTAATGTGGTTTGTTTTTTATTCTGTAATTGTGAAGTCTGTCTCATTTGAGTATCTCTGTCTTGTCTGAATTTCTTCCTTTCTCTATTATCTCCACCTTGTCTTTCTTTTTATTACTCTTCATAGGGTAAATGTGAAAAGCTACCTTCTGTGAGATGATTTCGCAAGACCTTAAAATGGGAAACCTGAGTTGCACCTTTACTAAATCTAGATGAATCTGACAGCTCAGGATGCATGTTGCTGGTACAAAAGCTGTTGACCCTCATCTGGTGTTATCTGCAATAAGGAACCTGCTGGAATGTGGGAGAGATGTGTCTGCCAAAAGATCTGCTACACTGGGAACATATCGATTGCCAAAATAACCCTGCTTTCAGGTCATCCAGCTCCATACCTGCTCAGGCTGATTTGAAAGGAGCAGTGCTGTTCTTCAGCCTATGAGTTTTAGATTCATTTTGTCTTCTATCAGCAAGAATGTTGTTCAGGTTTCTTACCATGACCTGAAGTCTGCTCCTGGTAATTTAAGAAGTAGTTCATGAAGGAGATTGCTAGTGAAACCCCTTCTTCCTAATGACCATCTCTTGCCTGCCTGCCTAAACAAATCCACAATTGATATCTTCATTATCTAGTAAGTATTTAAAAAATCTCTTTACATACACATTGGCCATGTATTGTTAATTATTTTCTTCAGAAAAGTCTTCATTCAATTAACAGAAGAACAGAAGTTCTATGTAATTTGAGTGGCTAAGGCACCCACCATAGAGAACTGAGAGCAGATCCATAGTATGAATAAATCTTTCAAACAGTCATTAGATCCCAAGTTTTGCCTTTGGCTAACTGTCCTTATTATCATCCTGATCTACTATGCTTCTATAAACCAACATTTTTGTAAGTATCTGCATATGTTTTAACTCTACTTTGACATATGACATTGATTATTGCAGGAAAGTGCTAACAAATCTCGTCATGAATAGCTCAGACTAAAAGAGGGGAGATTTCGATTGGATATAAAGAAGAGATTTCTTACAATAAGGGTGGTGAGGCACTGGCACAAGTGGCCTGAAGAGGTGGTGGACGTGTCATCCCTGGAGACACTCAAGGTCAGGCTGCATGGGTCTGAGCAGCTTGATCTAGCTGTAGATGTCTCTGTTCATTGCAGGGCAGCTGGACTAGATGATCTTTAAAGTCCCTTCCAACTCAAACTGTTCTACAGTTCTATGATTCTACGACTGTACATGGCATCTCCTTCTTCATTTTTATGCTATCACTGGCCATTTAGGTATCCTGTCTTCTTTTATTAGAAAGGGGACATTGAATTCCACCTGCCAGTAAACACACTTGAGCAAATCCCTGTGCCAAAAATCTTTTTTTTCTTGAGCACTAGAAAACTTTCTGTATGTAAATGATAACCTCACTGCACATTTTGCTTTTGCGGCCTCTTTGTACACACTGGACTCAAATACCTGTGCTTTAGGGATATCTGACAGATCTCTGCACCGAGCTTTGCTTAACAGGTGAAGCTCTGAAGTAGGTCAGCATGGATCAGCGATGCAGAGCTTCTGTATCTCTGGCAAATCCTTTAAATGTCTTGCTTTTGTAAATAAAATTTGTATATATTTAGTATCTACTTTAAAACGTTAGTTCTCTTACTGTGGTAGGATTGATGCCTTTGGTTAAAGTCTGCTAGCACGGCCAGTGAGTATGCTGTGTTAAGACTACCACCAAGAGGCCAGTGAGGAGAAGGCTGAGGAATTTCATTTGCATCATTTCATGACGAGAATGCTTAGCAGGAAAGGCAATGACTGGAGAAACAAAGCTGGAAAGTAGATTCCTAATAACCAGCTGAGCCCCTCTCTGGCATCACTTTATGGTAACAGGATCAAAGGACAGGGGGTATAGAGAAACACAGCAGCTGTATAAGCAGCAAAGCAGCAAGCTTGGAGAAATGTTTCAGCATGCACCCTGCATGGCAGTGCTTGGCTGCACAATAGATACAGCCTGGAAGTCTCAGTCTGCTAACATCCCGGGTCTACTGTCACATCATCAGCAATGCTAGGACCCCTCAACATCGTATTATTGTACATGGCAGAGACAGTAACAGCAATCCTTATAAACAACTTCATTCTAAACAATAGTTTCCCTTCAAGTAGGGACTTTGCTTCAGTCCTTATGCTCCAGCTTCAGTACCAACAGTAGACATGAAGCTTCTACAGCTATATGCACCCACAACAACCATGACCAAGGCTTCTAAGAAGAAACTGTGTCAGCACCTTGCGTGACTGGAATGCTGTCGTGGATGGGTATGTACATTTCAGGAAAGGCAGGCCAGCAAGGGAAAGCAGTGGAGTTGCTCTTTGTTTTAGAGAGAATTGGAATGTATGAGCACCACCTGGAGATGAGTTATGAAGGAGTGGGTGAGAATTAAAGGGCAGGATAATATGGGTGACATCATTATGAATGTTTGCTACCAGCCACCTCATCGGGATGTAGAAACTGATGAGGCCTTTTACAGACAGCTGGAAGTAGCATCAAGATCACAAGCATCATTTCTCAGGGGGGATTTCAATCATTCTGATATTTCTCAGAGAGGCTGTGGATGTTCCATCCCTGGAGGTGTTCAAGATCAGGTTGGGTGGGGCACTGGGCAACCAGCTCTAGTACCAGATCTGGAGGTTGGTGGCCCTTCCTGTGGCAGGAGAACTGGAGTGTGATGATCCTTGTGGTCTCTTCCAACCCAAGCCATTTTATGACTCTGTGATTCCATGATTCTATGATTCAATTTGCTGGGAAAACAACAGTGCCAGACATACAGTCAAAGAGGTTTTTGCAGTGCATGGAAGATCAATTTCTGGTGAAAGAGGTGGAATTAATGAGGAGTGATGTGCTGTTGGACCTTCTTATAAAGAAGGAAGGACTGTCTGAATGTCACAGGGTGCACAGAGGAATTCCATACCTCTGCTTCGTATGCACTTCTGCATCAGACACTGTTCTGTCAGACTGCCTGTCTGCTGCCATCTGTCACACAATAACAAAATTTAATGGAATATTGATGAAAAGGTTCAGTTTCTAATGTCATACCACTACCATTTTCCTCTGATGTCGTGGGACAACATAATAAAATAGGAGGAATTACTTTTGGAGTAGCCCTCATATACACCATACCTTGAAATTGCCGTAATTTAAATTTCATTTCAAACACTGTTATGGTTTGAAACATAGCACAGATAGATTTTCACCTTGAAGACATATGCTTAACTCATTTAAATGAGCAGTCAAATCCATCAAAAATGTTAAATCTGTGAGCCATTTTTAATCTTCATGTTCTGAAACAAATTTTCCTTTAGATTCCATAAATGACTTGATCTCATTTTGCGAATCATAAAATCTCTTTACTCTGACTTAGGCACCTTATTCTAGAAAAGTAAACAATGTTCCTGTAATCAGTACCCATACTTCTAAGGAATTCCTGGAATTGTTTGTGATTCAATCCCTTGAACTTCATGAAATTCACAGCTTAAATGATGAATTGCACAGCATTATCTATTTTTAAAGCTTTAGCACATAAATAGTCTTGATGTACAATGCAGCATTATTTCATTAAACATGAGTTGTTGGCAGCAATTAAATTGTCTTCTATTAATTTTATAAGTCCCTCTTTTTCACCAGCTGCCACCAATGCACCATTGCTAGCTATACCAGATATGCTGACAAAGATTAAAGAAAATCACATTAATGTAATTTTTACTGCTTCATACAAATAAAGAGATTAATTGTGTCTTTTAATGGCACCAAATAAGCCATTTCTTCAGACATTATATTTGCTATACATACCTTGAAAAAAAATGGCAAGTTGAGCCTTATCTGTAGCATCAGTGCCTTCGTCTATCTCAAACGCATAAAATTTGAAACAAGCAGCTTTACTCTCTAAATTTCTTTGAATAGTTTTTTTTATTTCTTCAGTTTGCCTGGCTGTAGTCTGGTGAGACAAACTGATTTTAGAAAAAAATGATTTTTTTTATCTGGACAAATTATATGAGCCATGCTATCTATACCTTGCTTAATAAACTTGCCACCAGTAAACCAGTTGGAATCAGGTTTGCTACCAAACTAGTTGTTATGACTGAGTCTGTTTGAGCTTGTTGAGATTACAGACTTTTTTAAGTTCTGCCATCTCATCTTTATGAAACATTCCTTGATAGGCATTGAACTTGGCAGCATATTTTTGATAAAATGTCTTTTCAAATAATGATCTTTGAAAACTGATATGATTTGCATACCAATTAAGCATAGTGACGTATTATTTGTCACAGCAGCAACAACAAATATTCATCTGTTCATTTTTCATTGAATATTCTTTTAGACCAGAGAAAAAGAGTTCAGACTTCTTGACATACAGAGAAGAAAGATTGCAAAACTTTACCTTCAGTGTGTGGTGGTGATGTAGGCCCCATGTGATGAAACTCGCTGAGAAATTCCCATAAGAGATTGGTTATTGGTCCATCAAGATAGCCATAAAGATAGTCCTGCATTACTTAATTTGCCTGCTTCTAGTGTAAGACTGTGAGAGTGCAATTAAATAGAGAGACGGTCCTCAAAAGAGCTTTTTAGAAAATCTTTCCTCTGTTGAAGAGAGTGGAAGTTTCCCAGTTTAATGGAAGAGCATGTTACAAAGTGGTTCTTTGTTGTACCAGATCTGGGGAATAGAAATAATTATCATTACAATGAAATATACTTGGAGAACACACTGATGAAATAAAGGCATTAGAACTCTGGGTGCTGTGATTCAGCCTTAAATTCCCTGGCTGTACTGTGAGCATTGTGCACAGAAAGGATCTGATACTGTTTAACAGTCCCAGGGAACCCACCTCGAGGGGTGGGTGTTTGGAGTACAAGTGTCCAGTCTACTACATGGTAACCTGGCTGTGTCCTGAGCATCACAGAGGGACAGGTTGGTCAGAATCAATCACAAAGCTCTGGGATTGAGTTGACAAGGAACTTCTAAAATCAGTTGATGAAGAACAAATTTCACATTTTTCACTACAGATCTCCTCATCCCAAAAAGCCAACAGCAAAGTTCCTATTAGCTTCAAAAAAATGGTGAACTCTATTCAGGTGGTATAGATGGGATTAAGGAAATCCCATGTGGCCTGATCAGCCCCAAGATCTGATATTGTTATTTGCAATATAGCAGATGTGACATATTTGCTAGTCCAACAGCATTAAGGAGTACACAATGCAGCTTCTCAGCCTGTACTAAGAAAAAATCCCGTGCTGGCGAATAATAAAGAGCCAAAGTAGCCCTGGGGGTAACAACTCTGTTTTTCTTCCCAGCATGCCATTTCAGAGATCTTGGAATTCCTTAAGGCCTTGAGAAATTAAAGCAGAAGAATTGAAATATGCCTCTGTAAGTCTCTGAGTCAAGAAACGTTTTTGCTGGCTCGTATTTTTTTCATCCTCTGTGGCTGTTTCAAAAATATCTTTAAATATTAAAGGCAGCAATATTTATTTTACTGAAATAATGTGTCTGGCACCATGAGGTTTCCCTATGTGTGTTTAGCACAAAGAGTGGTTTGAAGTCTCACATATAAAAGTATTTTCAAACCTGATAAACAAAGAATACAGGAGATTTTTAATAACATAACTTCCCCTTTTCTCCAGGAATGATGATATGTGAACCTCCCTGTGTCCTAAATTTGGCACGCCACATCTCCAGACAGAGGGTGGGTGAAAAATGAGCCCTTTATTATAGCTTAGATCTCCACTCCTGATCCACCATTTCATCTCCAGAAGTTATCTGAACTAAAATAGTGCAATACAAGTAGTGTAAGATCTCCACAATTCACAGATTACAAATCACCTGATATTGTCATAAGTCTTATTCTGATCTCTACTAACTCTGGTTTTAAATTCATTACTTAGGTAAAGATGTTTTTATGGAGAGGCTGAGAGCTTCCTTTCACCAAATTGCCACAACATTAAATCCATGTTTTCATTTCAGATGCTAGATGATAATAATGGATAACCCAGGTGTGATACTCAAATTCAGACCAGGTCCTGATCATAAATACTGTGGAGCTCCCAATCAGTTCAATATATTTCACAATCCAGCAGTATAGATTTGCCCTAAAAATCAAGTCCATGCAGGCCATGTATAAATAACCAAGCACTTCCAGGACAGTGGGTAAATACAATAAAAAAAAAAATTAGTGGAAGAACACATTTTCACCTTTTTAATTTAAAAAATAGACACTGAAGCCCTTTAAAGATAAAATCACTATGATGTATTTTTGAATTTCCCTCTGGAAGGAATTTCAAGTGATTACTGGTACGGTCTGTCTCATGATCCTTTGAGATCCTTTCATGCATCAGAAAGAAAACAGCTGAAAGTTCTGCTTTCTGTACTTTTCTTTTTTCTCCGTAGTCTATACGGTCCTTTGTCTCTGTATGGCTATGACTGTCCTCACTGACACAATAAATAAGTTATAAAAATATTGAATTAAGAATATTTTTCCCCAACCCAAACCTTCTCTGGAAGTGTTTCGCTACCTGTTCCCAAAGAACTCTCCAGTTGACCAGGAATGATGATAGATGGTAGAAAGTGACTTGGCTGTCACCTCTGCCAGATCCCTCAGCATCCCCAGGTGAATTCCACCTGGCCCCATGGGTTTGTGGCAGTCCAGATGGAGTAGCAGGTCTCTATCTGTTTCCACACGAATCATGGGATATTCGTTCTGTTCCCCATTTCAGACTTCCAGGTCAGAGGATAGAGTACCCTTTGGATAATTGGTCTGATAATTTCAACTGTAACTACCAAATTCTTTGGCTAGTTTTATCCTTCCTTCATACAGTCAAAATAATAGGTTCAATATTTTATTATGTTATTTAAAATCTCTTGTATTCGTTGTTTATCAGGTTTGAAAATACTTTTACATGTGATTCTATGATTCTGATTCTATGGTTTTTGGCTGCTGAATGTATTGAACCTTGCAAATCATCATTTGTAACTGATCAACCCTCTGTGACCTCTCCAGTTCAATATTTTGCTGTTTGAGTCTTCATAGACCAATAGGCTTTGAGCCTAGAACTTCAGTGCCAGGTTTTGCCCCACTTAACTGGGGTTATCAGGATTCTGTCTCCAGTGGAGACCCTGGTTCATGGGGCAGGAAAGGGATGATGAAGCAAAGGGGAGTTTCTCCTGCTGTTTGTTTGGCCTTTGGTCAGCCAAGGGAATTTCTGCTCGTTCATTACAGCAGCTGAAGTCAGACAAAAACATGTTCCCTTTCAGGACTATAAAGACGAAGATCTGGTGCAGACTGAGATGAAGATCTGGAGCTATCCTAGGATAAAATGGAAGTGGTTTCCGTTGACAGAAAATGGCTAGAGACAGGAGGAGAAAATGTAGATAAAATCTACAGTGAGGCATGTGCACAGCCTGCCTGTAGAAACTGTGGTCGCTTCATCCCTGGAGGTGTTCAAGGGCCACTGTGCAGCTTCATCTAGCAGTTGGCATCCCGGTCCAAGGCAGGGGGTTAGAGTTTGATGATCTTTAAGGTCCCATCTAACCTAAGCCTTTCTATGATTCAGTGATTCTATATATACTCTATATATATTTCTGAGGTAGCGTGGAGGGTTTAAAGACATCAGTGAGATATTACAGGACATAAAGTTTCTGTGCATCAACAGACCTGAGGGAACTGTCTCTGCAAGTACTTTTGTCTTGCAGTAAATCTGAGTTAATTTAAGTTACAACAGGCCTCTTTCTTTAAAATAATCAAAATGATTCAAATAACTTCACACTTGCTATAGGCAAGAAGCTTGTGCACAGGCTGTTGCCATGGAAATCTGCTCACGCAGTTTAGCACAAAGGAAATATCGCTACTGTTTCATTAATTACTGTATTAAACCAAAATGCCATCCAAGATCAATGCCTGCTATGCTAGGTGCTGTACAGTTATGCACTGAGAAATACTTTTTCCCAAAAAGCATATGACCAAAACAGAGAATTTCTTTTCAACAAAAAAAATGTTTATTTTACAAAGTTAAGAACTGAACCAGAGTCATAGAAATCAAAGCCAGCTCGCTGCTTCCAGATCAACCAAGTCATTGCAAAGGAAGTCCAAGCCTGGAGACCCATGGGGACTCCAATAACAATTATGTGGGTACTGATGGGCTTCCAACTTGCATCTGAAATTTGAGCCACTCACTGGGTTTCTGAGTTTTTTGTACAGATCTAAGCTCTGTAAATCCACTAGCAAGCACAAGCTAATAATCAGCCATTTTCCTATAATGGCACTTCATATGTCAGCCTCTATTCATTTTCTTCTCCTTGTTACCCAGGAGGTAATGGCACAGCTCTTCACAGCAGAGATGCACCCTGATACACAGTGCCTTTGAAAACAAGGCACAAAATTGAAGTTGGTGGAGTGTAATGAGTGGCATTTTCATGGTACAATGGATTTCAGCCATTATCTTAATAATCATAGAGCTGTCATGTTCATCAAGAAGTGACAGACTAAATTCAAATGACTGCTTGCACTTCATCAATGTTGCTGATGGTGCTTTCCCACATGTGGCACATAATTATGTTTCACATAAAGTTGGCATTTCACAGTCATCCACTAGGTATGGTGTAACTTCGCCACAAAACTGTTTGTTGTTTTTTTTCTTTTTTCCCACAGCTGATTAAGGAAGAATTTTTCCTGAGCCAGGTCCTTCCTGTAAGACTTCTCAAGGCTCGTCCACAAAGAACAATGGTGTGAAAGGAGATCTCAATGAGATTTTATTGAAGTTAAGAAATCCAGAACCAAACCCACTGTACATTCATAGCCTTCAGTTATTCTCCTCCTGCTTAGACAAGGCATCAGTATTTAAGTGCACATGAAACAATTTACTCAACCACATCTTAATGGATTGTTTTCCCTTTCCTCTTTTATCCTTTGGCCTATGCCAAAGCATAACGAGATATACTAGGACAAAACGTGCATCTATGATTCTTGCATCTTATATTTTCCTCTGAAATGTCCAGTTCTTGCTAATGTGAGATACAGGGTGAAGTACAAAACTAGTGTTGCCTTGAGTCTGATGTTTCTTGCACTCTGATATTCCCTATGAAATAAACAAACAAGAAAAGAAAGAGAAGGAGAAGGAGAAAAAGGAGAAGGAGAAAAAGGAAAAGGGAAAGGAAAAGGGAAAGGAAAAGGGAAAGGAAAAGGGAAAGGAAGAAAAGGAATAGGAAAAGGGAAAGGAAGAAAAGAGTTAATTTGCCAGGTAGTCCAGTAAAACATCATATTATGCACTTTCTGCAAAATTCCATGCATGTCCTTTCATTCACCAGTGTCATTTGGATGTGTTCTCAGGTTTTCCTTCCTTATATTACTGTTTCTGGATTCCACTAATATTTCTGATTATCTTTTCCACAGCATAATATTTTAATACTCAAAACTTAAGTGAATTACCATTAACACCTCTGAGTGAAAATAATGTTAGCAGAAAAAAAAATTTCTTCTGAACAATTTAAACAAATGTATATTAAACTAGTAACTCTAATCTTCCCACTGTTATGCAGTTGTATTTCAGAAGACATAAAAGATTTTTTGTCTTTCTTTGCACTGCAGTAGGGAAGTGATGGGGTCATCATTCCTTGAGGTGTTCAAGAAACACTGAGACACAACACTGAAGTGTGTGGTTTAGTGGGCATGGTGGTGATGGGTTGATGGTTGGAATGGATGATCTTAGAGTTCTTTTCCAATCTTTATGATCATATGACTCTTTGTTGGAGGCTTTCTCCAAGCTCTGTTTCTTTTTGAACACCTCACAAATCATAATACAACCGTTTTTTTCAATTCTCACATACACTGGTTATTTTCTAAAATCCATACTGTCCTGTTGCCTTAAAGTCTGCAGAGCATCATTTCAGTGGTGAGAGGAACTTAGCAATATAATGTATTTTTTATCCATTCTTGGATAATCATTTGGATAAAAATATGGAAAAATATGCAGTTCTCAATACTGGTACTACCTAAGTGAATCTATTTTCTGTACATTTCCTATCTCTGAACTATAGATGACAAGAAACCTCACTGTCTAGTGGCAATTTAGGCATTCCTTTACCATTTGGAAGATGAAGAAATAAAGCCAGCTATCCCATACAGAGCTGGCAAAATTGAAGAAAGGTGTTTTGTTTTGTTTTTTTTTTTCAGTGCTTAAAGGATTTTGGCTTCCTCCAGGGACTTCTCAGCAGGCACAAAGCTTCTTGGACTTCCAGCACAAGTTGGCAATAAGAAGTATAAAAAAGTAAAAAACCTCTCGAATGAGGATTTAATTTGGCATCAGGAAAATGAATGTGGATGTGCTGGGTCAGTTGATATCTTCCTTGCCTTCTAAAGCAGTTCCCAATTGCATTTTGTCGTGAAAAGCATGACTGAGCTGATTAAGTGCAGTGATCTGCAATGTTAGAATCCTCATCTGAGGAAGTCAGATAGCAAAGTGATGGACTCATCTGAGTGGGTGACAACGCATCCCGTCCTCACAATGACACCTTTTTTTTTTGTAAACTGTGTTGAGCCTAACTCAGAACATTAATTAATAATAACTGATTATAACAGGAGCCTGGGCAACTCAGTCAGATGTAGATGTACACGTGGTAGACACATAACATAAATTTCATCCCATGCAAATCTTTGTGTATGTGCACATGGCATTATGCAGAACTATTCAGATACAAATGGGGCTGCTCTAATGTTCTTACCTTGTAACCAGGTTCAGTGTGGTCACAGCATATAGAAAGATGATGCTAACCAGCTGGTCAACAACAGCTTTAGAGTCAGCCTAGAATTACAGCAGGATGCTAAGTGGATGTACAACTCAGAACTAGCACAAAAGTCTTGCATCCATACATGCACTGTGGGGATGGATCAGTGTGTCCATTGCATCTGTGAACAATAATAATATGGCAGTGAGAAGGAAACACTGAGACTTCACAGAAGTGTTGAAAAAAATGTTCACAAGCAGGTTGGTTGAGATTCATGGGATGAAAGCAGACGTTGCTATCTTCATGCAACTTTACCGAGCCTCTGAATCTCCAATGAATGATGACTTGGTTCAAAGGGAGAGATTCCTGCAAAATCACAGAATCTCTTTCTTCAGGTTTTTATAGCTCCACAACCCTTTCTTCTGGTTTTTACAGCTCCACGCCTTGGTATGTCTTCTTTAATCTTCTCCTTTATATTTCCCCATTAAATTCAACTGTATGGTGGGTTTCTCTTGATAGCCAGCTGGATGAGGTCTCACCTTTTCACCTTATAGGACCATGTAAAAGGGATACCATAGGAACTGAGGTAATCATATTCTGTTTTTGCTAAATTTCAAAGTGGGATTCATATTGAGATGTATACACATAAAAGAGGTGTTTAAATATAGGGTCTGCGAGTGTATTAATCTTTAAACATTATAGAACTGGAAAGAATAGGGTCTGCTTCAGGCAAAGATACAATACCTACCCTGCCTGTGGCAGAGGAGTTTGAACTTGATGATCCTTGAGGTTCCTTCCAATCCAAGCTATTTTATGTACTCATTATCATTTGAGACACCTTAAAGTACCTGAACAATGGAATAGAGCTGATGGAGACGGTGAAGTACCTGCAGGAGGCCTCTTAGCTGTGAGAGGTGGGAGATTCTCTGCAACATCTCAAATGAGCCCATTTGCCACTGCTCATGAGGTAGACTTAAGACCCATTCAGTGATAAGCTCACGATAAAGCAGGAATCTGCTTATGCTTAGCTAAAAGTTTGGACCAGAAGGACGTGCTGGAGAGCTCTACTCCAGCAAAAGAGCAACAGTTCTGCCACTTTAAAGGGATATTCAAAGCTTTCAACCAAAGAAATCTTTATTTGAAAAGCACTTGCATGCCATTAGTAAGGAAAAGAAGGGTGGCATTGGCTTTTTTTTTTTTTTTTTGCTTTGTTGTTGCTGAGCTTTAAACAGGAAAAAAAGACAAACAGAGCTTTTTTGGTTGTATAAGGCACACAGATAATATAACTACGGGGAAATATATTCTTGAAATATCATTAGAGAAATGAAATTACAGGAAAAAAATGATAAAAACATGTACTTATATGCACATACACATAATCACGTGCAGACACAAATGTATATGCTATTACTTAGATTTTCACAAAAAAAAATTTACAGGCAGCAATTGCTGGAATACACTAGGAATACGCATTGTTAATAATAAGGATATAAATTCTGTCATATGATATTACTTGATTTATCCGAGGTTGAAAATCAGAGCAGCATATATTCCCAGCCTTCATGTTTTCAAAAAACAAAACAAAACAAAACAAAACAAAAACAAACAAAAAAAAAAAACCAAAGGCAGAAAATATCATTTCACAGGTCATAGGGATAAAATTACAAAGGCTAAAGAAGGAGAGAGGAATAAATAAGGAGAGAGAAACAGGACTGGAAAATAAGTGGGTAGTTATCTGCAGTACTGCTGCCCCTAAATGTGGAGTTGACATCATAAACATGTCAAACTTTTCCTGCTGTTGTGATCTGCTGGATCCAAAAAGAACTGGGTCTAAAGCCATAACCATGCCATATTCCTCTCTGCTCAGATGGGAGAAACTAAGAGGAGGTTTTCACAACTCTGCATGTGCCTGGAGAAAGCAATAAAAACATCCATCTTCAAAACAGGCAGGAATGAGGATGTAGGGAACTACAAGAGGATCAGCTTCACTATATTTCCTGAGAGGTTTACAGAGCAAAGACTCATAGAATGTCTGAAGGGCAAGGTGATCACTTGACCTGTGAGCAGAGAAAATTGGATTTGTTCTGCCTGGGAAAATGAAGGCTTCAAAGGAACCAAATAGCAGCCTGTCAACAACCATGACATGGGAAGGTCACCAAGAAGACACAGAAAGTTCTTCACTGTAGTATATGCTAGGAAATTGAGAAAAATTAGTCATGAACTGAAAAAAGACGTTTTTATCAGATATTATGAAAAAGATGCATATACTTACACCAAGGATAATTAAATAGTAGAACAGTAGAGAGGTATACTGAAATTGATTTTAATCCAAATAATTAGATATAGCACAACCCTGGGCCTACCACATAATAGGTGATATTAGTGTGTGTATAGCTAGACACTGGGAAGGATATTTATCCCCTCTGTACACACATGTGGAATTGCACTACAGCTGGTCCAGATTTGGGCTCTTTATGCAATATAAAAAAGAAACTGATAAACCAGAGAGGGATCAGAGAGGCCCACTATGATGTCTAAGTGCTACAGCACAAGACTTGCAAGTTGAAGCCTGAGCAGCTGGGCTTTTCCAGTCTGGATATAAGTGAAGCACAGGGAATCAGTAGCTGTCTTCAACTCTTTGAAGTGTGACTGTAGAGAGAACTGAGATAGACTTTTCATGGGGATGCACTGTGGAAGTACAAGAGGCAACAACCTTTAGAGAGAGTAGATCTTGAACTGCTCAAGATCTTTTGTCTGATGATCTCCCAGTGTTTTCTTCACGCTCCTTCCTCACTCCTTTCAGCCTATAAGATGTACTGAAGGCATGCTTAGGGAGGAAGGTACAATGCCATTTAGGCTCAGGGAGCAGCAATACTGACTTTCATAGAACCAGGAGAAAACTGGTTCATATCACAGAATCATAGAAACATAGAGTGGTTTGAGTTGGAAGGGCCTTTAAAGATCATCTAATTCAACTCCCCTGTAAAGAACAGGGGCAACTACAACTAGATCAGTGTGCTCAGAGCTCTGTCCAACCTGACCTTGAATGTCTCCAGGGGTGATGCTGCACCTCTCCAGGCAACTTGTTGCAGATCAGATCCTGTTTAACTAATGTTCCTATGTGGCAGTCCACAAAAAGTAAATCCAGCCAAAAAAATCTAATTTTTGTTAGATCAAAACTTCAACTCAGATCATGAGAGCCCATCTGAATTTCTAACTATTTTGTGTCTTTCTTTAAAACTCAAAGAATTGGAATTCTGCAAAGCTCAATACTTGGCCCTGCTTTACCGGAGATGGGGCTCTATGTTCCCATCTGAAAGGACTGACTTTAATTTAAGTACATCCAAGACAGTGAGATCATTTGGAAGTCCAAGACATTATGTCCTAAGGTCTCTCATTCCTCAGGACCCCTTGGCAGTCATTCCCAATATGCCTTGTTGAATGAAACAAATCTAGTTCTAGGATAAATAGATACATGTTTGTTTTGGCCCTGCTGCCTGGATGTTTTCCCAAAGGTTTTGCTCAGTTTTAAGTAGCTGCCCTTGCCTTCTGCCTCTACAGCAATGGAACGAGATGTCAACAGACCTTGGCAGATTCACACACATTGCATGGTGCCAGAAGAACAGACCTGCCTCAGAATAATTGTTCCTGATAGACTATTGACTCTGATTAGGAAATGCACATTAACATCTTTATTCATTTAGGCCTCACTTGTACAAGGTAGCCTCCTTAAGTGTTCTATCATCTGGAATATTAAATCAGGAATTAAAAATGACAGGATGGACAATTTGGCAGCAAGTGTTTAATTAGGTAATAAATTAAAGCCCCTGAGAGCAACAAGGATCTGTGGCATCTCTCTCTTTTTTGGATATGGCTCATACTGTTTGTCCAATGTACTACAATCCCTTATTATAGACTACAGATGGAGAGACACGCCCTTTGCTGATGCAGGTCCACACTCCTTTCTGTTGATTTTTGCAAAGCCACATTGACAGGAGGAAAACTGAATTATTATCACTCCAAGTGCTTCCCTGCTGATGCATTTGGCTGATCTTCCAAAATGTTACATGCAACTTGTCTTCAGTATTACCTATAACTCTTGTTCCAGACTTCCATATCTAAAACTTGGCATTTCATGGTCTATTTCCCCTGATTTTGTAATGTTTTTTCTAGGATTTTGGAATATCTTTATTGAGAATGAAGAATGGAAAATGCCTCTTAGCTTACTGAAGTCCCAGTGGGTGGGATGCCAAATGTCAGATCATATGTTGATATGGGAAATTGAATTCTTTAATTGCTCGCTTACTCACATTGGGCAGAAAGGTTGGTGCTGGGCTGGAGCCAGAGTTTTGTATCTCAAAATCACGCATTGGGTCTTAATGTATAACAGACTATCCTCTTCATCCTAATCTGGGCCCTCATACTACCATGCTTCAATGGAAACTGTGTCATGGTTCCTGGCCAAGAACATATGGCGATGGACACATGGTAGAAAGAGAGCTGGAGCAGGAGACCACAGTGACTACCATGGGGAATAAATACTACTGGACAGGTTTGCAACTTGAATTGTCTTTCTTTAACTTTTGTTTCATCCACAGCTAAACTTTCTGTTTTAGGTCATTCAATCTTTTTTTTTTTTTTTTTTTTTTTTTTTTTTTTTCCCCCCCTTTTTTATTTAAAATTTTTTTTTTATTCTTATTAAATTTTAAAGGGGAAAAAAAAAAAAAAAAAAAAAGTTGCTTGTTTCAGTACTACAAAGATTTCTTTCCCTAACATGGAAATAAAATTATTCTCTGTTTTTGAAAATGTTGCCTAACCTCAACAAAATTATTGACTGAATTTCCTCCAGTTTGGAAAGACTTTTTTTTTAATTTTTCTGAAGCTCTGTACAGAAAAGTGTAATTTGAGAATCTGTTCCCCACACCTATGAGGCTCCACATCCACTATTCTCCTACTATGCAGCCTATAAAAAACATTGCCTTATCCCATTCCCAGTGGAATCTGCAGGCAAGGGATATATAAAACCAGAGCAGCACTGAACCTATTTTTATTAACACTTCTGGAAAACAAGAAGATCATATGAGGACAATAGAAATGTTTTAATGCTATCCTGAAGTCCAAGAAAGGAGAAAATTACAAGTACTATGTGTGCAAACCTACAGACTCAGAATGAAAGTTTTCCCTTTCTATGTTAATTTCACATTCAGTCAACTTGCATGTATGTATACAGAAATAGGTAAGTCAGGGCATTTAGAAAGGAAGAGTTCTTCAGGTGAAGTAGACTAAAATTCTTCAGTTTTCAAGGTATAGACCATGCATGCATACTTACCTACACATAGGTCACAAAGCAGAGGTCCCCAAAATCAGAAATGACATGGAAAAAAATAAGAAGTAAGGATTAGATGTTTACTTTTTTCCAGTACAAATATTAGGAAACAGCGAAATAATAAATATTATTTAAAAAAAAAAACTAACCATTGTCATTTCAGTTGTGAGCAGCAAACATTAAACCTGTTGTTCAGTGATCCTTTGATAGAACAAGAGTTGCTAAAAGCAGAAAAATAATCAAATCTGGTTTCAAGGTTGAACTGATTCTGAGGGATAAGAAAAACTTCATTTTGTTGTAAAACATTTTCATGAAATCTAAATGAGATGATGAGCTTTTCTGCTCTAATTAAAAAAATATATTATTTTTGATCAAAATTGGGATGCAGCATTTTGCTTTCAAACTACTTATGTGACCATTTCCAGCCTTACAAGGTTAAAACTGACCAGCCTTTCAACCTTCCAGGCCAGGTTGGTTAGGGCCCTGAGCATCCTGATTTAGTGGGTGGCAACTCTGCCCTTGGTATGGTGGCTGGAACTGGAGGATCTTTGAGGTGCCTTCCAACTTCAGCTCTTCTATGATTCTTCATTCTTCCTAGAAGACAATAAACAATTGTTAAATGAAAATAACATGAAAAAAAAGGTAAAAAAAAGAAGTTTTTTTAGGAATCACAGAAATTACATACATTTTCTATTTTGCTCCTTGTACGTTTATTTTCTATAGCAATCTAGATGAAATCTAGCCGTTCATTAATAATTCCAGTCATTGCAAAATTTCGTATTTTTGGAGAATTTATATTCTAGCAAGAAAAAGTAGATGTTTGCTCTCTCCTGTCTAATTAGTAAATTGCTTTAGGGTCCTTGCATTACCTTAGAAGCCTTTACTTTTCTGCAAAATAGTTGACATTTATGATGTTTTCCCGTTTTTTTTCTAGGAGGCTTTGGAGGTGGTAAATTGTACATGACAGTTATTTAGTTGTCTAAAGTGCCACATAAATAACTCCTTACGTGTTCTGAGTATTCTTCAAAAAAATTCTGGCCACACTGAATGTAAAGGAAGTGAATAAAGCCAGACCACCTTCTCTTTTGAGAAAGTAATTTTGTTAGTAGTTGTATTGCATGATTTGTTAAATATAGTATGCAGCTTATTAGTAAAATAAATCTACAACCTTGGACAACGATTGCCCCCACTCACAAGTCCAAATGGGATTCAGAATTTCATTTAGGCAAGCCCAGTGTCTGGGAACTGCAGTTACTGGGATTTCATGGAACCACAGAAGGATTAAGGTCAGAAAGACCACTAAGATGATCTAGTCCAGCCATCAACCCATCACCAGCATACCCACTAAACCATGTCCCTCAGTGCCACATCCAAGTGTTTCTTGAATATCTCCAGGTACAGTGAATCCACCACCTCTCTGGGCAGAATTTCTTTCTAAGAAATTTTTCTTAATATCCAACCTGACCTCCCCTTCTCCCCATTACATCTTCTCCTATTTCAATAAAGGATGCTGTATTTTTGCAGAAACATGCCTCAATAAATTTACAATAGAAGTAATTCACCTCTACACATACTGAGGAAAACAATCACATTATTTCAGTGATTTATTGACTGAACAAGAAGAATTAACACAGCAAGCATGAGTATCTATAACTGTATCTGGGAATTATGTTTTAATTAATCAATTTCTCTAATATGTTCTCTAAGATTCCTGCTCAGGAGTTGAAAAAACTTCAAGCAGCTGCAAGGCTGAAAGACTCTCCAGACAGTTAGTGTCCTCATTGTGTTTGGTCTAGTTCAGTGAATGTCTCTGGTGACAAGTGCTTGTTGATGAAGCAAATGACTAATTGACACATTTAATCAAAACTCTTTATAATGGCAGTGGAAGAAATATTAAACTTGCTGCTTGTCTTTTTTTTTTTATATTAAGCACATGTGGAAACAGAAGGAGAGGAGAAGAAATACAATATTAAAATGATCATACAGATTTCTGGGCTTGAATTCAAAGTCTGAGAGTTACGAAACACTTTGTAAATCTGGTCTAGCAAAGAACTTCTCATGTCTGATAGCCAGTTTTCATCATATGTGAAGACATATAAGTGTCACAATAAGTGAAGACATTTTTTGATAAAACAAATTTGCATATCTACCTATATACTTGCCATAATTGGATTATATGTTATTAATTCTATGCACCATGTTCAGCTGTTGATTTACTTTGTCTTTCCAGTAATTTTTATCATTTCTATTCCAAACTCGTTTGATGGCTCATGGTGTGTTTGCATAGATGTTTCCACAATAAGTCCCAAAGAAGTCAGAACCTTTATTTTATACTGCACTAGAATTATTCAATAATACTAAGAAGAGCCAGTTTTTCTTTGATAGCGTCTAAACATTTAAATCATATAGAGAAATGTATCTTCCATCTCTCCTTCACTCTTCAGACACTTTCTGCTACAGCATAGAAGAGATCTTCAAAATGCCATTTAACTTCATGCCCTTGAGTGGGATTTCCAAGGCTTCTGAAATTTGGCCCCAGTAATGGGTGACAAAGGAAACCCTGAGTGTTTCATTAGTCGTAGATAATAAAGTAGTCTCCACAATGGTTAGGAGATACTCTCTGCAAAGCCTTGAATAATAGGAGTTAACATTAATTTAAAGCACTGAACCATTTTTAGTTGGTTATTTTCATGGCATAGCTGAGTACAAGTTGGAATATTTTTCTCATCTTTGTCTGATGTCCTAGGCAAAGATTTTAATTATATGTTTATTTGCAGTATGTGGTCCTGACACCAGATGTCACTGCATGATGCAGAGAACTTTAGAAGTGGTCCATGGTATGGTAAATAAATGGAGAGAAGGTGGTGCAAGAGCTGTTTGGAGCCATTTTTTTGCTATTTACTTACAGGTATTCTCTTGAAGAAACATATCTTGTACAGTAATAAAAATGACTCTTTACATCAATGATCCAAAGAATGAGTAGTAATGCATCCTTAAAACAGCTCACTTAATTATTTATCGTGACTTTATGACAACATGAGGAGGTTTATGCATCTTGAAATCCTTTATTTTAATTTGAAGCATCACTTTCTGAATTCATTGCAAAGATGCCCCCATAAATTATAGAACTGATGAAGCTGGTATTTTTAGCTTAATAATTTTCCATTAGGAAATTGCATTTACCTCTAATCACAAAAATCATGCTCAAATAACAATATCATTATTAATAATTACAAAACAACACAATATCCATTTAAATTATTAGCTAGAAAGCAAATACAAATCACCATATAAAAATGAAGATTGATTAACAATTATACATCCTCAGCCAGGGGAAGAATAGTTACAAATGATTTTTCAAGCAAAGTTAACACAAGTTATTTGTGGACAAGAATAGATATGAAGGTAGGGATAATTGTACGTCTCATTGTAGGTATCATCCACAATGACAATTATCCTTTCTGTTGTAGGACAGAGCTGAGCACAGCTTTCTCTCAGCTATGTCTGCAGAGAGACCAGGGACAGGAGGAGTTATAGAGCCTGATAAGGTATCTGCTGCTGAAATGGTCCTTTCAGACATCCACAAGGGAGAAAAGAGGAGAGATTTAACTTTCACTACAATTCTGAGAATGCTATTTCAAAGCAGTTAGAGGGCTTTCTGTGATTCTATACATGGTCGTGACTTCAAACTCTAAACATCTAAATCTGTATTCTTAATTTTTTTCTTTTCCTGACTGTCTTGATGCATTGGTGGTGAAGCATTTCTCCTTTTTTTTTTTTTTTCTGTCTTTTTTCCAGTCTCATGTTTATACAATCATAGAATCCTTAAGGTTGGAAAAGACCTCAAGATCAAGTCCAATCCCATCCCATCACCACCATACCCACTTAACTATGTCCCTCAGTGCCCCATTTCCACATTTCTTGAACACCTCCAGGGATGGTGATTCCACCATCTCCCTGGCAGCCTGTTCCAGTATCTTACCCTCTTTCTGAGAAGAAAATTTTCCTAATGTCTAATCTAAATCTCTACTGACTTCAGGCCATTGCATCTAATCTTATCACTTGCTCACCATAAAAAATCTTTGGGAGCTTGTAGCCAGGGATTATCTTCCTTGGAGAATAAAGAAATATTCAAGGGGCTAATACAGTGAGAGTTAAAAATATTGAAGTGAGAAAAATATTAATGGGTCTATAAACTCCACCAGAATTAAGTTTATTTCAGTAACGACATCCAGTCTTTACACTGGCTAGTAATATTTATCTAGTCAACAATAATTGGTTAAACTACATTTTGTAAGACCAAATGGGCAACTTCTAGTTGATAATCTGAGATAGTACATATGGGAGAGATATGGATCCATTGTAAAGCTGCCAGAGAAGGGCCTCAAAAATGATACAAGTGATAGAAAATCGCCCCTATGAGGACAGGCTGTGAGAGCTGAGGCTGTTCAGCCTGGAGAAGAGAATGCTTCAGGGAGACCTGAGGGCAGCTTTTCAGTATCTAAGGGCAGAAGAAAGAAGGGGACAGACTCTTTAGCTGGTTCTGTTGTGATAGGGATAGAGAAAGTTCAGATTGGATGTAAGGAAGATTTTTACAGTAAGAGTGGTGAAGCACTGGCACAGGTTGCCCAGAGTGGTGGTGGATGGCCTGTCCCTGGAGACATTCAAAGTCAGGCATTCATTGCAGAGGGTTTGGACTAGATGATATTTAAGAGTCACTTCCATCTCAACAATTCTTGTCATTCTTGAAGCCATGTGCAGGTCTGGCTGCTGGCAAGTGAAAACATTTAATTTTTATTACTATTTTGATCGAATCTTTTAATTCCATCTGGGTTGAAATGAACTTTCACAGGTCAAGTGCATCACCAAAATGCTATGAGAACTTTGAATGAAAAATGCAGTTCTCACAGAATGCTTTGTGCCAACCAGCAGCTCTTGGTAGATGGCAGCCATTTACAAGAAGATAAACAGAACTTTCTCACTGTGAGAATTTACATTTTGTTTTCCATCTCTTCTGCTCATTTTCTTCAGACTCAAGTCATTCAGTGCTAGAATGATGCTCTGATATGACAATGCCCTCCTAGAAATGATTCAGTTTGAAAACGCTTGTGGATTACTTGAAAGTTCTGAATTTGTAAGGCTGACACTTAAGCAATGGCAAATGAGAACTCCATTCAGCAGTAATCTCTGCAAAACAGCTACACGCTGAATTAGCTGAAGTCTAAATATCCCTACAGTCTTGATGCACAGATGTATTGATTCAGTTGTTATCTTTCTTTGAAATAAGAAAGAATGAAAGAAAAGCTTGGGAAGATGCATACAGATGTAGTGTGGACACAAATATTTTATCTTAACTGTCAGTGAGTTTTGCAGAAATTTTCATACTGCTGGCAGCCAGCTCCTTCCTCTATCAGTCTGTGTTTCTGGGTAGTTACCTGACTCTCATCAGGAGCACTTCTGAGTAATCAGTACCAAGACGAGGCCCTTGATGCTCTAAAACATTTTTGAAAGCATGATTTGTGTGATTTCCCTGGCAAGTGATAAGTAATTCAAGAATAACTCAGAAACCGAGGTCCTTGTCTATGCGACTGCAACAAACTCCTTCAAAGATGCCAACTGAAAATCTGGCATCATATTCTAACTAATATGTGTGAACAGGGCAGAGAAACTCAAAAGAAAAGATGCCTTCTAAATGCACTTGTAGGGGCCAGGAAAGTGAATTAGTATGTTGATGGATGAATGCTCACTTTAAGATGCAAGCAAAATCATTTGAGCCTACATTGCATTATAAACAAGCTGCCACCAAGCTACTGTATAAATCAACCCAGAAAGTGGGTGTCAGTTTCAGCTATGGAAGCAATCCAAAATCAACTGTCAGAGGGATTCTTCCCTCCTCCATCCTGAGACAGATGTGAAATAAAACAGGACTGATGAGTGCAAACCTCTGCATAAGTCACTGCAAGGCAAGAGACAAATGGCATCTCATCAGGAAGCCACTGTACTCAGCATCTCTCATTGCAAAAATTGTTGCAACTCTGGAAGATACTGGCCCATAAGAACTGAAATTCTGTGCACAAATACTTTTTTGTGCGTGATGAAAAAGTGTTACGGTCACAAAATGCAATTGGTCTGGATTTTCTGGGCAGTTATGACATGTTCTTGCTCTGTAGCTCCTGATTGTTAGAGGAGTGGCTTAACTGTTTTAATTCATTGAAAATCAGTCCAGAGCATAACCACTCTACATTTACAGCTGGTACTGGAAAAAAGCTGATTCTTATTGGATAGAAGGAAGGAGTTTTTTACAATAAGAGTGGTGAGGCACTGGCATAGGTTGCCCAGGGTAGTGGTGGATGCTCTGTCCCTGGAGACATTCAAGGGCAGGCTGTATGAGTCTCTGAGCAGCCAGATGTAGCTGTAGGCATCCCTGTCCACTTCAGGGGAGCTGGACTAGGTGACCTTTGACAGTCCCTTGCAATTCAAATCCTTGATCCTATGGTTCTCTAAGTCTGGGGTGGGCTGTGATATATGTCCACAAAGGTCAGCTACAAGCTGATTCACCCACCACAGACTTTTCCAGATTTCCAGATTTACATTTTAATTGTATAATCAAAAAATTTATAGAACAGACTAAGGTAAATTTGTTGGTTGCAAATGTCTTTGTTTGGAGAATAAAATCCACTTTTTTCCTATTTACCATCCACATCTATAGCAAGAATAAGCAATTGCTCAGAAGAGATTATAGACAAAATATATTAAGGAGGAACAGTTCTATTTTTTTTTTCTGATTTCACACAGGGGAAAATGATGCCTAGAATTGTTGAGTCAAAAGATGCATAAAACAGAACTCAGTCTTGCTGACCTGGGTTTGCATATCACCCAACAGAACAAAGAGCAGGATATCTCCCTTTCTCTCCTTCATACTGAATAATAATTTTAAGTACTAATTATCATTATTTATAAAAGATATTTTAAGGAAAGAAATAACTAAACTACTTGATATTTCTTTCTTGGATGTAAGTGCTTTTTTTTTTGTCCTGAAATTTTATATGTCTTATGAAAAATCAGGCAGTAGTGTATATCCACCTTTCACAACACTCACAGTATCATATCTGTTTTAAGAATGTAGAAGAAACTGTGATGCCAGTAACAAGGTACTGCTTTTGATTATCCTGCAAATCACTGAAATGCACAGAAGCATGAACAGAAACTGGAAACATTCCAAATGGAAGAGATCTCCCTGCCCACTAGGTCATGTCATCCTGCTCACATATGTGTCAGCCTCCGCTTTACAAATGGAAAGATTTTTCTCATAATATTCCTACAGTCTGTCCCAGAAAGTAAGCTTGAATTCTAAATTTGGAAACCTTTGTCTATGATGAGAACATAGTTTTATGAATATTTGTTAAACAATTAACTTTACTTGAAAAAAAAAATATGAGCACCTGAATTTTGCGTTAACACTTTGTCTTCAGACATGCAAGTTTCATTGAGAGACGTCAGCTATTATCCACAATTCTTTTCTTCATTTCAGTGCATTTCAGTTCAGGGCTTAAATACATTAAGCCTTACAGCCTTGAGAACTGATGCTACAGAAGTTGTTGTAAGGAAAAGATTTCAAAGGGATGAAGAAAGATTAGGTTCTATCTTGGCATCAATGGATTTTGTGACCTTGGGTAAATCTGTCCATCACAAAATGCCTCTCTTGATGCATCTGCTAAATAGAGATAGCAAAGTACACCACAACATTCACTGTAAGGTTGTGAGGACAAATCCATGAATCTCTTTGAAATGACAGAGATGAGAGCAACTAAAAGAGTCTGTAAAGTAAGTCAGCATATTCTAAAAGATTTGTTTAGTCCTGCAGCGTTGACCTGCTACAGAAACTGCCAAGCAACTTTTCCTTCACTATCCTACTCCTGTAAGCTTTAATCACTACTTGCCACTTCACTTTGATGAATATTTGGCTAGCTGGTACCATAGCCAAGCTTAATTTCTCTCCAAAATCTTCTACTCACAGTAATCATCAGAAGCAGCTCAAAGTCAATCAGCAGAGCAAGCAAAACTGAATCTTTTTGCCAAGGCCTGAGGCTATGCCCCAGGAGGGAAGTAGGAAGGGTCAAAACTTCTCTTGGACTTGATCCTTGTCTGTCCCTTCCAACTCAGGATATTTTATGATTCTCTAAAATCTAATGGCAAGTCCTAAATGGTAAAAATGCGTCATCCACCAACAGAAATTGTACAAGGACAACTTCGACTTCGAGACTGCTAAATTACCCTCATAACATTTACCAGCACTGGCATTGTTATCATGTAGTTGCACAGCTCCAGAAGCTTGCAAAATGGAAAGCACCCAGTGCAACCTCCCAGAGTCATGAGACTTTATTCAAAGTCCCTCACTCCGTGACTTTGATTAATTTTGTGTCTGTTGTACTTCTGGTGACCACTGGGGAGAAGACATCATGTATTCTGCTTTCTGACCCTTGAGTGCCAATCTTTGGCATAGATTTACTGATGTGCCATTCATCACACCTCCAAAGGGGAAAGAAGCTACTGTCTGTTTTCATACCTACCAGGAGGATATTCCTGGTAGATAGAGAGAGAAACATGCTTTACAGAGTTGAAACACATTATATGCAAGAAAAGATCTAATTTTGCTCTGTTTTCAGATAGGATGTCACTCTGCCTGCCATGACTGGGAGGCAGTTTCGTATCAGTGACAGCTCCAGTTGGCAACAGTGGCGACATTAAAATGGTGTCATTCACTTTTGAAGACTGAGCAAAAAAATATGTGTATATATTGATTCGTGTACTGTTGGGAAAAACTTCAGTGAAGGTATTGAGGCACTGGAAAAAGCTGCCCAGGGAAGTGGTGGAGTTACCATTCTTGAATCAAGAAACCATTCTCGATTATGTTTTCTGTGATGGTATATTGAGATGCCTCAGTTCAAGGCTCGGGACCCACATAGACAGCCATGTGGAAGCAAAGTTAACAAGTTGTCTAAAATCTCATATAGATTTGAGAGTTTATTTCTCCTCTCAAAAACAAACAAACGAACGAACAAAAAAAAAAACAAAAAACCTTCAGGTTAAATCTAAAGATATTGCAATGCCTAAAATACCACGCATTCATTGCCTATAATAAGCTCCAAGTTGGATTCTTGGACTTTCAACACAAAAATTTTCAAGCTGACATTGTCAAAATTGCAGCTCACTCCCTGTAAAGCAGGCAGTGATAACTTTTGGAATGCAACTGTCCACATGGGCTTTTCCCATGCATATTACGAAGAGAAAGCATTTGGTTCATCCCTGCTGTTTGAAATGCTTTGAGTTTCTTCCTTTCAGCCACCTGCATGAAAATTTCCTACCCTTGACATGTAAGGACTCAGAAGGACTCAGAAGAGGGATTGGATAAAAAAAAGTGAAAGAGAAATTTGCAGACATGGGTTGAGACCTACATAGAATGCGTGTTTCTCCCAATTTTTTACTTGCCATCAGTAGAAATACAATATTTGGTGATGAGATGTTGTCTTTTTCACATGTTCCAGGAAAAAATATCTTCACTTAATCAGTCACAAAACTGATTTCCATATTGCTGAGTTTCCTTTTAACTAAGTGTGTATCTTCCACATATGCTGGGAAATATGGTCACAGCTGATAGAAACTAATGATTTTTGTTAATTGTGCTGAGAGGAAAGGACAGCTTGTTAACGAGTGACTAATTGAAATGTGAGTTAATAATTCCTCAGATGAACTTGCCTGCATTGCCAGCCGCTTCTCAATTTTCTGTAGAGAGCAGTCTCAAAATGCATGTGGCAAGTTTTCTGCAGTTCCTAAGGCAAGTGAGTTCTAGTGCCTGAAAAATTGGAAATGCAAGCACAAAAGAGGAAAGAACTCTGAATTATAAACTATTGGCTGAAAATAACCACTCTAGCACCTGAAAGCTTGAATTTCCATCCACCCCAATCAGGTTCTATTCCTTAATCCGTGTGACAGTGTTTGAAAACTTGAGCAATGATCATTTTGGAAAAAAAAGTAAAGTTCATGTAATTCAATTTGTGTGAGGGTAAAGAGAGCAAAGAGGGAAGAGTTAAAGCCATTTGTGATGGCTTAACTAAAAATACCAGTACTATTAACTTATTCAATTTATCTATTAATTACTAACATGGGAAGAAAAAAATATAGTGATCTTTCTGCTTGTCCAGCACATGAAGGGGCATAATGAGAAATGCTTTCATCACAAGTGGATGTCTAAAATAGGCTAAATTAATAATAGAGTCCCTTACTGGTCCAAGAAAGCATGCAACTTTACATTGTATGGACATTAAATTAGATGAGCCAAATCCCTTGCTTCTAGGTCTAAGGTGCTTAGGAAACTAATACACTGTCTGGACCAGGTTCTGAGCAACCTCACTGAGCTGTATGTGTTCCTGTCCACTGCAAGAGAGATGGCCTACATGACTTTTAAGGGTCTCTTCCAACTCAAATGATTCTATGATTCTATGATTGTGCCCTATTCAGATGAAATCAGTCCTGTAGGAAGAATATTAAATCATGAAATGCAAGGTGACTTCTTGATCTAGATAAATGCAATGGAAATATCATATTCCAAACTCATTTTTTTTCATTTTATTGAATCAGTCACAAGGCACTACTGAAGTTAAGAAAGGCAAGCTGGTCCAGGCTTTGGTGTTGACTGCATAAGAAATGTGCAGTGTTTTGGACAGGTCATGAGATGTTCTTTGAGTACTACAGAAAAGCAGTACGGCTTTCTGCAGAGAACCTCTTTACCCTCACCCATATGTGTCTCTATTACATGAATGTGCATCCTTACTCTCTTTCTCATTTGAAAAATGTGCATCTACACTATTGAAGGGAAGAAGCAATTGGTCTTAGGCACGGCAAGCACTGTATGGTTCTCATGATCCACAACTCTCCCATACACCATACACCTTATGTCTGGACGCTGCTTGTATTACATGCATGTTGGAGTAGCCTGAAGCTGAGCAAAGGAGAAGGAATTTGGAAATGTCCTTCACAAGAAGAGTCATATCCTGTCCATGGCCCCAGCTGAGGAGGTCTCTGGAAAAATAGTGCCCAAAATGGCATGCAAACACCTCTTGAAGGAATCATTGAAGTCAACAGATACCCACAACTTTCAGTGCTTGCTGCCTGAGAAGTCATGTTTCTATTTTAATTGAGGCATAAAAGACTAAATGTCTTTTAGAGAGACTTTGTGCTTTTAGAATCAAATAAACTAAACCTTTCCTTAGACAAATCCATAATTTTCCAAAACAGCAGACAGGCACATACCTAAGCAACGAAATGAGAGTTGTTCCTATCTACTGCTAACAGCTGATATTAGCATCATATTAAGCTTTGCACAGATTCAGAGGAAAGTCAGTCCAAGCTTTGAACACCTTACAAATCAAGCACAATGCATATGATTGTCTGTCTGATATTCCCCAGACATCCCTCAGCCACTACCATGGAGACAATCTGGTCATGCAGTAAAAAACATCATACTCATGACGCAGGACCTTGAGCAATCATCAACCTGGGGTTGCATCAACCTCACAAATAAAAGTCTTCAACCATGGTAAGGGAAAAATAAAGGAGAGGATTAGCTGTCAAAGAAGGCTGTGCTCTTACTATGATAGCACTGTTTTATAAGTTGTGACATCATTTGTGCATTTCAAGAACGTTTTGCTCTGGGTCTTGTAATGCAAAAAAGTGGAAGTAACAAATTTAGGTAACAGGTCAGTTCTCCAAGGAGAAGATGGAGTGCCTCATCAATCATTCCATATTTCCTTATTTCTTTCAGATCACAGCATCACCAGTCATTTAAAAAGTATTCATAAATGTCATTAATGGATTATCAGTGCATCTTGAAAAAAGCTACATTTATTTATGCATGGATTACCAATTAAATTGAGATAGATATTGAAATTAATAAGGACCCAGTAAAATGTAAAGTGCACAATTGATTTTAGATCCTCTGCTATATGCACAGCATGTAATTACTAGTAGTAAATCTGAAATGAAAATATGAGCACTTATGAGATGCTTCAGTGCAGTTGTTCATTTAGATCCGCATAAATCCAGGGGACACACATTAGAAGTGCCAGAACTGGCATAAAAGAGCTAAGTTATAACTGCAACCTTCATGCAAGGAAAACAAGAAAAATCTTTCTACAGCAGAAAAAGGGAAAAAATATATATGCACCCCTCATCTAAGAAGCTAATTGCCATATACTGATATTTCTATGTTGGGGGGTAAAAATGAATAAAATAAGTATTTGTTAGCACAACACTGAGTACACAATAAAAATGCCAGGAGATTCAGAGAATAACATTTACTTAGTTTAGACAAATAAGGTAGATTGGTATACAGCAGTGCATCTAGAATAACCAGTAGCCAGAATCATCAGGTACTTCTTATTGCAAATGATATTTTTGTAATGCAGCTTGGGATGTGTTTTCCTTGTAAGTGATTACAAATTTCTGTGATTCATGCAAAGTTATGTTTTGTTCTGTTGAAGTTCAAATTTTATGCCATGCTAATCATCTCAGTACCTGAACTACTGATACATTAGGATTTCACTTGCATTCGAAAAAATTTTTGTAGGCAAATCCTTTAGCTTCATAATCTGTTGCTCTCTAAGTGAGCATCTGTTTCTCTCAGCGCTCTTCAGCTTCAGTAGAAGAATCACCTGTTGACCCATACTCTTGTCAAGTATCAAAGGGCCACAACATAATGGATATTAGGGAAAATTTCTTCTCAGAAGGAGTGGTAATGCATTGGAACATGATGCCCAGGGAGGTGGTGGTGTCACCATCCCTGGAGATGTTCAAAAAAAGGTAGATGTGGCACTGAGGGGCAAGGTTAGTGCACATGGATTGGTGATGGATTGGTGTTGAGACTAGATGGTCTTTTCCAACCTTAATGATTCCATGTTCAATGGCCTACAAAAGTATCTAGTGGTGTCACTATAAATGTTTTAAGGGAATCATTCCCACTTCCACCTTTCAGTCCACAGTGGTATAGGTTTCCCACAGGTCCTGTGGCCCATGTGTTGAATAGCCAAGGATATCCAACGTGTAAAGTCAAAGGCCAAAATGGATACACCTAAGTGCCTCAAATTATAACAGAATCCTCTTTTTAGTTTGTTCAGCTCTGTCCTATCTGTACAATCATACTGTCTACTTGTATAGCCAAGTAACGTATCTCTGTAGTGATGCATTCCACTTAAGGCTGAGAAAAGTTGTACTGCAAAAGCTCTCAAGCAGAGTGCCACTGGGGTGTAAATCTCAGTCCAACATTAGGTCCTAACCATTAGCTAAGGACATAACGTTCTTCTCTGTCATCTGTAATTAATGGGATGGGCAAACAGAGCACATCTAATGATATTTGGCTGCTACATTACACAGCTGGAGTTGTCTTACGAAAAGACAGTTCCTTTCTTTGATTTCAGGTTTAGAGCAAACACGTTGCTTTAGAGTGGATTATTCACTTGGGAGCATGAATGGAAATAATATCTTCGATGTTCCAGTGTTTGAATGGGAACAAAAGAGACTTAGATTCTCTATCTAAATTTCATGGGAAGATAATTCAGACTTCAAAAAACTGAATAGTAGGCTTGGAATACAGACTTTTAAATTTATTTTAATAACTCTGCCCACAAACGTTTTTTGATCAATGGAAATATAAAGCAAACAAGAATCAGCTATTCTTCATAAGATAAAAATATTTCTGTCACTCCAAAATCATCTCTGTGGACTGTAGGTCTCTGTGCAGTATGCTAGAAGAGGATTTAAGGTATACACAAGATTTAATCCCCTTGAGTAGTCACTCAACAATTACTTTTGCAAAAGAGGTTGGTAACAGAGTTGTAAAGGGAAGTAAGAAGAAGTGCCCCTGAGTACGCAATATGTGAAAAGAGCCACTGATTTCAAGAGGTGCCTGGATTAAAGTTTCTCTCTGCTTTGTGTGCTGAAATTTTGCACAGAATAATTGGGTCTCAAACATAAAAAGATGAATATAGAACAATACTATAAACATTATTAATGATGGTGATAAGAGGGTCATTTGGATCCCATGAAGGCATTTTTCTAAGTATATCTGAGGAATTATACAAGTTAATTGCTCCTTCTTAGCTGCTCCACAGGTGGTACAAACTGAGGCCACTGTGGATGACCACTGACATCTGTTTTTAGCTATGTGAAATACAGAAATAATAAATCACAGAAGAAACATATATAAGTTATTCATGTATTTACACTTTTTTCTTGATCTTTTTCCCTATAATCCTATCCTGCCATCATGACCACACTTGAAAGAAACACTGTCCTTACATATGTCTTGAGTGGCTGGTGAGTCAACATGCAACAACCATCCACCCTCACTGCTTTGGGACAGGATGTACAACTAAGCTCAGAAACCTCCATACCTTACTTGAATTCAGTAGAAAAATATTTAAATTTTATTCAGTGGAACATGGTAGTGAACTCAGGTAAAAAAGTAGAACATCAAAGCCAGCCTCACCTGACATTCACAGCTCAGCTATCTCCAAAGAATTCTGCCCTGCTTATTCCTACTGGAGACGTGTTGGTTGTAGTATTAAAAAAAAAAAAAAAAAAAAAAAAAAAAAAAAAAACTAAGTCAGGTGGTGAATCAAATATCAATTAGCACCTACAATAAACAGGGATATTTGATATTTTATTTTCATATTAATTTTAGCCAACATTTTCCCTAAATCCTCTGTACAGTAAACTATAAATCCAGCTAAAAATCAATGTTTTCAATAGAAGATGATCAGATTACTGAATCTTTATGTGAATAAAAGATACATTATCATAATGACCTTAAATGTAACAGAGTCCTCACACTCCACAATCACATTCCTGCTGTCCTAAAATGTTGTGCTCTGATCCATATAAAAATATACATTTGTGCATGTTCATCTATTTATTCTCCACATCTTTCTTTGTGTATCTCTATCTTAGTTTTTTCATAATATTATGGTCAGATAACTCAGTCTTTACATTTTAGTAATTAAGAATCTATTCCAACCTCTTGATTCATTGCAAATTCTTGACACTAAAATTACATTATACTAGACAGACCTGTGCTCTAGGTGTCAGAAAGGAAAAAGATACAGGAGTTCATCACCAGCATCCCCACTGAGTTGCAAATTGGTCCTCAAGAGAATCTCAGCAAATATTCCCACAGCATCCAAGACCTTTATGAATTGGGAGTGAAACAATCTAAATAGGAAAGTGTTACTTTCTGTACACTGCATTTGCATTGTTTTAAGTCTGTTTGATCTCAAGCCATGGTAACAGCTAATGTATTCTCCAACTGGGAAGCAGGCACCTTCTACCATACATCTGAAATACTGAAGTTATCAACTTGAGTGGATTATTAAACATGTTAACTCCTTGTGCCCAGGGTACTGGACTTTTCCAGACCTCTTCAGTACATGATTATTAAGCCATATTGTTTTAAATCCAGAAAAGTACAAAAGATATGAGGAATGGGATGGGCATAGGCCAAGAATTCAATGTCTCTGAGCAGGATTGGCAGGTATTTTTATGACTTCACAAGGAAGCAAAGCTAATGCTTTCATGCTGTGTGTTCTCTGCTGATCTGTTTTTCCCTTGCTTTGACAGTATCAATCTGCTTCATTACATAGGCAGAAAACTTGAAGATATGAAAGCCTTTAAAGTTTAATGAAAACAAGTCTCTTCAATCTGAATTCATGACAAATCAAATGCTTGGTAACCATAGAATCATAGAATCATTAAGGTTGGAAAAGACCTCCAAGATCATCTAGTCCATGACATCAGTCATCCACTTACCACCAATAATACCCACTAAATCATATCCCGAAGTCTATATCTGCAGTCTACACAGGAAAGAGATGTTATAAACCCACAAAAAATTCAGAGCTTGTAGCCTAATGGTGGGCATAAACAAACGCAAACAGGAGCTCCCACCTTCTTTTTTCCAAGTAGGTCATTGAAACCAGTGCCTCCTTATTTCCACCATTCAGTGAAAGATTTGTTCTAAGGGCATAGCAAGAAACATGAAGCTCCATACCTGTAGAACATTACACCAGAATGAAATTATAAGGAGTTGAGCAGCAAGCTTGTTTTCAGAATATCCAATGCTGAGCAAAGTTCCTATTTCACAGAATGTTTCCATATTGACAGATTTGCAATCCAAATTGTAAGAAGATGGTGGAGGGAGGGAGATTGCAGCAGGAAGATGTAAACTGACTGCCACCAGAGTACATCCTTGAGCAGTGGCATAGTCAGGACCAGAAAACATGTCAATACAAGAAAATTTGTGTCCCAAAAACAAACTAATAAGCAAAAAAAAAAAAAAAAAAAAAAAAAAAAAACCACAACAAAAAACACAAAAACCAAAACAAACAAACAAAAAAACCCCAACCCAACAAAACAAACAAACAAACAAAAAAGCAGTGTTCCCAGAACTGGATCTAAGTGTTTCCACTCCAGCTCTCTTGTAATTATTTTATTCACTGGCCATGGAGTTTTTAGGGATTAAATATGTGCTGAAATAATAAAGATTGTTGAAGTCTACAACAGCCTTACATGACCGCAGGGTAGACTTCTTATCAAGCAGCCATAGGCTTCCTTGGAATAAATGAAGACCAAGTTAATAAGATCAAAGAGTTTTAGAGTATAAAAATGCACTCACATATTTTGGAGATGCAAAAACCTGAAAATATACTGCACTGCAGAAGCCAGCATAACTGAATGAAGCCCACCACATGTCAACATGTCAACAGGCCCAAGAGCAAACTTACCTGGGATGCAGGTGGGGATATAATGAGCAAGGGTGGCTGTATCCAGACTGGAGTTTCCTTTTCTGCAGACACGTTCCAGAGGGTTAGCACCACCTAACAGCAAGCATTTCCAGGTGAGGGATTACTAAAATATACTCCAAAGATCTGAATAAAAGAGGAGACCTTCCCTTGGTCACAGCATGTGAGGAATCAACTATCTGTTCCAGGACACGTGGAGCTGAGGACACATACAAGATGAAGAAACAGTTCTTCTGTCTGCCTGTCGGCTCTTCCTGGAAAGACTTGGCAATTTCAAATGTGCTTTTTGCATCAATTCTGAATGCATAAATTCTGTTCTTGCTGCCACAACCCTGATCTGTCTCCCTGGCTGCTTTATATTACCTTCAAGAGTTTTCTTAGGTTTTCTCTCCTCCTCTGTCTGGATCAATATCAGAAAGGTATTTAGTCACATCAGCAAAGCAATCCATTATGTGAAGCACCCTCCTGGCAGGAAAAGCCATTACATTTATTTTTCTAATGCAGCTGAGTAGACATTAATATCTGTAATTAACTATTTAAATGCAGACTAACTGCTTCCTCTGTGTTCATATCATACGTAGACTGCAGTGAAAATAAGTCTTGAAATCATGTTATCATCATCCCACTTCTTTTTCTATTGACACATGGTTCTTGGCATGATGGTGCTTGCCTTGATGCTATACTTACACAAGCCTGATTAAGGACATGTATTTCTAGAGGTGAAAAAAATGTTGTCATAATCATCATCGTGTGTGGGTATCATGTGTATGTCAAGATTGTCTTCTATTGATGAGAATCAAGAATTCAGATTTTAATTTTCAAGCTTATTAAAGAAGGGCAGCTCTGAAAGTAATGTTATCTATTTTATTATCTTGACCCACTTTTTTAAATTATTATTATTTTGGTAGCTCTGTACAAAGATGAATATCAGCCTCACTGAGTTGGAAACACTAGTAACAATGTTAGAGCATTGCAAAGCTTGTTCCAGGTAGGTCCCATGAACATTCAAGAACAGAAAGAACACCATATGCAAGTTTACCAGGATCTATTCAAATAATATGATGCTGAGGGTGACCATTTCCTATCTCTGGTGACGAGACATGATGTCACCACTACCAGCCAGAGTCAAAACGGCAGTCCATGTGTGGCAACATGTGAATTCCCCATCAAATAAAAAGTTCAAGACACAGCCCTCAGTGGGTAAAGTGATGTGCACTGCCTTTTAAGATAGAAAATGGGCGATCTTTCTGGCTTTTCTAGAACTTCGACTAACCATCGACTCCGACCACTACATCACGATGCCGCCTTAGCTGAAGGCTCACACTTCCAAAGTTAGGCCAGAGAAGAAGACAGTCCTTATCCTGCAACACAATGACATCAGGACCCATATCAGATGGAAGACTCTGGAGCACATTGCTAATGTTGGCTGGACTGTCCTACTACAGTCAATGCATGGTCCAGGTTTGGCACCTTTTGATTTCCATCTGTTCATGCCAGTGAAAGATGGACTGTGTGGACAACATTTTCCTAGTAACAATGTCATCGTAGAAGCTGTGAAACAGTGGGTGCTCTCCTCTGGTGCAGGTTTTTATGAGCGTGGCATGCAAGCTCTTGTTCATCACTGGTGTACATATAAGATACACTAGCTATGTACAAGACACATAGCTAATGGAGGTCACTACATTGAAAGACTGTTTTGTATCCAAGAATTTGTTCTATCAGGTAGTATTATTATGCATCCATTATAGATTCTTATAGATAGGAAATAAATGGGAAATATTATTTTTGGAGCAATCTACATACTTGAGTAGCCAGAATTCTCATATAGAAAGGTTAGATGAGTTTGGGTGGGTGTCATCCCCATATAAACTTTGGAATTTATAATAATTTTTTTTATCAGGGAAAAGATTGGGAAAATCTGCTTTTATACCTTAGATTTTCTGTAATGTTGGAAGTGAAAATGATAAATACATGTTAGGTTTTGCTTGTTTGTTGTTTTCTCTACCAAAGATTTCGAAAGAAAAGAATGAAGAAAGAATTATTAGCTTCATAGGAAAAAAAATAAATAAAATAATTCATTTCCTTAGGAAAATCAAAAATCTCACAACACCAAAAAAGAAATCTCTGAGTTCTGTCTCTTTTAGTCCTCCACATAAAAGGAGATGTGGAGGTATCAGTCAGCTCTACTGTTTAAGAACAGATAGTCCCTCTTTGTGTCTTCTGCTCACCCACCTGCTGATCCAAAGCCATAGAGATGTTGTGGGGGTCAGCCCACCAGCTCCTGATGTAGAGAATATATTTCTACGGTTGGTGCATCACCTGAGGCAGTCAGATGCTCCATAGTTCCATTTGCACTATCACGTTTCTTCTGTTCAGGCATCTTCAAGACTCCCATATGACATCCCCTTCCTCCATTTTCACTCCCTGTTTCATATCTATTACCTCATGCTTTCTGCTGAGTACAAAATATTTTGCTTCAAACTCTGCTCTCAAGTGCTCTTTTTCTCTTTGAAATCATCCCTTTAAACCGGTCTGTTCAAATTGACCTTCATGCCTTTCTCATAGTAAATGATCCATCCATCTGTTTTCCAGTTAAGTGTTCTGCTTTTAAGCTGCTTTCCCACTGAAATGAAACTTAGGTGATATTAGTAACCTTGCGTATGTCTGTATGTTGCACTGCCAATAACTTCTGAGCTCATTAACCAGAACGACAGAAGAGCCTGAAGCCTCACAGGTAATTAAAGTTCATGCAAATAGGAGGCTGAATGTGTGAGATGTCTTACAGACACCACAGTTACAGGGAAAATAAACATAAGCATAAATCTTAGAATGCACCAGGGAATACACATGGGACAGGGCCTTGTAAAGATGCCCCAAGCATAAGAAAAGCTTCAGTCAGAGTTTAGGCCTTGCTTAAAGTCAGAGCCAACCTACAGCAAAACAAGCATCCATAGGCTAAGAAATGAAATTTGTTTCACAAGTCTTAAATTAAACTTTGGATTCATTCAGTGTGGTATCTTAATAAGGTTTGAATGTCCTTCAGAGCTAAAAGATAGCAACAAAGTTTAGGCCAATAGAAGTTTTACTAAGTTTTTTCAGTTTATTTCAGATTCAATTTAGGTTTAATTCAAAATTTGGGAACTATTTTTGTTTTCTTGCTAGTCATCTGCTTTGTTTTTATGAATCCAAATTCACACAGTGACACTTTTTCTAAGGACTATGCCCTGCACATTTATTTAGCCAAAAATAATACACTGGACAGTGCTTACTAGTTTTCAGCCTCCTGTCAAATTTTTCTTTCTTTCTATTTTTTTTTTTTTTAATTATTTTAATCATCAGCATCTTATACTATCTGCTATAAAAAGTAAATTTCATAAAAACATAGAATAATAGTAACTTATAATGGTTTGTGTCAGAAAAGACCTTAAAGATGAGCTCTCTGTCCTGAGATGAGACTTCTCCCATAGGTCAGGTTCCTTTTGAGGATCCATCCAATCTGGCCTAGAACACCTCCAGGGTTGGGGCATTGACAGTTTCTTAGAGCAGCTTGTGCCAGTGCCTCATCAAACTCTGAGTAAAGAATTCTTCCTAATGTCTGATTTAAATCTTCACTCTTTCCACTTAAAACCATTAGCTTTTGTCCTACTACTACAGTGCCTTAAAAAGAGTCCCTCTCCAGCTTTCCTGTAGGTCCCCTTTATGTGCAGGAGAGCTGTTACAAGTTCTACCTGAACTCTTCTCCAGGCTGAACAACCCCAACTCTTTCAACCTTTCTTCACTGGCCAAGGTCCCTCTGGATGGCATCCCACAACACTCAACTTGGAGACATTTGCCAACTTGCTGAAGGGGCACTCAATCCCACTATCCATGTCAACAACAAAGTTGTTAAATAGTAGTGATTCCAGTAACAACATCTGAGAAATGTGACTTGTCACTGGGAGACATTACAGTGAGGAACATTAATCATCCCTCTACTGAGCATTTCCAAATAAAGCCAACCTATAGTTATTATGTTATCATGTAATGAGATTCTGATCCTAGCTATATTATTCTAGATTTCTAAGATTAGAAATTGAAGACATATGCTAAGTTTCTCCTCAGTCATACAGCCTACCTAACACCATTTGAGACAGGAATTCCTTTCCATTAGACAACAGAAAGGCAGGAAAGAAGATTGCATTAAATTCTCACAGAAGCCTTCATTTGAAATTATCTCTTAGGATGTTACAAATTACTGGAAAGTCAGTTTTACGGGGAAACCTCACTGCACATTTTCTGGTAATTCATTTTATCTGAGTATTGTCTCAGCAAAGCCAAAATGATGGGCTGGACAGAGCCATGATGTGAGGATGATACTCATACATGTAGTTTTTGCACAAGCAAAGTTATGAAGGCTTCAGGATTTCTGCACTGTCTCTATCAGACATATTCATGAAACATGGTCTCAGCCCATGACAAGTATTTTCATCCTATTGGTTATTGAAGCTAGGCAATCTTAAGTTCTTTACTATGGGAGTGGTGAGGTGCTGAAACAGGCTTCCCAGAGAGGTTGTGGACGCCCCATTCCTAGAGGTGCTCAAGGCCAGGTTGGATGGGGCCGTGGGCAGCCTGGCCTGGTATTAAATGGGGAGGTTAGTGACCCTGCACATGGCAGGGGGGTTTGAGCTTCATGATCCTTGATGTCCCTTCCAACCCTGGTCATTCTATGATTCTATAAAGAGAGCAATGAAAAAGTGACATTTACTGTGATATTACAGCAAAGAAACAGGAATTGCTGGAGAAAAAAAATTTCCACTTTCCTACCCATACAATAGCTTCCATCATCATTTGTTGGATTGCACTGTTGTTACCTGTAAATGATTGACCAATCTCTTTAACACAGTGCAGACTGCTGAATTTTTTCCTTCATTCGCCTTCTTTGATTCAGTTTTTGTTCCCCTATTTAGCAATCAGCTACTTTTTTCCTGTTAGGATTTGCTTTTTTCTTCTATGAACTATTGGATTTACTTACATGGTGATGTCAGAAGATTCATAAATACAATGCTTGTTAAATATTTGTGTGTGTGTATGTGCTCCTTTCTTCCTTATTGTTATGACAATAATGATGATTATTAATGGTAGTACCCTAGCACAGGTCTACAATCTGACATGGACTAGTTCAAAGGGAACAGCAGGCTGCAAAGAACAAGATAAGCTATGTACACCCTAACTTACAGTGACCTTTCTTTCTTCTAGAGAAACTAGTAGCTTAAGAAAAATCTCCACAGTCATAAATCACTATCACTCATTGCTATTTGGAAAGAGCTGGATGATTTTGGTACATTTATCATGGTTTAAGGAATTTTGACATGTTGTTCTACTCTGAATGTAAAAGTTCTGTTCTTTGTAGTTGTATTTTTTTTTTGCCACACGTTTCAGAAGGTTGCTCAGAAAAGTGACAAAGCCAATTGTCTTTGAACACTTGGAGGAGAGAAAAGGCAAATTGTCCATGCTCCTTGTGGATAAAAACACTGAAAGAATTTGGCCTTGACTACAGAAGCTTCCGTGGAAGATTAGGAAAATAAGAGCTCACTAAATAAATGCCAGATTATAATTACTACTGATGACTACTTCATGATTCATTCTAGGCACCTCTTTAAAAAACATATTATCTTTTAACAAAGCTGTTGTAAACCACATGTGGAAAAAATAATGAAGAAGTAAGATTTTACCGATTTCTCTATTTCAATTTGTTTTGGTTTTTTACAGATTGACAGTTTCTCAATGGTAAGTAAATAATTTATTGAAGATAAACAATTAAAGAAAGAATGAGAAAAGTGTCTACATGTTATAAAAGTACCTGTGAATTTCTGAGAGAAGGTGATCAGAAGCTAGATTTTTATTAATTTAACTGAAACTAAATACTTTCACGTTTGATATGATTTGAATCTGTTTTAACCTTCTGCTTGAATTCTAGTTCATGTCTTTTTTCTCCTTCTCTCTTCCATTTGGTCCCAGGAGGAAAAAACAAACAAAACAAAACAAAACTTCAAATGGAGTGCAATGACAAAATAAAAACATCGTACATTATGAAAGCTGCTTTTTCTGTAAAATAAATGACTTGATAAATGAAACCCGAAATCAGAAGATAGAAGCCTCAGATTGACCATTCATACAGAGCAGGATAACAAACCTCTCACATCTAGAAGGACCTTGAGACTTGTGTATGAGCAAATTGTTCCTATCATGGGTGAAAGCTCATGAAGTCAGAGTCTGCAAAGATGAGTTTCTGTATGTGATGCCCAAAAGCCACCACTTTCAGTGGCTGCCAGCTATCCTGACAAGGTTTTCTAAGGGCAGATAGAGAAATTCATATGAGCACAAATATCTCTACTCATTAAGATTTGGACAAAAGGGACATATAAGTCTGGAATTTAATGACAACTTGAAAGAAAAATTATATTAAAACATCATCAGTAAAAAGCAATACCACCATTGTAACAACACACTCTAGATGAAATAGATAATGGAACTGAGAAATCATTAAGCAATGTGAAAACAGATCCTCTGTATAAAAAAGAACTCTTAGAATTATGTACAATAATTATAACTCCTGTCTATTACTCTGGTGCCCTGACTTGACCTCCTTGCTGTTGTCAAGCTCAAAGAAAGTATTGGACCAAAATCTGAATTTTGATTGAGTTGCCCTAATGAGCAGAAAACATTTATATAAATGAAATAAGGTACATCAATTGCATGCTGAAAAGCAAAGACAATAGAAGCTATCAAAATCCAAGCAGTAATTTGTTTTTGAAAAGAAAAAGAAATTTGGATTTGCATAATCTTGAAATATAATCATTGTAGCTTGAAGAAACTGATTAAATTTGCCTGCAAATTTCCCCGTTCCCTATGTTATTGTTGTGGTACAAGACTGGGCAAACTGTTTCTTGAGTACAATACATTAGCAGGATTTATCTTCTTGTTCATGACTACAAATTGCATTTAATATGTTTAGGTTTTTTTTTTACATTTCTTTGTGACTTGAATTTTTTTCTTGCAAGCATGTGGACTAAATTTCTGCTAGACTTCTCAGAAACCTGTAATGATCTTGCATCTTGTCCATCTACTCATTTTGTTGTATGTTTGGTTAACACATATTATGTGGCAATGTTTATCAGTTTTGCTTTGCACATATTTTCTATCTAAATTGACTTTCAAAAATGTGAGATTCACCTGTGTAGACCTAGCAGGTACTGATATTTCTGTGTCATCTTAATTACTTTGATTAATTTTATTGATGCCAAAGAGTACACGTGAAGACTTCCCTCTACTTGGTGTGCCGTACATAACACAGAAAAAAACAACAAAAGGTCTTGGTTCCTGCTCCAAACACACAAAAAGTAAAAATGTATTCATGACCTCAGTAAGGTGCCTCATTTCAGGGTCTAGGTGAAAAAAGAAAGTTTTAAAGGATAATATGAGGAAGAACAGTGCAATTGTTGCTTGCTGCTTGAGCATGAGCAACTGTTGAAAATTGAGCCAAATGGTAGAAAAGTTGTTGTTTGAGGATAGCACGCTATGAACTTGTCATCTCAGAAGCATAAAAGAGGGGACAGGCATTGGACAAGAGCTTCTCTTTTGTTTCTGTACTGTTGAAGGCTTATTATTTTTCCCCTTATTGCCCAAAAACAAAGAAATGGTGATATTCTAACAGAATGCAGAGGGAGACAAGGTGTAAAGGGGTTGATGCATGCCCATGAAGTGTGTTAATGAACTGACTACAGCTCTATAAAGGCACAGAACAATTACTAAATTCGCCAACACCTTACACTCCTCCAGTTGGAAAATACAGGACCCATGATATCATCTTCCCCTGAGACTGAGAGTTCATTTAGAGCTGCCTAAAAAGGCAAACAGATCTGAGGAGGTGGCAGTGTGGTCTCAGCCTGTGAGCATTACAGCATTTTACGTTGAGATCTGATCTCCAATGCACATTACATCAATCACACTTCTGGAAAGTGAATAGTTACTTCCTAGCTGGTGGCCTTACAGTTCTCAGTTGGAGAGACAACTACACTTGGAAGCATAAATGCCAATGATAGAGGAGTGGAAGGTGAGAATATTGGAGCTGGCATTTAGAGTGTGTGTGGCTGGAAGGTTATAGTGCAGCTGTAAATGGTTCTGTAACTACAGAGCAGTTCAGTTTTACAAGCAAAGACTCCTGTTCTGTTATTGTCCAGCATTCAAGATGTGATAGAGTAAATGTTCACTAAAGATTTAGCAGTCTGGCCTCTTGTAAGAAATACAGCTGGAATAGGGTCACAGGTTGCTGCGCTTTGCTTTATTAATTGTTTTTGCTGGGCTCCAGGTGCTCAGTTCTGCTGAAGTGTTAGGAACAGATGCACCTGTAAAGGAAGCAGGCTAACAATGAGAAAATAAAGAGATTATTACTGTGCCTATGGAAATGCACGTCTCACAAGGAAAGTTAAAAGGTATTTCACAACTTGCAAGATTTCACTCCTAAAAGAATCTGATCTCAGGAGCACTTCCAAACTTTGGGCTTAGAGGGTTATTTTTATTTTAATTTGTCTCCTGAGGCAAACTCTTTTGAGCAGAGTTTTTAAGGACAAAGCAAAGGACTTTGAAAGCATCTTTAAGCCCACAACTGCAATACCTGCTACTACCTAAATCTCAAGTATTTAATGGTTCCTAAAAAAATATATTGCCTTGTTAATGCCTGCAGCAAAGCATAGAGTTTATGGTTAGAGAACAGTAATGCCCCTTTAGCCATCTGGCCAGCAAGAATACAATAGGGTGTTTGATAACACCCATTTATGTGTCTGCAGGAGATGGCTGCAATAAAAAGAAAAAACAAGTGCATTTATGGGGGGCTGCAGTTGGGTAGTGAGCCAGACAAGGCACCATAAGAAATTTTATAAAAATCCCTATGGCGCAATCACAGAAAACTCCACTGCTTTCAAAGTCAAATGGAGACTGATGATTTCTGTTACATGATGCAAATAGTTATTTCAACCCAACGTGAAGATGTCTGAAGAACTCTGAGGGTCCGAGCCACCCTTCTATTCACCAAGTCATGCAATAGTTGAAAGATTATGGAAATTATTATCCAGCTTTTACTCCTTAATTCTATACATATGATGGAAAGATTCTTATTGACTTCATTGGATTTTCAATTAGGGTTATAGTCACCAAATCAAAGCAAAACAATTGCAGGGCAGAGACTAAACCTGCAGATCCAGAAAGGATCTGAGAACAGCATGAATTCAGAGAAATGTTTAGGTTGAAAAATCTTTCGTTCATGAGTAAAGTAATCCACTCCTGAAGTCTGATTTTGTTATACTGAGCTTACTACTCAGATTCAGTTGCTGCTAACTAACAGAAATAGATAATATTTTGACACTGACTGCTCATGTATGTATCCCAGGAATTCATTTGCATCATTACATAATCTGCTGACCATATGAAAGCCATAACTACATTCAGAGCATGTGTTTTTTCAATTCCAGACTCTGCTTAACAGTATGATAGTTTGCAGCTGCAGTAAAATAATACTTTTTTTTTTTTTTGTCATTTTTCAAAGAATCCTTCTAGGAGTATGAGTTTGTATTCTCGACAGTAGAGTGCAGCTTAGAAACAGCCAGATGCCTTGGGTCCCTAACAGTTATGTTATCTGTAAACTCCTGGGGGATAATTTTACCGTATTGGGAACTATGTTTTTATATCTGCTGCACAGAATTTTTCAACTTGGACATATTCTGAGACATAAAATCCAGTCTCTCCTTCAGGATGCTATTTAGAAAGGACATCAGCTCTAGAAAGTTTATGTTTTTAGATAGTCATCCAGCCTGTTCTATTCCAGTTCTTATATCACAGCCATTATTATATCTCAGATTATTGCCTGCATCACTGTAATATGTCTGTATTTCATAGAACACAAACTTTGATTTCCAGGAGTGATGGATACTGCTATTTATTGTTCATTCGTGAGATGACTCTTCTCCTTCAGTTTTAGTACTGTAATCAGAATGACGAAATGTTTCTGGTTGAAAATATTATCTGTCAATAAATGCAGTTTTAGGACAGCCGAAATTGGTCTTACATTCATATGAAAACTTAAGTAGAAGTTATTTTACAAAAGAAGTAATAAATAGAAAATTATAAAGAAAAGATAAAACATTCCAGTTTTTGTCTGGAAACAAAACTTATGGGACTTTTGGGGGGACATTAGGAAGCACTAAAAGGAGTAAGAACAAAAAGAGGCCAATATAT
Source organism: Centrocercus urophasianus (assembly GCF_019232065.1). Lineage (NCBI taxonomy): Eukaryota > Metazoa > Chordata > Aves > Galliformes > Phasianidae > Centrocercus > Centrocercus urophasianus. The sequence goes on from NW_024884253.1 coordinate 2,389,584, forward strand.
GCATCTGTTCCCATTAACCTAATTTTTCTCACTATAGAAAAAGAGAAATAATTTTCCACACAGTTGTCACTTGACTTGGCTTCCACATTCTTCCTATTCCTCTTGAGGACTAAGAAGATTCCCAAGTCTTAATCCACTACTTGTACACCTGAATAGATATTTTACCTTGACAGCAATTTTTTTTAATTTCTTTTTTCTCTAGAGCATTCATAGAATCATGGTATCATAGAATTGTTTGCATTAGAAGCGACCTTAAAGGACTCTAGCTCAGCTACTCTGCAGTGAACAGGGATATCCACAGCAAGATCAGGTTCCTCAGATCCCCATCCAGCCTGACCTTGAATGTCTCCTGGGATGAAGCATCCACCACACCTCTGGGCAACCTGTTCCTGTGGCCTCACCACCCTCATTATATAATTTATTTCCTTATATCCAATCTAAACCTCCTCCAATTTTTATAAGCCCAGATATTTTACTAATAAGAATCTCTTTTGCCCACTTATATGGCTTGACCCAACATCAGATTTATCTGGAAGAAATTTTTTTCAAGACAGTTAGGTAAAAACACCAATATACCAAGGTGTCTAAACAGCATAACTGGGGACCAAGCATCTAGTACCTTGGTCCTAAAATTCAAGCCTCTGGATGACAGTTGCTCCTTCTTTGCTTATGATCATCCATTACGTCTCCATTAAGTACCTTTTAACTGATTAACTGTTTCCTCAATATGTTTGGTTCAAGTCATTTACTACATATATGGTCAATTCATCGGACAGATCTTTAAGCAGCACAGTTGGTTATGTCAGAGTTTGGAAATCCTTTCAAACACAGATGTGCCATCATCTTTTCAAAAGACCGTGAATATTAAGCTTTTTGCTCTAATACTTAGTAGTTCATAAGTTATACTCTTCAGCTCCCCATTATCCTGGTAGTGTAGCTCATGATAATTACACTTAGTATTTCCCAGATATTCATAACAACTCTTTGACATATGTAATACAGAATGAGTATACCTAGATGTTACCAAGCACACACAAATGCACTGCAGAAAGCAAGCATGCTCTTTTATCTTAAATGAAGGAATTCTCCATGCAAATCACAGCATCTGAGTTTGCTCCCCAGCAATATTGTGAAGTCAGGCTCTTTAAAACATGCAGCAAACAGGAACTGTTCCTCAACAAAGGGGAAATAATCATCATTGAAGAAATTAACAATCACATAGTGTACACACTTCTGTGAAATCAAACATATAGTCAAGTAAGAGTATTAAAGACAGGAAAAACCCCATGGGTTGGGAAAGAGACATCTAACTTTAGATATCTACATGCAGGTACCTGGATGGTTTTTATTTATTTACCTAAATGCAAAAATATAAGGTCATTTGTGATAGTGAGGTACCCAAAATATCTGTCCTATGCTTGAAGATATCTCACAGGATGAACAAGATAGTCAATCTATTCATGATCATCCAGAGAATCATAGAAATAGAATTTTTTGAGTTGGAAGGGACCTTTAATGGCTCATCTTGTTCAACTCCCCTGCAATGAACAGGGACACCTACAGCTAGATCAGGTTGTTCTGAGCTCCACCCAGCCTGATTTTGAATGTCTCCAGTGTTAGTGCATCCACCACCTCTCTGGGCAACCTGTTCTAGTGCATCACCACCCTTATTGTAAAAAACTTGTATCTTATATTCAATCTAAATCTCCCCTGTCATAGTCAGAAACCATTTCCCCTTGCACTATCACAACAGTCTTTGCTAAAGAGTCTGTCCTGTTCTTATACTCCCCTCTTTAGATAGAGAGGCCGCTCTCAGATCTCCCCAGAATCTTCTCTTCTCCAGGCTGAACAGCCCCAGCTTTTCCAGCCTGTCCTCACAGGGGAGGTGTTCCATCCCTTGGATCATTTTTGTGGCCCCTCTTTGGGCATCCTCCCAAAGGTCCATGTCTCTCCTGTACTGAGGACTCCACATCTGGATGAAGTTGTGCAGGTGAGGCCGCACCAGTGTACAGGGGCAGGATCACCTCCCTCAATCTGTTGGCCACGCTTCTTTTGGTACAGCCCAAGATACTGTTGGCTTTCTGGGTTGCAAGGGCACATTTCTGATTCACACCCATTTTCCCATCCACCAGTTCCCCCAGGACCTTTTCAAGAGTTGTGCAGATCCCTGCCACCTCAGAGTAAACTGACTCAAGTGATAACAGACATTGCTTTACACTTGAGTCATTTTCATTTACTCTGATGATAAATAGGATGGTTTAATGGGAACACTGTCCACAAAACTGTACTGCTCAAGTAATTGCTTTGATTGAAACAAGTGTTTTACACTGAAAGCAGAATTTCCTTGGAGTTCAACAAAACCACAAAAAGAGCGAAACCTCTGTGGCAACAGAGCATATAAGCAAATATGTGTGCTAATTATTTTCCAGTTGTTCTCTAAATGAGTCACTTGCTAGAGTCCACTGGTCACAAAGATGATTACTTTAATGATGATTCATAGAAATGGTGTGTGCGTTGCAAATACCAAATGATACACTGGTTGCTATGGCAGGAAAATGTGTGTGGTTTATTCTAAAAATAGCAGAGTAAATAATTGCATGACAGCTCTTTCCTCCTTCAGAGGTCTCCTACTGTTGGAAATTCTCTGCAGCGAGCTTTCATACAGCATTTCCTCCTCCTTGCTTTTTCCTAGACTTATTGGTGACATCCTTCAGCATCCCTTTGCGCCCACAAAGTTCACCTTTTAGCTTTCTATTTTCCTTCTTTTTCTTTTTGTTCTGCACTGATTCTTGACTCTGTTACCATGATGAAAATCAGCAAATCAGAACTTAGAACAAATGTATTGCTATAATCTCCAACTACAGAAATAGCAAACAGAAGAGTGAAGTCTTTTCTCTCCACATGGGGCAGTGAGAAACGGGCTGGTATAGGACAAGACGTCCATTTTAAGTAGCATACAGGGCAGAAGTCAGGTTAACAGCAAAAAGAGATTCTTGTTGAAAAACCTTGTTCCTCCAAATGACAACAGTCTATCTCATTTTAGGACTTTCTCAAAGAAATGGGTTTGGTCGGTTTTAATCTTGCTCCTCTTGAAAAGCATGTGTGAAAATTTTGAGTACATTTTTTATAAAAAGTTTTTAAATTATTTTTAGATTAGAAATATGGAAATAAGACCATTGTCATGATGGAAATGAGTTTGGCTTACTGTCATGTTTACTAAAACTTTTAAGCTTCTGCTTTTTCTGAAGGGTCTTACTGTAAAGAAAGAATTCTACTCTCTACACCAACTATTTGGTCACTAGTTGCAATTATGAATATCCCAGCAAGAAACAGAAAAGCAGGAATCACTGCTGATGTTGCTGTTGTGGTTATTTGGGAACTACAGAGGAACAGACTGTCCAAGAGGAAAAGATAAAGGTGATAATATGCCAACTTATATGATGGTTGGGACCCCAAAATGAGAAATAAAGTACCCCTGAACAAGACAAGAAAGAGCAAAATCCTCTCCCGAGATAAGAAGTCATTCTTGAAGTCACTTCTCTGAGCCACACAACCTTCAGCAAATTTTTAAACCTTTCTATCACCAATCTTGACAGACTGTTCACCTACTACAAATAAGTAGAGGACAGCTGGGATCACTTCATGCTCACCTAATGCCTAATTCATCAGGAAGAATAGTCATATCTTGAGAAGTTCTGAGCCTGAACAATCAGGGACGAAAACAAATACAGATAGGAAAAATATATTGGTTTCCCTGTGGTATCAGGGGAGAGGAGAGGAGAGGAGAGGAGAGGAGAGGAGAGGAGAGGAGAGGAGA
>NW_024884253.1:2393410-2529603 GCF_019232065.1 Centrocercus urophasianus
GAGGAGAGGAGAGGAGAGGAGAGGAGAGGAGAGGAGAGGAGAGGAGATTCTGCATTGACTTCCTAAATGGTGATGATTAAAAGGATGAACTTCATGTATTTGGGAGTTATTACTGGAGTATACATGGAAATTCAGCAGAAAACCGCTTCCATATTTTGTACTGAGCTCGGCAGTGCTACACTTTTGTATGGGTAGGAAATAAATGAATTTTCATACCTACAACTATTTTTTCATCCCAACATATGTTAGAGGATAAGATGCCACAAAATGTCAGGGGATAAGATGCCAGAAATTTGTTGTCCCTGAATTTGTAAAAGGAACCATACTGCAACAGTGATGATGAAGTTAAAGAGCCATCTGCTGCCATGGCTTGATCGTCATAGAATCATAGAATCATAGAATCATAGAATCACAAGGTTGGAAACGACCTATAAGATCATCTAGTCCAACCATCTCCTCATCTCCATTGCCACCACAAGCACAAGCACATCGTCAAAAATGTTTTCACGATGAAAAGGAGCGGAGAGGATGGCAAAGCCCTGTAAGCAACTAAAACCACCACACAGAGAATGTAAACATGCAACAAGAGAATTGGTCTAGTATTAAATGTGGACGTTGGTGGCCCTGCCTGTGGCGGGGGGATTGGAGCTTCATGATCCTTGAGATTCCTTCCAACCTGGGTCATTCTGTGATTCAGTGATTCTCTGAAGAGGAAAACCTACAAATACTACAATATTCTGGTTGGCATTCCCTGAAGCATCGCTTCAAGGAATCAGTAGCCATTTAATTTGATGGCTGCAAACAAAGAAAGAAAACAGCAGCAGCCTAATCCAACACCCAGGCTCCCAGAAAGCTGAGCGGGTGCAGAGAGAAACACCATGGAGGTGATGGTTGTCACCAATCACAGAATCAGAAAATAACAGGGGTTGAAAGTGTCTTCTGGAGATCATCTGGTCCAACTCTCCTGTTAAAGCAGTTTCCCTACTGTAGGTTATACAGGAAAGCATTCAGGAGGGTTTTGTGTATCTTCAGAGAATGAGATTCCACAACCTCTCAGGGCAGCCTTTTCTAGTGCTCTGTAATCCTTATGGTAAAGAAGATTTTTGAGTTTATATGGATCTTCCTGTATTCCACTTTTTTTTCCAGTTTTTGCCTAATGCCCCTTGTCCTGTTTCAGGGCATCACTGAAAAGAGCGTGGCTCCATCCACTTAACAAATTTTAAAGTATTACAGAACCACCAGAATAGAGGTTGAAAAAGACCTCCCAGATTATTCAGTCCAACCATTCACCTACCACCAACATAACCCTACAGAAATATGTCCTTAAATACCACATGTAAATGCTTTTTGCACACCTCCAGGGACAGTAACTCAACCATCTCAGTGGGTAGCCCATTCCAGGGCCTGAACAGTCTTTCAGAGAATAAATTTTTCCCAGTATCCAACCTGAAACTCCTCAGGTGCAACCTGAGGCCAGCACCCCCAGGTCCATTTCCTCTACACAGTCTTCCAGTCATTCTGCCCCAAGCCCGTAATGATGCCTGGAGTTGTTGCAACTAAAGTGCAGGACCTGACACTTCATCCCACTGATTTCAGTCCAGTAATCTAGATTTATAAACAGTGATAGATCTCTTGTCAGTCTTCTCTTCTCAAGGCTGAACAGAGCCCAGAGCTCTCAGCCTTTTCTCATGCTGGAAGTGCTCTAGGCCTCAAATCACCATTATTACCCTCCACTGATCTCCCTCCAGCAGTTTCCTGTCTTTCTTGGAACTGGGGAGCCCAGAACTAGACAGAGTGCTCCATATGTGGCCTCACCAGGGCAGAACAGAAGGAGGATCACCTCCTTCAACGAGTTGGCCATGCTATTTATAATGCACTCCAGGGTACCATTAGCCTTCTTGGCCACAAGAACACAATGCTGGCTGGTGGCTGATCTGTTCTCCTCATACACGCAACACTGGGAATAAACAAGAACTACAGGTCTGTGTGTGGTCACAGAGCCATGATCTCATTGCAAACACAGAGAAATGGTGGGACAGCTCACATGACTGGAATGTTGCTGTGGATTAATAAGTATCTTTTTGGAAAGACAGGAACACAGCACATGGGTGAGACCCAAAGCCTCCCGCTGGGCAGAAGGAGCCAAATGAAGCTCCAAATGGTAATTGAGATAGACAGGGAAGTTCAAAGCCCTGCTTTCCACAGCTTGCCTTCGAGCTCTTGAGCAGCCTGTCAGAGCCCTACAGACTCAAGGAAAATCAGAGGGAGAGCTGCAGTCTCAAAAAGGTGAAGATGGTTACCACAAAACAGATGTTAAGTTCAGCATCTCTACAGGATTTTAGACAGAAGCAGCTGCTTATAAATGTGGTAACAAGCTCTTTTTCAACACCAGGCCACAGGAGATGTTCTCTGAAATAAGAAGAATGAAGAGGTGATTGCTTGGGGTAGAATTTAGTTTTGCAGTGAACACACTGTGGGGCTGTGGAAAGTTTATATTTTTCTTTGCCTGCTGTTGGTCGCAGTGGCACATGGTATGCAATCTCTGGAAATAATAACGGGGGTATAATAAGTGCTCGTTAGCCTTCAGGTGTAAAGTGGTTTATGCCAGGTAAGTCCTCCCACACCTTCCACACCACACCAGAAAATACCTCTAAGGCAATCTGAAATATTTTTTCTTATGAAGTCCTGTCAAGTGTGTAGGTCATGGAAGGTTGGAAAGATTTTAAAGATAAGAAAAAAAGAGCTTGAACTTGTCTTCCATATCTCATGAAAGTACTCTAGCCATTGCCTTAAGTCATAAAAGTATTATTAAAACTGTATTGCCATTGAGGATTACTTAATATGTTCTGAGATAAACAATCACAGACAGGATAGCTGTAAGAATCCCTAGTTTTGTAATCACAGTGAACTTGATAGCTGCTCAGAACAGGCTGTCCATTGCCCACTGGCAAAAAATGAGACAGAAACAACAAACTGCGGAAAAAAACTGAGATGGTTTGAGAATTTCAAGTATCAAAATTAAGCCAAAAATCCATAGGGTATTCAGGACCTGATACTCTGAGTTGGGTGCTAAGAATAGTTGAAATTTGTCACCTTGTTTAGGTGTCTTTCTTCCCACCAAACATACAGGGACACTAGACAGATAACTTAGACAAGACTGTTAGCTTTTTGGCTGCTAAAATTAGACGACATAATCCCCTAACACACTCTCCAGTCATTTTACATATCTAGTCTTACTGACAGCTGGGTCTATTCTAAAGCACAACAGAAAGACGATACGGCAGATCCTTGAAGGAAATAATATCTCAGTGAAGGAAAGGAATGCCATCTGTAACTCTAAATCTCAATTTTGTTCTCATTAGATCTTCATTATATCAGTTGTCATTGTTGTGCAGAGACCTGAATCTATCATCTCTATTTTCACCTGCAAGCTATCTCCTGTAATTGCTGTGCACACAGAAAATCAAATGTATTCTAACAACAGTGATTCATTGGCTCAGCTGTTATATGCAATTTGTGCTTCATATAGTTTGTTTATGCAGTCCCCATCCTTGCACCATCTGAATGTTTCTCAATCTTTACTGCAATTATCCTCCCAAATATTTCCCCAGATCCAAAGGGCAGATACTGGAAGAATAGCCAAAACTTCATCCCTGCAGCATTCTCTCCAAATGTTCTATTTCCTTTGAAAATACAGGTTTACAGACCAAAATCCTACAAATACAAAAGACAGCATGAAATGGCAACTGTTATACCAAGAAGCCAATTCCAGGCATGGACATTTCTCATGGAGGAGATCTGAAGTCAAGAAAATGAAGTAGGATGTAAATCTCAATAGGATTTTGTGTAACTTGGCTGCTTATGTGATTTCCCTTTTCTAACAAGGTCAAACTGTTTGTTTGGCTGCTTCGTTAGAAGAGTGAAAATAATGTAATGAATCTCTAATTGTGCTGCTGAGGAAGAAAATTTATAAAAGAATCCAAAGAAAATGTTATGTCAGTCATTGCTGAATGCATGTTGATTTCTGGCGTGTGAGAGAGCAAAACCGGGACCAGACATGAACACAGTGGACTGGAAATATTTGAAATGAAAGTGGTACATTCACTGTACCCATTTATCCTGGGCAAGGGTGTTGATGGAGAAGCCATGATAATTACCATTTCCAAGTACATACATACAGCGTCATGGACATACCCACATGCTTTCATTGCTAATTTATTTTACCTTCCTTGCCCTGTGCTTCCCTCAGAATTGTTTTAATTCTCCTTTCCTTCTCCTGGAAGGACATCAACAGGGGAATTCTCTTGTGCCTGCATTCCCTATGTGATCCAGAATGTAGTTACAGTTGTTGCATGGCAGACAACAGTGATATTTGACTCTTTTCACTGTCAGATTGCAGGAAAAGACAGAATAATTGCACATTTCCAGCAAAAGCCTTCAGTATAAGCCACAGTATAGTAATAATATCTTGTCCTTATGTAGTTGTGTTTGTCAGCTGAATTTGAAGAGCCTCTCAGTAGCTCTGGGAGTATTTCATTATTTTTTCCTGTCTTCAGAGATCAAGTGAAGTGTCCTCACATAGAAGACAAATTCCATGTTTCTCATATTCCTTGATGTCCTCAATCCATCCTATCTTTTCATTCTGTTAGCCATCAATTGCAGTAATGCAGCACTGTATTTTCATGTTCAGCATCCTGTATTCCCAAAAAATAATATTCAGTAATCAGTTTTACCCTTTCTTCCCACAAAATCACAAGCTTGGATAAATTTAATAAGATTTAAAATAAATGATAAATACACAGGTGTGGAGGTGGTGGTACTACTGAAACACATCATTAGTATTTGGGCTGCTTGGGAGCAATTGAGCACTGAAGCTAATAAGCTGAGGTGACTGCAGGTACCTATCAATACATCAGCATATAGCTTAAAAGCAGCTTATTCAAAGCAGGAAAGGTGCAGTAAGCAGTGAGCCTCCCAGAGAATCTTATAATCATCTTTAAGACAGCAATAAAGTCACAGAATATCCCAGGCAGGAAGGGTCATAGAATCATAGAATCACAGAGTAGTTTGAGTTGGAAGGGACCTTTAAGATCATCTAGTTCCAGCCCCCCTGATATAGGCAGGTACCCCTTCCTCTAGATCAGCTTGCTCAAAGACCCATCCAGCCTGGCCTTACAGAGGTGAGATCACAACCTCACTGGGAAACCTGTTCCAGTATTTCGCCACCCAAAGGGATCATTGAGTCCAACACCCCGCCTCACACAGAACCACTCAGACCATAAACATGAGACCATCAGAAGATAACATGAGTTAGTACACTTCTTCTGAAGTCAGGTTTACTTACATGTGCTGGAGACATGATTGCGCTCTTGAGAGATCCCAGGTCTGATCCAGACAAACTGCAAAATCATCATCTACAGCAGAGAGGTCTGTTGTTTGCTAACTCAGTCATAATTCCAAATTCCAGGAGGGCTGCAAAGAAAAGACTTGTGCCACCCATACACCCATGTAATGGTTTTCCATCTAGTACCTGAAACTTCTTTTTAATCCCATATATCTGAAGGAAAGTCTTGAATATTGATTAAAGCCTGTTTTCTATTTTGCTGCTATGAAGAATGATTGCTTCCAAATAATTTTCCTTGTCAAAATGCTGTCGGAAATAAAATTTTTAAAAAGGATTTCCTTAGAAGAGATGTCATTTGTGCCTTTAAATCCATCACAGGATTAAGAGCAATATAGAGACAATTCTTTGCAGGAAAAGGGACTGCAGCCAGTGAACATCTGCTATCCATAATGCCATGAGTGGCAGCCTGCAAGTACCTCTCTTTTTTCTCTGTCAGTACAGATAAATTCTGATTCAAACACTCTCAAAAGGCTCATCAGTGATGTGCCCAGTCATATAAGATGGATTCTACCATGAACAGTTCAGTTACCTTGCCTGGTAAATTGTCCATAATGAACACCTTTTCCTATCATACAAAAAGAAAATGACATCCCACAGAAATAACTAAGTTGTACTCTAGTCTGCGAAATTCTCTCTAAAATTAGCTGCTTATTAAATCTAGCATGTCTCTGTAAACACTATAAGCCATTCATTGGACTATTTACAGTCTCTGCATCCAATGTAAATACTTGCAGATAACAACATTCTAATGCCTCTTCTCATAGAAGAGTCAATATCTCATTCTTGTATAATTTGGCTTGTGACTGAATGAGCACATAGTGGATCAAAGCCTATTTTTAACACATTCACCACTGCCTCACCTCTTTCCATGAGTTTGCTTAAGAGAAGCAAAGAAAACTTTCTAGAAAACTAGAAAAATTTTCTAGCACTATTTGTGGTTCCAGATTTGGCCTTAGTAATTTCTAATAATTTTAGTATTATCATTTTATTTATTTTTATGCTTTTTCTCTGCTTAGTAAGCAAAGCATATTGCTTTCACATTCCTTACCTTCACTTAATATATGTTATTAATATTACTATTTTTTATGTCTTCACTCTTCACCTGACTCTCAGCTGGTCTATATCTACCAGCAGGAACAACCCCCTTGCTAAACCAGAACCTCAAATATCACACAGTTACAAGCCCCTGCCGCAGTTAAGGCTACCAATCAGTAAATGCCTTCATTTGGTAGGTGACACAGTCTGTAAACCTCACTGACTGAACAGAATAGATATGCCAGGGTAAGTTTAGTTTGGATATCAGGAAAAACTTATTCACTGAAAGGGTTGTTAAGCACTGGAATAGCTCCCGAGGGAGGTGATTGAGTCACCATCTCTGGATGTGTTTAAAAGCCATTTGGATGTGGTGCTCAGAGACACTATTTAGCAAAGGTTTGCTAGAGTTAGGGTAGTTTGGTTAGGTTGTGGTTGGACTTGATGATCTTTAAGGTCTTTTCCAACCTGAGCAATTCTATGAATCTATGATTCTATTCACTGACTATAGGTGAGTCTGAACAGCCCAGAGTCCAGATCTCTAAAGCACAGGCAATGACATCTATGTTTAGCCTTGTAATTACACCTCAGAAACCAAAGAATAAAGTCATCCCCTCTGACTAACACATGCAAATATATCCACTTAGTCTGGTAAGTTATTTGATCACAGAACTGAACTAGACATGGCTTCAACATACTAGGCTTGGGCTTAATGAGGAGCAAGGCTTCTTAGAATCACAAAATCATTAAGGGTGGAAAAGTCCACTAAAATCATCTATTCCAACCATCATGCCATCACCACCATGACCACTTAACCATGTCCCTCAATGCCACATCTATTCTTTTCTTGGTAACCTCCAGGACTGTGATGTCACCACTTCCCTGGGAAGCCTGTACCAGTGCATTACCACTCTTTCAGTGCATAAATTTTTACTAATATCTAATTTGAATGCTCCTTGGTGCAACTTCAAGCTATTACCTCTCATCCTATTACTGTTATCTGAGAGAAGAGACCACCTCACCACAACATCTTTTATGGGAGTTGTATAGAGTGATAAGGTCTCTCCGAGCCTCCTATTCTCCAAACTAAAAAATCCCAGTTATTGTGGCCATGTAGAAAAAGTAACACTTCAGCAACCTCATTATTCTCTGGAATGCAATCTTGTTAGTAGGTGCTGAGCAAGGCAAGAACAAAAAGAAAACCTCCTGCCCTGTGAAAGCTTAAACTCTCAACAGATGCTTGAACAAAGATGTGTTTACCAGGAAACCACTCAAAAAGCCAAGCCATGAGTTGATTCTATGCTTGTCAGCTCTCATCTCCTTGCTTTTTAAATAGCTTCAGGCTGATTTATCAGTAACTTTGTCAGCTTTTTGTTCTTAATTGCCCTTTCTTCCACCAGTAAAGGAAAACTAACCTAAGGCTAAAGCTAACCTTTGTCAATTAAAACTGGTTATAAAGCAAGAAAGTCACTAGAGTGATAAGCCTATAGGTTTTAATTTATCTCTGGCCAATTCAATTAATTACACTAAGTATAGCACAGTACTGTCTATATACATAAGAAGAAGTATGAAATCAGTCATAGTTGCATCACTGGCTGAGCTCTTGTCACTGAATGGAGATAACAGATAACAGTTATTACTTGATTCCTTGCATTTTTCTTTCTGATTAACTTCTATAAAACAAATTTAGAAACAATGAAATTAAGTAATCACATCCACAAAATTTTTGGATTCAAGCTTCTTCCAGGGTGATGAGATATTCATGAGAGTGCTGCTGAATGGGCTTATCCTCCTCCAAATCATTTGAACTCAGTTTAGAGAGTGTGGACATGTGAGAGAGAAAAGATTAGTTCAATCTTACACCACTTAATAGCAGAAAAGATCTGAGAGAGCAGACAATTGTCTGTTGGCAGACAATTTGTCTCAGATTTGAAATAACTATATCTTAGGCCTCGTCTGAGGAGGTGCTAGGAGGCAAGCAAGAGGGTAGAAGCGATACAGAAGAAATGAGAGAGAAATGGGGGATGCCCCTTTCAGAGGCAGTAATCCTTCTCCAGGGATACAAAACATGCATCCTTTGGAAATGTGTGTAATAAACATTGATTTGCTCTTGACCTCCAGTATGAAGGAAGGGGAAATTTCAACAGAACCCATCAATTCTTCATGAGCACGAACCTTCCAGCCAGAAGCACTGCAATGCAAATAAAGTTTAGGAGACTGTGGTCTGGCAATGGAATTTAATTTTTAACCTCTTTTTATTTCAGGAAATATGTCATGGCATCATTAACAGTCAGCAACAAATGCCTCTCGTAGTACTGATTAATGGTTCGGTCCCTCAGCTATGTATATGTGGGATAAAAATTCATAAGGTCATGAAATCATAGAATGGCTTAGGGACCTTAAAGACCATATAATTCCAACCCCCTGCCATGGGCTGGTTGTCACCCACCAGATCAGGCTGCTCAGTGCCCCATCCAACCTGGCACTGAACACATCTAGAGATTGGGCCTCCACATTTTCTCTGGGCAGCCTGTGTCAGTGCCTCACCACCCTCTGAGTTAAGAATTTTTTCATTCTTCATGTAGAACAGCTAGGTGGCTTAACAGGAAATATTCAGGATTGGAAATAAACTTTTCTCCTAGGTATAGCATGGGATATGGTTGATGAGATAACCAGTCACAATCACCCACATAACATCATTCAGAATGGTCATTGGTTTGACAGATTGCAACAGTTATACTCAGAACTATCCAAAAAGCAGCTTGGATGCACCTTTTCGTGCAGGAAACTATCCTGGAAATTCCAAACCTGGCAACATTCTGCCCTGATTTATATGAAATTCACTGCTTTTCAAACTCTCCTTCTTGAAGAGCTATTTATAGCATGCAATTTAAGGAGACAGAGAGGGAAAGAGCAAAATAGAGAGTGAAGTAGAAGTGAAAAGTAGGAAAGCCATTCGCAAATGAGTCATTCCCCGGGAATGCTTTGACAAGCTGTCAGCAGAGATCTGATAAAGAAACCTAGCTAAAATACTCCACTATGATTCCACCTGAAAGAAGATTGACGTTCTCCTGGTGTGCTCACAGAAAACTCCAGGCAGGAGAAGCTTAATCTCTGTGTGATGCTTTCAGATAGCCCAAATGATTTTGAAAGCCTTTCTGCCTTTTAGCAAATAATGAAAGTACAAAAGAAGTATGTAAAAAAAAAAAAAAGAAAAAAAAAAATCTACCTGGAAGAATAACCTCACCCACTACCATATTATGATATTATACCTGATTAATAATGAAGTGTTTCTCCCTTACTCTTCTACTCTTCTGTTTCAATTCCTAGTGGGATCACCATGTTCTGCACTCCAGATCTGGAGTCCCCCGTCAGGATCTATCTTATTCTTTCCACAGCAGTAGGAAGAAGTCAAGCCAAGGGAAAAGGCCTTTTAATACTTCTCCTCTAAGTCTTTTTCTGTTATCTGAAGCAATCAGTGGGGCAGCAGATTGCTCTGGAGATATCCCAGGCTGCTGAAGCTACTTCACAGCTGAAAGGCCTGTAGGTGTGCACAGGTTAAAAGACAGTGACAACAGCTGCTATGAGGTCTATAAAAAGGCCAAAATCTATTAAGATTTCATCTTTCTGGAATTAGTAGCAGTTCTCTTACTTTTCTGATCTCTTGCATGTGGTCCACCAGACCTTCAGCCTTTGAAGTGTGGAGCTGTAAGATCTACAAGTCTTATGTTAAACAGCAGTAGAATCACAGAATCGCCCAATATGGGAGAGAACCTTAAGGATCATGGAATCCGACTTCTGTCTCCATATAAGTCCACCCAAAAATCAGCACCTTCTACATCAACTAGGTGATGACCAAGGGAATACAGTGACAAAACTAAAGGTTACTGCAAATAAGGAAAAGCTTTAGGGAAGGAATACAAATTCCATGCAGCCTCTATATCTGTTGATCTCACTTAAACATTAACCATTCCTGGGTAAACATTGAAGGAACTTAGGTCAGATAATCCTAACAGTTCTCTTAAAGTTCTCTTAAACTCTTAGTTCTCTTAAACTGCATACATATAAAAATCAATTTGCCGTGATCCAAAACTGTTTTTCAATCTACTCTCTGTCCAATTTTTATATCTGCCCATTAGAAAGAGTCTGGTACCTCCCAAAAAAACCTTCTGACATGGAGTTGATACTGTCCTCTGCTTTATCATATTATGTTATTCCTGTTTGTTTATTCATGAGGGTCCTTTGAGTTGCTCTTTCCCTGCCTTACCTGTTTACACCTTACAGGTATTTGCACGGTTATTGCATTCTTCCTTAGCTGGCATTTAAACTATGTAACATTGAAGGACATCAAATCAACCTTCTCATTTTCTCTGTCCTTGTAAATACCAGTAGCCTTAGTTACCTTAACCTTTCATAATGCAATGAAGGCAGAGTTAGGCTAAACTACATAGAATCATAGAATCATTAATGATGGAAAAGACCATTAAGATCATCCAGTCCGATCATCAACCTGCCTACATCTCTAAGCTAAAGGACCAAGCTTGAGCACTACTTAAGATTGTGCATCCTGATTCACCGTAGTGGTTCCAGATGTAGCTTTGCGCTCTCTCATCCAATGATCAGGCATGGTTTAGAAGATAGCATGAGGTACTGTGAATCTCAGTGTGAATAAAGTCACCCCATTTCAGCTGACAAAGTAATTATCCTCCTTGAGCAAGCCACATGATGCCAATTGCCTCGCAGGGATCAACAACATTGGTCAAGGGACCAACTCAGCCATATATCTATGTGCCTTTCAGGGACATGTCTATGTGCTGTTCTGAGCTCTGGAACAATCAGTTCATCTATTAACACCTCTGAGAAAAGGATTGAACATAACTTTTGGTCCTGATCAGTGCAAAATACATGAGATATAAGAAATAGGCTGCCCAAAGAGGTGATGGAGTTGCAGTCCATGGTGGCTTTCAAGGAAAGGGTAGATGTGCCACTGATGGACATGGTTTAGTGGGCATGGTGGTGATGGACTGATAGTTGGATTAGATGATTGTAGCAGTCTTTCCAACTTTAATGAGTCTATGATTCTAAGCAATCCATTTTTTTCCTAAAACTCTTCTAATCAAAAATATGAAGAGCAGATTCAACTGCATCCTTTTTTTAATTTCATTTTCAGGGCAACCATAGTGAAAATGACAAAGGCAAAACTTTTGAATGGAAGCAGGTGTTAAATGTGGGACCTTTTCACACAGAGGGTGATGAAGCACTGGAACAGATTGCCCAAGGAGGTTGTGGATGCCCCATCCCTGGAGGCATTCAAGGCCAGGCTGGATGTGGCTCTGGGCAGCCTGGTCTGGTGGTTGGTGACCCTGCACATAGCAGGAGGGTTGAAACTGGATGAGCATCGTGGTCCTTTTCAACCCAGGCCATTCTATGATTCTGTGCAAAATCACTTTGTATAATCCCATTAAGAAAAAATACTATGTACAAAAAACTTGCACTCTTCAGCATCTCTGCACAGGTTGCCTGAAGTTTTCTATTCCAATTTCTGATACTTAAAACTAGCTGATTTAAGGAAACATCAGACTACTGTGAATGAAAAAGATCTGTCACTCCATAATAGCATCACTGAAACTCTTCCCGCCACATCAATGACACTGATCTATTAAAAGCCCAGGGCACAACTACTATACATGGCTGTCTCATAGTCTACAACATCTACAACAGTCCTGAACACAATTGTTGAAGCTGAAGTTTATTGACAGCATCACAAACAGAGGGCCAGGATGTGTCTTTCCTCAGGGATGCTAGATTATACACAACACCATCTGAGCAACTCACAGGAGATGCAAAAATTTTCCTTGTAAACAGAGGTACCATGATTGATCATACCACAGCCGCAACTTCAGACTATCACTCACATTGTTAACGACTGTATAATCCATGTTTATTCAGGATGTGTAAAAGGAATTCATCAAGCCTCCTTTAACTCTACTGAATGGTTCAGCACCCTTGGGTTGAATTTACAATCTGTCATTGCCTTTCAAAATGCCATACAAGATTGGAGAACAGAGTCTGGGGAATTCAAATGTCTGGAAAGGAGAAAAATAAACAATAACAACAAAAAAAAACATAACCAAACTTCATCATATTTGAGCCTTTCTTCTCATGGAATAATTAATTTTAATTCTTCACACTCGACTCGGTCTAACTTAAGGGAAAATGGTCATAATGTGAAATGACTCTGAGAATACTTCGAACAAGTTGATGGATGCAGAACTGTCACGTGAAAACATAGGCTATTAAATGTCTTGGACTGCCTTCCTTGACAGGCTCAATGAATTAAACTAGAAATAGTGCCACAGCTCCGTTACCTGTGATCATGGAATCATAGAATTACTTGGGTTGGAAGGGACCCCAAGGATCATCAAGTTCCAACCTCTCTGCCACAGGCAGGGCCACCAACCTCCAGATCTGGCACTAGATCTGGTTGCTCCGGGCACTAGACCAGGTTGTGTGACATCACAAAGTTTACAGTTCTTGAGTAAGAATATGAAAATCTGTGATACGGACTAAAACTGTCCCCCAGGATGTGACTAATGCAGAAATTCTTCAGGGTTTGTAGGAGTTCATAATGCTCTGTTTTCCCATTCATACACGCATACAGTATTCCATTTGCAATAGATTGATATGCATAGAAGAACATTAACTATGCTCTGGCCAAATCTGATCCCCAATCCAGACCTGTATCACAGAGGCACTCAATGTTTTTCATCCACTGCCTTCATGTATTTTGCTTTCATTATAACAAAGATTTGCTAACATTTGTAACGACAAAGAATGCTAGAGAGACCAACTCTGTACACTTAATTCTGTAGTGAGGTGTCTGTTCAACAAATTAATTTTGTTATGCTCTTGTGTGCAATCATCCGATGCTCCTGCCTGTGCTGTTGATCCCATGATCAACAGCATCTGCAATCAGTTACTGTACATTTCTGCACAAATTAATATAGGTTCTAAAACTGCCTCTACCTTGCTATCAAGGCTGTATTTTCTTAGTGCCCTCCAATGTTTGTGATTTGAACCTTTGAACCCTCTGGAATAATCCTGTGCTTTATGAAATATTACACTAAATATACAAAAATATTAAATATATAAACATATTATTTCATATATGTTAGAAAATATTTATTCTCCACTATTACTATTAGAACTAAGCCTAAAATACAAGTGTGTCTTGTGTGAAACTATTTCAGCATTTAACACTGTATGAAACACTCTATGCAATGGATTCAAGAAAAAAAAAAAAAATAGCAGGCTTCTTCTTATTAATATTAATTCATTAAAAACCTCTGCCCCATTCTTACACATCTTAGTCCTCCTTTGAATACTTTAACCATCTCATAACTGGTGATTGTGGAACCAAACTTCATACTAACTATTTGACCTTGGTTGCTATGCTGCTTATCTGAGGACAGGATCAGATGCCTGTCTCAGTTGATTGCTGCAAGCAGAATTTGGATCAAGTTTTCCGTGTGATGTCAGATGAAATATCTAAATTAACCAATAAGATTCTGATTAGCTGACGCAGTAGCTCTTGATAAGAATGTAGAGGGTAGTCTGTGAAAGAGCAGAAAGAAGCCTCAGAACACAATTCAAAAGTGAAAGAAATATTATATTACTCAACAAAATTCCTTTTGTCTGTCCTACCAACTGTAAATATCTCTCCCCTTTCCTCTGAAACATTTTTCCGGTTTGTCTTGCATAAAAAATGACAGTACCAAGTATAGAAGGAGAGAAAGCCAAAAGACAAATCACAGAGCTCACTAAAATCCAATAAAATTGGATTGGAGAGAGAGAATTTGAAGGTTAGATCATATTTGGATTTATAAACAAAACCATTATGCAGGAGGATGTAAACAGTGAACTTTTTGTAATCCTGGGTCAGAAAGTAAGGAAGTTTACTTAAACATATCTATGACATACGAGATGCAGCAGTAGCAGCCTAGGAGACTTGTGAGATGAAAAATTATGAATCAGAAGAGGTAGGTATCATATTTTTGCCTGCAGGTAGCAGTGTGCCTACAGTGTATTAGAAAACAGAAGCCCAGAAATCTGGAATTCAGATAAATTGTAGTAGAAATGTTTATATAACTATGAACGCAAACTGAATGTGAATGCATGAGCCCAAAATGCCAGCAGAAGAGCAATGAAATGGAATGGATTGCTGATACTTAGCAGGTAATTGAGGTAGTATCACACCATTTCCTGCACTTTGTCAGGACAATCACCTCTGAAAGAGGACAGTGTCTAAATTCTGATGACTCACAAAGGTAGGGACAGAAACAAGAGGTTGTAGAAAGATGAATTGCTGTCAGCTCCTGAAACACATCTAAAACCATCAGCATGTACCTAAGAAGTCATCAAGAAATGTACCAAACTTGCTCAAAGTGTGATATTCTCAAAACCTGATATTCAGGATCAGGATGTATCTTAGGAAAAGATTCTTCAAGAGCCTTCTGTTAGGAGAAGGTCCTTCACCAGATGTCATTTGGAAGCTGGCATTTGGAATCACCAAAGCCTGGTGGAGTTCAAGGAATGCTTGGACAATGCTGTAAGAAATATGGGTGGTCCTGTGTGTATACTGGAGTTGGACTTGATGATCACTGTGGGTCCCTTTCAAAGGACAATATTCTTTGATTCTGTGATTCTATAAGGTCTGTGCTGCTAAAACTAGAGATTGTGTACAGGCTGGAAAATTGGCAAACAGTGACTTGATATGCATGCTGTACTACTGGTATAAGGCACTGTATTTAGTAAGGGAATGAATAAAAATAAATAAATGAAATTAGGAATCATAGTAGACAAGCCAACATAGAAATTTCAGTGAGAGCAAGAAGTACTAAACAGTGATACATCAGCATAAACAGTTAAGTGGTGCTGAGAAGCTGGGAAAAAGAGGTTGCCTCCACTTACAGTACTGGTGATACTGGTAACAGGCTCCTAAGTCAAGTTATGAAACGGGACTGAGTTCTACTTAATCACACCTAAAGTCATGCCCATGGGCTGGTGTCTAGCATGTCACTACAGTCAATGGCAAGATAGTCGATAGCATGAGAGCAGCACACTCTTTCACAGAATCACAGAATCACAGAATCGCGAGGTTGGAAACGACCTGCAAGATCATCCAGTCCAACTACCCTCCCATTCCTATTAGTACCACAAGCACTAAACCATCTCTCATAGCTCCTCATCCAGGCGCCTCTTGAACACTGCCAGGGACGGCGACTCCACCACCTCCCTGGGCAGCCATTGCAGTGCCTGACCACCCTTTGAGAGAAAAAGTTTCTCCTAATGTCCAACCTAAACCTCCTTTGGTATAACTTCTGGCCGTTTCCTCGGGTCCTACTATTTGCCTGGGAGAAGAGGCCAGACCCTTTTACACGACAACCTCCCTTCAGGAAGTTGTAGAGTGCAATGAGGTCTCCCCTGAGCCTCCTCTTCTCCAGACTGAACAATCCCAGCTCCCTCAGCCACTCCTCATAAGTTTTGTGCTCCAGACCCCTCACCAGTTTCGTTGCCCTTCTCTGGACACGTTCCAGGGCCTCAATGTCTTTCTTGTTGTGAGGGGCCCAAAACTGAACACAATACTCGAGGTGCGGCCTCGATATCATACTGATATAGGCAGAGTCTTATAGTACAATATTAGTCATGTGGAGATGTGCACATCCATGAGACAGGAGGTCACTCCACTGGATGAGGTTGGAATATCTGTTCATGAAGTTTCTTCCTTCTTTCAGTATGCTTTCATTTTTGTTTTCTGTCTATGTATTGAAAAGTGGCCACTAGCAGAGCATTTATTTGACAGAAGCACATAAATAAAAACATTTTATAATTTCCACCCTTCTAAGTCATTCTAATTCAGACATTTAATAATCATTTTCTATAGGTCAGAGGAGCTGGTGTTTAAAACATTAATACTCACCAGTTCTTACATCTCTGCAGTGAAAAACAGAATGAAACAGAAATAAAGAAATCTCAGAAAACTTGAAGGTCTTCCAAAAAAAATTTGTCTTTGCACTCCTTTTTTGTATAATTTTTGACTTCCAAGAGAACAGTAGGAACAGGTAACTGATGCATAGAATTTGATCAAAGTGGTTTTGCCTACTTAAACATGTAGATGATAGCAGGGAGCAAGTCACTGGAACAATCCCAAAAGAGAAATGTCGCGAATCTTGTACTAATTTAAAATCACAAATTACTTCTATTTGGTGATTTACCCAAGTTAATCACAAGAGCCTAAGACTGAGCATGAACTGTAGGAGCTATCTACTGCTATTTTCAGGATCATCGGTCAAAAATGCATTTTGCAGCTGCCTGTTGTTTGCTTAACATAAATTCCTATTGACCATTTCACACTGCCATTCTGTTTTCCTTTGATTTATACAGCATAAATACTTTACAGTGATATGTACCCACATAAACAGGTACACGCCAACAAAACTGCATCACATCTGTTGTCCTTTGCTTGGGAAAGGATTAAATAAATGATAATCAGTAATGAATTCTTCCATAAATACATTACAATTTCACTTTTGCTTTTCTTCTAAAGTAACTACACTAGGGGTCTCATCTCTATCAAATCCTTGAATCTAGTCTGAAGCCAAGATATAGTCATAAGATTCTCATTGTTACACACATGATCTGCTCCTTAATAGAGTAGTCAAGTAATGCAGACTCTTTCTTAATCTGCTTTTCAAAGCAAGGTTTTATGAGGAGGGTCTATGCAGAAATTAGGAAACCTTAATTCACCCTGCAGTTGTTATTTCCTTTTCTGAATATGGTTTCCTCAGCTACAGTAGGGAATGAAGAACACTCACTGCATGGCAATGTTACTTGATGTTACCTACTTATTAATATGATAATAGGTACACACCATCAAGGTATGTTCTAATGCAATTGAGAAAAGCAATTGCATTAATATGGCAAAATAAGATTTACATGAGGCGTTCAGAACCACAGAGCATGATAACTGGGTAGGACTGTGCCTGTATATCCAAAGGATGCACTGTGAGACATCAACATCAGCAGCAAGACTTTCCCAGCTCTCATACCTTCATACCCAAATAAATGAATAAGACACGAACTCCAGAACTCATCATTTTTGCTATTGTTTGTAGGCTGTAACAAGTTTGATGATTTATGAGAAGACTGGAGCAGAATTAACAGAGAGGCTGGAGATAACTATTTCTTCCAAGATCCATTAAGTAATGCTGACAAGTAAAAATTTCCTGGATATTATTGGGAAGTAACCACAAGACTGTTCCCTCTTCCTTATCCATGTAACAGATGTTTTTAGCCCCAGATAATGAGCTGTTAGGGTCACTGGCTAATACATATCCATGTAAACAAAAGATGTTCCAGGACAGCCAAACTCAGCCGTATGCTCTAAAAATGAAGGAGAAATTGTCTAGTGTATGTGTGAGACCTCTACCAGTGATAAAAGCTACACTGTATGGGCTACCACAACAGTATGATAAATCCTGTTATCCATATATATAGATATATACACACTGGGAGGTGATCTCACTTTCACATCTGGGTTATGTATATATAATACTATATAGAGAGCAATAGCTATGTCTGATGGAGGAAGGATGGAAAAAATACCATGAGAAATTTAGAAGGCATCAAATTATTTTATCTTATAAAAAAATAAAAGCCAAAAGTATTTTGATTACAGCAAATGAAAAACTTCAGGCGGGGGAAAGAGTAAATGCAGTTGGGCTCTTCAATCTTGAGAAGGAATGCAGATCAAACACCAGTGGCTGGGAGCTAAATCCACGCCATTTCTTATTATAAATTAGATACCAGCTGTTGTAAGGCCGAAGATGATTAGACTGTAGAAAATTCCCCAGAGGAAATGATGGATTCTCCATTTATCAAATCAAACTTTGATGCCATTTTAAGTAAAACAGAGATAAGCAGAGTCAATATATGTCTATCAGGGTGAATTCTAGTGGTAAAAAAGACTTTTTCATTTGTGGATTATACTGAGATTGATTCGTGATAATACTGAAATTCAACGGAAATACTTTCCAGTTTCAGGACTGAATGTTAACTTTCTTCTTCAAAGGCAATATCCCAAAAATACAGTTGCAAGAGGTTTACACATTGCTTTTGTGTGGGTGGAGGGTATTGCTTTCTGTTATGAAATGTGAGCTTTTTACTTGAGAGAAAAATACTGCTTTCAGACAACTTTTGCCTCACACTGACTATTCAAAATGAGAATATTTTACATTACTCCAGTGCCACACAATAGGCCTTCTGCCCTAGAACAAAAGCATCCAGTGGCTACCCCATAAAACAGAAGATAAGTAATCTCTAATGCAAGCTCCTTTGCAATTTTTTTTGTCTCATGCTTTGTCAGATTAAGTGGTTCATTTTTAGTCATCCAGTTTACTTAGACTCTCTAACTTGACCTTCTTAAGATATCTCAGTCCTGAAGGAAGAGTTCAAGAACATCATTTTCCCATGGCTCATAGGAAAGAAGTGAAGAAAGGAAAAAGTGCAGGTGGTGCATATATCTGTCATCTGGCAGCAGTTTATAAATCTTATGAATTTAGAATACTCATTTCTTGTTCCACTACGGAATGACAGTTTAAGGTTTTCTGGATTACAACGAGGCTAGTGATATGTTTTGGGACCCTGCTGACACACATCTCCTATTACATGGTGTTTGACTGAATATAAAAAATTAACTGCTCACTGCCAATATTTTCTGCAAACAGCTGCTGAAGGAAAATTAGTGATGGGTAAAGGACTTTACTCTGATTTCCATTAGGGAATTTAGAGATAGAAAGTACTCCGATTTCTTCAATGACACGGTGTATGTTTTTGTTCTTATTAGACAAACATAGATAATGTCAAGAGAACTCCAATAAAACTGATAAGAATACACATCTCTTTTCCAGCAAGGACATCTGAGCTTCTCCAACAAAGGTTTTCTGGATTTCATTATTATGAACAAGATGCATTTTAGGTTTACTTGCACCAAAATATTCCAAGTGAATTTCTCCTAGGGGAAATAAGTGGCAGAAGTTCGTGTCAAACAACTCTAAGATTTACAGCTGGAAATCTCAAGGGACCAAAATGATGTATTGGATTGCTAGGTCCACTTATAATAACCTAGAATGATTTATATGTTTTATTATTGGAATAGTAATGTGTGTGTATATATATAACTGATATGAATGAGCAATAGATGTATTGCATATATATTCACCAGTAGGACTGAAATATATATGTATTCATCATTTAAAAAAAAAAAAAAAAGAGAGAGAAATCAGTCCATTCTGTTCAGATTTTTCAATGTGTTCAATGAAAACCAATGAATACTTCCAGAAAAATTTGTTGAATGAGCTCTGAAAAACACTTTCTAAAAACTTCTACTGGAGTTTAAAGTACCAGATGCACTGCAACATGGAATAAATCAGGAAAAATTTTGTCCACAAGGATAATACTGAATAGCATAAAATAAGTTACCATGCAATAGAGAGGGAAAAAGAAATAAACTTAAAAAGGACAACCCAGCAACTTGCTTAAATTTCTTCTAGCTTTCTAATTTAAGCTTATTAAAATGCATCTGCAGATCTAGCTCCAAGTATTCCAATAAATGGGGTTATATCAAACTGACAGATAGTCACTAGTGGGGCTCTGCAGGGCTCCATTTTAGAAACAGTTTTCTTTAATATTTTCGTAAATGACTTGGATGCTGGACTTGAAAGCATGCAAAACTTGTGGATGATGCTAAACCAAGAGGAGCTGTTGACTGCCTTGAGGGCAGAGAGGCCTTGCAGAGAGATCTTGAAAATTAAAAGGCTGGGCAATCATTAGCAGCATGAAGTTTAACAAGAGCACATGCCAGATTCTGTAACTGGGATGGGGTAACCCTGGATATACACAAAGACTGAGGGGACAAGAGGCTGGAGAGCAGCCTCACATTTTGGGAGCCACAATAGAATGACATAAATCCATTAAAGAGCATCCAAAGAATGGCTGCAAAGATGGTGAGTAGTCTAGGGAGAAACGCAGAAGAAGAAGATGAGGTACTTTGGTTTGTTTAGCTCAGAGCAGAGGAGGCTGGGGGGAAGCCTTGTGACAGTCTACAGCTCCTCACAGTGAATGGAGGGGCAGTGCTGGTATCTGCTCTCTGGTGGCAGTGACAGGGCCCAAGAGAACAAAATAGAGCTGTGTCAGGTGGGGGTTAGGAAAAATTCTTCACCAGAGGGCAGTGGTCATGGAACAGGCTCTCCAGGGAAGTGAACAAGTCCCTGAGCTGCATGAATTCAAGTAACATTTGGACAGTGTTTTGGGACATAGAGTTTGGATGTTCTTGTGTGGAGCCAAGAGTTGGACTAAGTGATTCTTGTAGGTCCTTTACTCAGGGTATTCTATGATAATGAAACCATTGTATTATTTTACATTAATTACATACATATTTCCCCGAAATCTGCAGAGAAAATCCTCCTCCACTGCTTGCAAATTTTTTTCTATGTCCTATGCTATAGCAAGAGATGGTCATAACGGGTTGCTTCTGGCCATGAAATACCATTAAAGATTGTCTCCAGTAGCCCATGTGGTCCAATTCCAGATGCATGCTTTTTGTTCCTACTGTTCAATGCATTTTCTATTACTTGAACAGGGAGACAGAACATTCTGTCGAGCTATAAAAATCAGTTAGCAAGGCACCCAAGCATTTTTGGAACTCACCTGTTCTTCTGAGATTTACGGAAACAAGTTTCTGCATGGGGCAATTTGCAGTTGGATTTCCTCACAGTCTGTCACTCTCAAGCACAAGTTCATCCATACCTTCCTGTAGCCCTTGAGACAGAGCTAACTACTGCACTGCTGCCTCCAGCAAGCATTTACTAAGTAATTAGCATCTTGCACAAGTAGAAAAGTTAAAGCAGCCAACACAGACATACTTGAAAGAAGACAGGAATTAAGTGAGATGTCAACTATGAAATTATGCAATCTAACTTAGCTAAGTGGATGGATATGTAGTAGCAGCAGGAATTTGTGTTGATGCTGTTAATATCAGTGTGAAGAAGAACTGTCAATTCAATCCTCATCCCTGCTTTAAAGCCTTGGATACTCACTTTTTTCCTGCCCCTCAAAGCTCTTAGGTATAATCAAGTTTTTCAGGTACACTATAGTGGGCCCTGAACTTGTATTATCTGTTGCCTGTTACACATTGAACATCCTAAGCAAATTCCCTATAAGCATATAGAAAGGTATGGTCATCTGCTCCTTACCTAATAAACAGAGAGCCAGCTCACAGTCTTAACTACCCTTTATCCTAGGGACAAAGTCTGAGCTCATGGCAGTAAAAATGGTGAAGAACATAACTCTAAAACCCAACTCCCAAATCAGCACACCATCCCCCAACACTTATTCCTTGGCCTCAGTTAACTTGTGATATTCCTTTTGTCTGCAAGACACAGATGATATTATTTGGATTATGAACCTAAAAGTGTAAAATTAGTTACAGCTGGAGCAACTGTCAGGTGGGAAGATAATTGAAAGCCAGCAAAACAATCAACCATTTAATTGCTTACACTAAAGAATCGAATTGACAGCAATCAAGCCAATCTATAAAAGGTACCAAAAAGTGACATGTGAGAAAATAAATTAATTTTCATAAGGTACAAGTAAAAACAAAATTGGAAAAAATGAAAAAACAAGATTGTGTTGTTTATAAACCTTAATCAATTTAAAACTCATTTTCAATGTATTAAACTTTACTGTTTAATGTTTCCCAATGAATTCTGCCTTCGGCATTGTTCAACAGCCTCTCTGAAGCCTTCCAGTTAAAAAAAATAATAATTTATCAGTACTTCCTCTGCCAACCACACTTAAAATCAAGAGACAGTCGCCAAAATCACAAAGAGGGCAGCACTGTTACATTTCTGAAGGGTAATTTTCCTATGTGGGGAACTGGCAATTGTTTGGGGGGATTTTTTTGGAGGAGGAAACTGAGCTCAGTATTCACCAGCAAGTTCTCTGGCCACACTGTCCAACTTATAGCACCCACAGGTAGGGATACAGAGAACTGCCCACTGTAGGAGAAGATTAGGTTTGAGACTATATAATAAACCTGAACATGAATAAGTCTGTGGGATCCGATGAGATGTATCCAATGGTCCTGAGGAAACTGGCAGATTAAGTTGGTAAGTCACTGTCCATCATAACTGAAAAGTCATGGCAGTCTAATGAAGGTCCAAGTGACTGGAAATATAACCTCAATTTCTAAAAACACGGAAAAAGAAGATCCAGGGATCTACAGGCCCCTCAATCTCACCTCTACCCCTAGTAAGATCATGGAGTAGTTTCTCCTGGAAACTGTGCTAAGGTTCATGGAAAACCAAAAGGTGGTTAGTGACAGGCAACATGGCTTCCTTCACGAGGACAAACTGCAGAACGAATTTTATGGCAAATAAATCAAATGCTATGAGGGTGTTACAGAATTGGTGGATAAAGGGAACTGCAACTGTTGCCATCTAAGTGGACACGTACAAAGCATTTGACATTTTTCAATTGTTTCACGTTACATTCTTGGCTCTAAAATGGTGAGGCATAGACCACTCAGTGAGTAAGGAATTGGCTGGATGGTTTAACTTAAGGAGTACAGTCAATGTCTTGATATCTGGATGGAGACCAGTGATGAGTGGTGGTCCCTCAGGGGTCTCTATTAAGACCAACATTATTTAAACTCATTGTATGAATAGTGGAACTGAGTGCATCACTAAGCTTGCTCAAGCTGAGTGGTGCAATCATCATGATGGTGGGAAGGGATGCCATTAAGAAGGACTTTGACAGGCTTGAGAGCTGGCCCTATGCAAATGTCATGAAGTTCAACAAGGCCAAGAGCAAGATCCTTCACAAGGCTCAGGGCACTCCCAAGCAAGAATAAAGGCTGGGCCATGAGCAGCCCAGAGCAGCCCTGTGGAGAAAGTACTGATGGACAGAAAACTGAATATGAACTGGCAATGGGTGCTCAGAATGCCAATCTTATCCCTGTTGGAATCAAAAGAAGCGTAGCTTACAGGCCGAAGAAGGTGATTCTTCTCCTCTACTCCTCTGTCATGAGGTATGGCCATGAAAATGATCACAGGGCTAGAACATCTCTCACACAAAGATGGGCTGGGAGGATTCAGGTGGTGAGTAAGGATGTGGACTCTAGTGTACAATGCATAAGAAATTTTTGGATTTTATATCCTTGAGAAATGTAAACAGAATAACTCCAGAATGTATCCTTGCTGTTTCAAATGTTGCTTTAATAAAATAAGGGTGAAATTGTTGTTTTTGTGTGGGTTTTTTTTTTTTCACTCATCTGTGAATAATTTAAAATAATTTTTTTTTTTTTTGAAAGGAGATTGATTATATACCATCACATTTTTTCCTTATTGATTTTACAGTTCATGATGAAAATCTAATTTTGTAAGAGTGACGCTCAAAAAGGTAAAAGAAAAGAAAACAGCTGAATCCAAATGTTTAGGCTTCCATCTTCACTGTCTGTCTGACTGCATATAGAGAGAATGAAGTGTCACATATCCAATGATTATGCTAATGCTGAATATCTTCATATCTTCATCTCCTGAAGTTGAAGTACAAAGGTCCCACATAAAATCAATTTTTCTTTAACCTTTCTGTTTTTTACAGTTTTTACTATGTCTTCTTTCCAACAATGTGTTGACCAGGTATTCAGTTTCAACACTGCAGCTTGGCACTCCATTTGAGCAAAGAAATGTCAAACCAGAGGCAATACATGGCACCAGTGTCATCCAGTGAGACTGAGAACTACATACCCATAGCAGGAAACAAGAGCCAGATGTCCTTCTGAAAATATAAAGTCATTTCATTTAAGGCTAAAGAAATATTCTGTCCTTCCCCTCCATGGTGATAAAATACGCAAGTGTGATGGCTGGGTCTGAACTCTGAATTTTGTACACCAGGAATGATTCAAAGAAGGGCTGCTGGCCCAATCACAGTACTGGAAACAAATCTCATGAAAAAAAAAGAAGAAATCTCAAGGGAGGAGAGGTTAAAATCAATACATAGATTTTTTTTTAGAGAAAGCCAAAAAGAATGCCATAGTCTAGTGTAGTACAGTACTTAATAGACTAGAAATACTGAACTAATAAATTTATTATTCTCAAGGAAAAAAAAAACAAACAAAAAAAAAACAAAAACAAAAACAAAAACAGAAGCATTTATCTTCTGAAAAGGTCATAATTACTGATTGTTTCTCTCAAATTCTGGGAAAATAAGAGGGAGAGCCATGCATACCTTCAGCCACAGAAATGAAAATTTAAGTATGCAGGTACATAGTATTGACTCCGTTCTGCCTCTCCATAGAAGAATGCATCACTGTTTAGGGCCATCCCAGGAGCCCTAGTAGCTATGACCAAACATTCCTTGTACTGCAATATGACACAGCAGAGAACACTGTGAGTGCTTTGAATGTCTAACAATGGTAAAAATGTTTGACTTCTCCTTTTCCTGCCAAGACAAAATTACTGGTGCCACCATCTTGGAAACCTGGGTCTACAATAGTGCCAACCACGTTCCTACTTGTAGAAAAAAACAAAGAAGATATTCAAAAAATCAACTTTATTTGCCAATTGTACCCAGAAGGAATTCTTTTCTGAATCCAGCCTTGTATTTTTTATTGACAGTAATAGTGATGATCCTTATAATGGTGTTATAATTCCCTCCCTTGCCCTAAGACATAGTATATGGTGAAAGAAACTAATGAAGCAAAAGGCAGTCAATAACAGCCTTCAAATCGGCTGTTAATAAAATCCTTCTAAAAGGAAAAATAAAACAGCCATTTTAATAAATTAAAATCCCTGATGTGCAGCTTGCTGGATGGCAGATTGAATCAAGATGGTCGACAAGTCACACTGTAACACTTCCCCAGTGAATGATGACACAAATGTCAGATTTGCCCTTCTAACTGGTATTGATGCATTCAGGCAAAACCATATATCAATCAGTCTTTAGGAGCTAAGTGCCTGTTATGAGTCAATCCTCTGAGGCTCTCGGCTTCCCACATCTCGCATGAATCTGAGCAGTGATTTGCAGTTACTGTAGTCGTTTATAATGCTTCATATCTCTCAGATTGTTTAGAGCCTAAAGCTAGAGCCCGAGCTCTTTCACATCAGCCACATTATTGGTGCAGGACAGTTGTATATTGCTGTACGTTCTGTTACCACGATGCTAGTGCCTCACCTAATTAAATAAGATTAGTATTCTGTACATTTAAGAGGTCTCCAGCCTGGTTTCTCCTCAGATCAATTTCAAAACCTCACTTAGACAGCACTCACATCATACCAAATGATCTTGTGCTGCTGCATAAGATGTGCAAGAGGACAGCTGACCACACTACTTGCATGTTATCACAAGCAAAATGGTGAAGGAGACATCAGGTAAATTGTGCATTCTTACCAAGGGACACATCACTTAAAGGAAATGGACATTTCAACTTTGTGAAATAGTGGTAATCAAATAGAAATGCTGTCTCCCAGAAGATTCAGTTTTTGTATTTTCTGATGCCTGAAAAAAAGACTCATTACACGTACCTTGCCTTGCCTTCATAAGGTCCTTAGAACAAAAATACTGAAGAGGGTACTTACCTGAAAACTATTCCCAAACTTCACAACCTAAATTTGAAATCTTAAATAAAGATCATCAAGACCAGAAGACACATTAAATAGGTTGTAAGATACATTCCCTGACTGGATTGCAGCAACTGAGAATTTTTCTTATGTTCGTGTTTTGGAGTTCACTTAAAATGCTCTTAAAATATATATATATATATATATATATATAGATATATATATATAAAAGTATTTTATGTTGTCAGGTTGTTTGGTTTTGAGGTTTTGTTCCTTTTCTCCCAGAAAAGAAAAGAAAATGAAAGATTCTGTGGGAAGAAATCATTAAAAGAAGGCACTCTGATTGCCATAAAAATGCCTGTGATTTATAAAAGGAAATCTGATATTCAGTCATGATTAGTTGTTCTTACAAAGGAATAGGCTACCAATCCCAAATGAGTCAATTCAGAACCCCATTATACCTAATTAAATCTTTTTTCCTTGCCTTAATAGAAGTTCTGCGTGTGAATAACTTTGCTTAAGCAGTTTCACAAGTCTGGCTACACTGAATTGCAGATGAAACCTCCCAGGAGCAGAACAAACCCCACCAAAACCCTCATAAACAAAATGCCAGCATCTGGAGCCAGAGAGAGAAGCACAAGGAGAAGAGGGAGAAGAATTACAGATCTGGGATTAGCCTATACATCAACAGCATCAAAGGGGAAAGAAAAACTCTTTATTTATTGCTTACCAGCCTCCAGGGCATGAGCGTCACTCAGCATTAGCATTCACCTTTATAACTGTGCTATGATTTACAGCTCCACGCTGGTGCAGACAGTGCTACCAGTTACACGCCTAAGAGAACATGCACAGAGTGTATCCCAGATGCTTTCTCTTGCCTCTCACATAGGATATGAACATACTGATTTTTTTTTTTTTACCCTGAGCCTGGAGTAGAGATGTAATGGATGGGTCTGATCTGCATTATTATATGAGTGCTAATAGAATATCACATTTTGGCACATTATGTAGAAATTTATAATCATACAGGTTAAGCTGATATAGAAAGGAGTGCACATGTTAGGCAAGAAAAGACTTTAGTCTAAGTTACACAGATGCTTTCATAGAATCACAGAATGGCTTACATTAGAGGGGACCTTAAAATCACCTAGTTAAAACTCCACTGACATGGACAGGATTGTAAACCACTATATCAGACTGTCCATCACCCCATCCAATCTGGCCTTTAATGCCACCAGGGGTGGGGCATCCACAATTTCTCTGGGCAGCCTGTTCCAGTGCCTCACCACCTTCTGAGTAAAAAAATTCATCCAAACATCTGACCTAAATCTTCCCTATTTCATTTTAAAGCCATTCCCCTCTAACTTAATCTTCTCTTCTCCTCGTTACAGTGACTTCTGTTACTTATTTGTATTTATTTTTCTTGAGTTGTTTCACAGAGGCACCCATGAGATGAGATGGGGATGCTAAACATTTGTCAAAGCCAGCCTTCAAATGAAGTTGGATTCTCAAATATTGGCAATGGTAATAGTTGGCTACTGACTGCTCAGGAATTCAGTTAATGCCCAAAAATCCACATTTTTTTCAAGCTGAACAGTACCTTCTGTGTTACTGCCCATATTTTTAGATGGTGTGTTAATATTAGTAAGCCAAAATAGATAAAATATTTTAGGAATTAGAAAAATCTGGTATTTGAATCAGATTCTGCAAACACTGTTTATAGGCTCCCAGCTAACTAGACCAGAGATCTTCATTACCAGAGAAAAATGGCTGCAAACCTAATATGCCAGATGAATTTGCCTTCTACTGAGATGGTCTAATGAGTTATAGAATTATAGAATTGTTAAGGTTGGAAAAGAGCACTTTCATCCAGTCCAATTGTCGATCCATCACCACCATGCCCACTAAACCATGTCCCTCATCTCATCTACACGTATCTTGAACACTTCCAGAGATGGTGACTCCCTGGGCACCCTGTTCCAATACACTATCCTTTGATGAGAAGAAATGTTTCCTAATATCCAAATGAACCTCCTCTGGAGCAATTTAGGACCATTATCTCTCATCCTGATGATGGAGTACCTAATGCTGATGTGTTGGTTAAGTCAGTCAGACATCAAAGCACAGTGCTCTGACTTTTCCTGTCTGAACTCAAAGACAAACTATCCCACTTACCTCTGAGAATCTGTGACAAAGACCTTAGAAAGGGTACACTACAAATGATGGACCTCAAGGTTTCTTTTTCTTGCTTTAAATATGCAGTAAGAGCAGAACCAAGATTTTTCTCCATTTATTTGCTTTCTCCAGTTTCATATTTATTTGTTTAGGGCAGAAGAGGCCTAAATGTTTAGCTTTTATCATCAGACAAGAAGGGAGCCACAGTCTGACCATTACAATCAGCTAAATTGAAGTTGGGTCTCCACACATCCAGATTAATTCTATAGGAAGGCTTTTGGTTTCCAATAACACCAACCTTAAGGATGCATCTTTAAGCAGATACTCATTAGATTTGAAACTTTTGATCCAATCCATTTTCCCTCCCACTTAGCCCTATATAGACAGCTGCTAAGCACTTCAGAAACTCCTGTGCACAATGACCCAGGCATTACATGCTTTCCACCAACATTAAGTCTCACAGCAGTGCAAACTTTATGCCTCCCTAAGGAGGAATGAAAGGCAACTGATTTTCTTCTTTAAAGGTGATGCAGAGGACAGACTGTAGCAAAGGTTTTGTGCAAGAAGAGAGAAGAGAAAATTACTTCTAAGATTTTATTAGCATGCATAAACACTGTGATGTTTTTGATGCCTCAGGATATAGAAGCACAATCATTACAGTGAAGAAAATATTTCTATCTTTCCATTGGTCCTACAGCACACTGGGTGATCCATCTTGCTCACAAGCTCTACATAATCATATCTATATATATATTTATGTATTTGCTTCTCACAAAGTGTTTAACCTTTTGAGCACTGCAATTTGAGATGTCAGGGAATGCACACTGCATTTTCTCCCTTCCAGCATTATCTTAGTTAGGGTGCACAAGTTATACCATCAGATATAATGAATGATGCATGGAAGATAAACACCCTCCAGAGAGCCAGGAATGCTCAGCATGTGTATGTTTGTTCTGGCTAAACATGCCTGCAGTGTCCCCCACAGCATCCTTCTCTCCAAATTGGAAAGATAAGAATTTGATGGGTGCACTTTTCAATGGACAAATAACTGGCAGAAGGATTGAGTCCAGATAGTGTTGATCAATGACTCAGTTTCTGGATGGAGACCAGTGACAAGTGCGTTCCTCAGGGTTCAGTACAGGGACCAACACTCTTTAATAACTTCTTCAATGACATCAGCAGTGGGATCTAGCAAGGTTGTAGATGATACCAAGCTGTGTGGTGTGGCCAACACACCTGAGAAACAGGATACCATCCAGAGAGAGCTACTGAAGCTTGAGCTGTGGGCCCAGGAGAGCCTCATGAGGTTGAATAAATCCAGCAACAAGATCTTGCACTTGGGTCATGGCAACACCCACTATCAATACAATCTGCGGGACAAAGGATAAAGAACAGTTCTGGCGAAAAAGACTTGAGGGTACAAGCTGGATATGAGCCAGCAATGTGCCCTCACAGCCCAGAAAGTCTACTGCTGCATCAAAAGATGCATGGCCAGCAGATTGAGGGAGGTGATCCTGCCCCTCTACTCTGCACTGATGAGGACTCACCTGCACGACACTGTTCAAACATGGAGTCCTCAGTACAGGAGGGACATGAACCTGTTGGAGCAGATCTGGAGGAGGGCCACAGATATGATCCAAGGGATCAAACACTTTCCCTGTGAGGACAGGCTGAGAGAGCTGGGGCTGTCCAGCCTGGAGAACAGAAGGCTCTGGGAAGATCTGAGAACGGCTTTTCAGTATCTAAAAGAGGATTATAAGAAAGAAGAGAACAGAATCTTTAGCAGGATTTGTTGTGACAGGACAAAGGAAAATGATTTCAAGCCAAAAGAGGAGAGATTTATGTTAGAAATAAGGAAAAAGTTTTTTATGATAACTGTAGTGAAGCAGTGGCACAGGTTGCCCAGAAAAGTGGTGGTTGCCCCATCCCTGGAGACATTCAGGGTTAGGCTGGATGGGACTCTCAGCACTTGATGTAGCTGTAGGTGTCCCTGTGCACTGTATGGGAGTTGGACCAGATGACCTTTAAGGGTCCCTTCCAATTCAAATGACTGATTCTGTGAAAAGCTGCACAGTGAGAATGGCTGGAAATATGAGGCAGAAAAGCAACAAGGGTATGAGTTTATCCACACTTTTCAGAGGTAGAGAATGTAGCATGATTGTTCATAGACTCAGCAATGCAGAAGCTTTTTATTAATTCAAACTTCATTCAGATGAAAAATGTACTACTAATACTTCACTTAGAAATGGTTGGAAACTCATAAAAGTAAATGCTTAGTAACACACAGCAAAACACTACACTCTGCACTGGTGGGGGATCAAAACATTTATAGGAAACAAGGAAATAGTTATCACTGAAAAGATGCATAATAGTCATTATTTGCCTTTTTTAGATTTTGAACAGGATACAATTTTCTGAAATTTTCCTTAAGCTTATATAAGGATGAAAATAACACTTTGCACAATACTTACAAAGAAAACTGCAAAACACAATCCGCTCTCAACCTTCATTCAGTTGACTCAGCCATGTGAATCAATTTTTTTCTAATCAGATGATTTATATAACTATGAAGACCTCAATGAATTTTACAATTGAATGTATCATTTATGGTTATCTGCAATGAGGCTTGAAGCTTGGAATTAAAAACTTATTAGTATTTCCATTAGGAAAGTTCAAGAGCACAGACATAGAAGTAGACCGAATCCCAGAGTCCCCATCAGGCTCATACTGAATTATTTTTTTCAATTTTTCAGAATTTTCTCTTTGCTATGAATTATTTAAATGTCCCACATGAATTATTGAGTGTCCCACAGACAGAGGCACAACGTTTCAAGGCCAGAAGGGACCACTGCAATCACTCAGCTTGATTTACTTTGTAATGCGGTTTATAGTCACACCATTATCTTCTCGTTGATCGTACCAGTCCTTTCCTCTGTGCTCCCATACTAATGCTCAGCGCATTCTATTTCATACAGCAATTCATGATTTCCAGGGAATCACATATAACCTCAGATGAGATGTTCTTTACCAATCTCCTTTCGATTTCTCTTTCATGTTACTGAACGTGATAGCCTGCTCATCCCTTATTCTCTCAACCCTGAGTCACACACTTGTTTTCTTAGTCTGATAAACTCCTCTGACAGTGAAGAAATAAACAGGTGCAGTGGGCTAGGAGTAAATGTCCAGTTTTAACAATTAATGATATTTTAAAAGTAATTAATAATCAAGAATTGTATAAAAATCCCAGTGAAGCACTTTCCCCATGTACAACTCATAATGTTAGGAAATGCCACAAATATTTATGGTTAAAGATTATCTATGGATAATTTATTGACTTGCACTACAATCCTCAAATATACAGAAAATATACATACATAAAACATCATCCTTACGAATAAATCTACCATACTGATCAGTTTACTGAGTGTGTGGCTATGTGACCACCACATCACCACTTGTAAAGTGAAAGATGGATATTCAAGTCCCTGGATTAACATGGGGTTGACAGGAGACTCAGGTCTGGGTTTTCACATCCTAAGCATTTACTGCCACTATTATTGTCTTTGGTTTTGAGGGACAGTTGAAATATTTTTATCTCCCTCAGTCATAGTTAAGCAACCCCATCCTAGCACTTAAGAAAATTTCCCCAAAGTGGGAGTGGTTTTTCTGTTTGTTTGTTTGTTTGTTTTGTTCTATCTTTGTTTGTTTGACTGATCGATCAATTTAGTTTGGTTTGTATTCGTTTCCTCAAAGTTCACATTCTGCTGAATCATTACTTCCAATTAAATATCACAGAAGGAAGGAAGGAAGGAAGGAAGGAAGGAAGGAAGGAAGGAAGGAATGGAGATAACATTGTCTCATTATTTCTTATTATTTCTTCACCAACATGTATCCCAGGGCTCCAGATGGAAGCAGAAGACCATGTGTTAACTAGACAGGAGGAGATCAGCTCAGCTGTGAAAAGTGCAGTGGGATATTTTACCCAGGATATTTTGCCCACATAGCAACATAAGAACATGATAACTCAGTGCAACAGGACAGCTGTAGCTGCACTCCAAACAGAAATAGTTCAGTTTCATTACTCTGCCATCTTCTTTATCTCTTATTTTACCTTCACAATAAATCATCCCTCCAGCATTCATCACTGTGTTGAAAACATTCACCAAAATTTTTAGAACTTAAATATTCTTTAAAGAAAACTGCAAAGTTTAAGAGCTCATTTCAAATAGAAAATCAAATCAGTCTACAAAGTATTCAGAATGAACCTAGGTTCTCCCTAGATAGAATTTAAATATGTGTTGGTGCCATCAGCAGAGCTTCACTGATTTTTATCCCTTTCTATAAATCTTTCTTGGTAGGTAATTAAGGCAACAAATCCCTGGTTTACTGCAATGACAGACCTGTTTCACATTTTGTTCGTTGTTAGGAGAAATAGACATTTATCCCACATTTAAGATTGCATGCATTCCTAATTTCATTTCTTTTCTTTCCAACCTTTGTCTCCACACTCAAACATACCTGTTTTCACCTTTACTATAGGATCTGGCATATCCTGATCTCACCATTATTTTCTGAGCTCGGGAAACCATTATTAGAAGACTGTAAGGAAATACTGAAGAAAGGACCAAGGTCAGTTTTTTGGGTATTTCCTCCAGACCCATGTTTTCAATATTTGAAAGATCTTCAAAGGCACAAAAATTACTTCAGGCAATCATTACAGACATAGATCATATCAAGTGGGACTATTCAGCTCACACAGTCCTTCAGCACATTCTCCCATCAGACCTTGTGAGGATATGTGCTCAGGGTGCACATCATACACAGCCTAGGATCCTATTCAGGATAATAGGATTGTAGAGATTATAGAGAATCTCTATTTCTAGAGAAAAATCCTTCATCTCTGGGAGAAACATGCAGTAATAACCTCTAGCAATAGATTTGACACAAAAAGCTAAAAGAAGGGCTAGGGCAGAGCCTAGGCAATGGCAATACAAGCCAGAATTTTTCAGTTGGCCAAGGAACTCTCATCCTTTTTCTGATGCAGCCCACAAAGACTTCTTAGGCATCATCTTGGATGGCTTGCTCAAAGTGGATTTGCAGCTGCAGACATTTTTCAGAAGCTATGCACGTAAGTTCCTCATATTGGCAGAGTGATTTACAGTATTGTCAGTGTCTCTGCACCCATGCTATATAAAGCATGGTGAATATCTCAGTACCTTCGAACGGTGTCTAAGCCTAAACCAGTCTAAACATGCCTGCACTGCAGTAAGTGGTTTGGCACTTACTAGCCAGATTGCTGTGAAGTATCAATAAAAAAGTAATGAAATAACATTTTAAAGGAAATCCTTGGAGTTGGAAGGGACCCTTAAGGATTCTATGTTTCTGTGTTTCTATAAGATTGATTCTCAGTCCTTTTTAAATGTTATTTAATTAGGTTTTCATTGCTACTGCATAGCAATCTGGCCAATCTTACCTGAGCTATTACAGTATATGATGGGACATCCCATTTTTCACTGGACTTTCTTATCTTGAGTGAAGGGTTATAGACCCGTTAGCTGCTCAACAAGTGGCAAAGTACCTTCTATGTCACAACATAGGTAATTATAAGGAACACACTGGCAACTGTTCGTTTCTTTTCATCTCTTGTGCTGTATCTGAATTACAGTTCCAACTGTCTGTCCAGAAAATAATAAATAATGTCCTTGGAGAGACACTGAGATTCAGTTCCTTTTCCTCAGAGACAAATCAAGGCATTGTTACAGCAGAGGTGGTTTCCTCTGCATTCTCAGATCATTAATATACATTTGAAGAGATGCTGGAAATGATCACTTGTGAGGCATGACAATTAGGGTTGGGAAGAATGGAATGAAAATGAAAGTAGTCCCAGTGTAGAACGTGCACACATCAAAAAATGCCACCTTGAAAGAAATAGGAAAATATTTCTTTTTCTACTACTGTAATGATACCAGTTTACTTGTGTAACTATTTGACAGACTTTTTTTTTTTTTTTTCTTGGTTTTATTTAAATTCTTTATAAATTAATATGAAGCCGTAAAGAGGAATGTTATACTTATTTAGATCTGGAGAATCCAGGTGAGTATTCAAGCGGTAAGTAATACAGTGGGATTTTTCCACTTACTAATCACTCCCTGAATGAAAAAAGTTAGCTGTATGAACAGCTTTTTGGCTCACTTTAGCCCACCTAACAAACATGCCAAATTTAAGTCAAAAAGAATCCTTTGGTTGAATTCTATCCAGTTCACAATGCAACATTTTCTTTGCCAGAAGATAGAAGTAGTACTGGGTCTACCAAGGCATGGATGCACATTTGTTTGATGAGAAACCTTAAGATAGGAAGATCTGAAGATGAAAAAACATCTGAGGATGTCTTGTCAATTCTTCAAAGCAGCTGAGAGAGGTGGACCCAAACTTATCCATCAGAGCTCTAAATGACCTCTAAATTGGAGACTCACCAGTGTCAACTGGAGAGTGAAGTCAAAATTAGAACTCAAAAGTCTCAGCTGGGCCACTCTGTAATTTTGGCCTGAGGCAGCTCCTGGCTGATAGAGTAATTGCTTTCCTACCCTTACAAAAACATTGCCTTAGGCAGTTAAAATAGCAAATATAGTTGATCAAACACATTTTGAAGGACTAGTGTTTATATCAATAAAACTATTCAGAAAAAATAATCTTAATGCTGGCAGAGCCATGGATAAGGATAAAAAATACCCATGTGCCTGGTCTCACTCAGAAAGAAGTCAGTAGCAAAATTCTGTGTTGACCTGAAAGATGCAGGACTGAACCTTTCATTAATACTGTGTTGTTCAGATATTGCCCCATCCACATCAATTTGTCACAACTATGCCTTTATATTTAAAACACATTCTTTCAGTTAAAAAAGAATTGCAAAGATATTCTTTCTACTGTAGGGATGTTCCCCTGCCACAAGAAAATCTCATGTTTACAGCCTTTTGCAGATTGACTAATTATTGCTGTAGCCAATTGCATCTACAATTGGGCATCCAAACTCCAGAGGAATTTTTGCAAAATAGCCCATAGAACAGGGCAAGAGGTTGCGTTTTCAGAAAATCAAAGGATCACAACCATATGGTCTAGGCAAAATGTCTTTTAATGTACAAGTTCTGGTCCGTTCTCAATTCCTCTCTCGTGTCTTAATTTTACAGGTAGTGTAGTGCTGCTAACAGTGAAGTCATCTAGAGTGCACACAGTATAACTCAAAGCTCAATTCTTGCTGTTGGAAAGAATAAAAAGCGTTATTTGCCATACCTGTTAAAAATAATGAGAGGAACGTGAGAAGTGAAACAGAACTGATGCTCAAGACGACTAGCCACTATAAAATCTAAGTAATGGAGAAAAAGAATAGCAGATGCCCCTTATCCATCTCTCCATATAGAAGGAAATACAGCTATATGACATATTTTTAATTGGATTTTCTGTAATTTTGCATTACAGTCAATAATTTTGGTGGGAGGAGAGGAAATCATCTCCTTAATACTTTCATCTGCATTAATCACTTCTACTCTCTTTCTGCAGAGGCCAAAGATAAAAGAACTTTAAAGAATCACGGAGTCATTGAATGGCTTGGATTGGAAGAGGCCTTAAAGATCACTGAGCTCCAAAGTCCTCTGCTTTGAGCAGGGTTGCCAACCACCAGACCAGACTATCCAGGACCCCATCCAGCCTGGCCTCAAATGCCTTCAGAGATGGGATATCCACAGCTTTTCAAAGCAAAAGATGTAGAAACTTTCATCTTATAGGTTCAGGTAACATTCTGTGGTTATCCATAATCTCCTGAACTCTTCCAAGAATTCTAGCAGCATCAGAAAACAAGAAAGTAGAAAACTTAGTAAATAAGTATGATAAAGTGAGAATATCCAAAAGTATTTCATCACTGCTAACACTTCTCAGAAAGATGGTCCTGCATGTTCATCATGAAGACTGGATGGAGAGACCTGTCACAGGAAACAGTTTCCAAAATTGATTGAAAGCATCTGAATTCCTGGAATTCTCAGAGTCTAGGTTACAAGCATCTAACATATTTCCCTGCACAAACCATACGAACTTGATTCATTTCTTCTGAAGAAACCATTTGCTCCAGGCTTTAAGGAGCCTCTCAGGAGAAACTTTCTGATGTCAGAAATTCAGTCCATGAGTGCAGGGTACAAAGGCTCAGTATCTTCATTTTCTTTTCTGTCCCTTTCCTGTCAGATTTCAAGGACACTGTTGCATCAGTTCCACTGGTATATTTCCATGCCAGTTGATTTGCTTAACTAGAGGAACAGTTTGAATACAGAGCACAAGGTTGGTTGTCAGAAGAAGCATGTTTCCTAAAAGAAGACAAAATATCACTTAGATTCTAGAGAAAACTGAGTAAAATGGGAAAGTTTTGCTTTTACCTAACATCCATCAAAGGAATCAGTGTATTTAATTGCTGGCAACAGATATACCTTATTAAATCATCTACTCTTGCATACTGGAAAGTATGGAACAATTTAGAAATATAGGCTCTGTTAACTATGGAACCAAAAAAATGCACAGACTTTGCTATATTCCATTATCATCTTCATTTTCCACTTTTGGCTAGGCATACCTACTGTTTTATAGAATGTGATGGAAGGTGGATTCCATTTTGAAGTCATCTTTGGTTTCAGAAGGCCATGTGTCTTCCTTGGGATTTTCTATAGGATGTTCTTTTTTCTTTACTTCTCTTTCATGAGGTCTTTCACAAGGCAATTAAGTATCAAAATGTTTTTTTTCTGCATCATATGATCTCTGTGTGGTACAGACTGAAGAGACCATAATTCTCCAATCTGTATTTGGACTAAACATAGCTCAGGATATTTTTTGTTTTGTTTTGTTTTGTCTTCTTTCTTTCTCCTCCATTACTTTGAAATTCTCTGTTAAAACTCTTCTTTGTTCGATTTTATTTTCACAGTCATTAGGATGGAGTCTTCAGCCTTTTACCTTCCCACTGCAGGTCTTCATAACCTCTGTTGTATCTGTTGTTCATGTTCAATAGGAGAGAACAAGCTTTCATTCTATCCTACCCAACTATTCTGGGGCTCCAAGGGTATAATATTCACAAACAGAAATTGCCAAAATAACCCATACCAAAAAGTGAGTGCTTACTCCTTTGCCAAAGGAAAAAAATTACATTAAATTATGTGCATGAAAATATGAAAGAGAGAAGCTATCTTTGGAGTATAACACATCTTCTATGCTTCTAACTCTATGGGAGAACAAACTGTGGGATGTATGGAATTGTAACTGTGAGTTAAGGAGTTTCCTGGGATTTATGAGTCCCCACCTTTAAAAGGACTTTACTTGGTGTTAAATATGTGTATCTGTTTACCTAGAGCCAAAAGAGTGGGCAGAAATGAACAGCACTGCATGCATCCCTGATGCGCATTGGCTTTGTTTCCTTAACGTATTTATGGTTGCTTCACTTGCAGCATATTTAGTACAGTTTCTTAAGTAATTAATTTTAAGGGTCCCTCCATCACTCAATGCCTGTGTTATCTCACCCTTTCCTTTGCCCCATCAGCTTTTCAGTAGCTGTCAAACCCTGAGGCCAGTTTAAACCATATTTAACAGAGGTAAATGTTTCCAAGTTATATGATAGGTCTTGTGGAATTTTATAATTGGCAAAAACAGTTCATTAATTAGTAAAACACACATGCTGTGGGGAACTGATTCATCTGACCTGTTTTACACATTTACTGAGATATTAACTATCCATGACATATATCTGGACCTTGAGAAATTCCTTCTTGCCATCTAGTTCAAAAGGATCCTATACAACCAGATTGTACATAAACAACTTTACAGAAGACATCTAAAGTTGAATCCTGTGTCTTGGTTTTGAGCTATTTGGATGCGGACCTGGGCTGCCTGATCTGGTGGGTGGCAAACCTGCCCACAACTGGGGGGTTGGAACTGGGTGATCTTAGGGTTCCTTACAACCCAAGTGATTCTATGGTTCAATGATTCCATTATTTTAATCTGAGACAGCTACATTTACATAACAATCTTCAAATGATGCATGCCCTTGTGGTCCAACTCTATTGCCTAGAAAGTGGATTTTATTGATATTTCCAATCATGTTTCTACTCAGCATCAGGAGAGGATGTCCTGGAGAACAGAAGTTTTGCAGGCCTTTGTAACACTATTTTCAAACACCTATTACAAAAACTATCCCCAGTTTTGTGACGGAGTCTTAGAAGAGAAATACATCTCATGCTATCAGTATAATTGAAAATAAAAATTTCAAATCCTTCATTCACAAATCCCTCCAAACATCTAATTCATGTTTATATGTCCAATCAGGAAATCTAAAATATTCCATTCACCTAAGTTGACCAGCCATACTCTAGTGGTGAGCATCCAGAAGCAGATGCATTTGAAATCTGTTAGCATGAAACATTCATAGAATTTTTCCTGCATATACACTAAAAAAAAAAAAAATCAAAGTGCCTTTATGATCAGAACTAAAAGACAAAATTAGTTAAATATACAGAACAAAACAAAGCAGTTATTCAGTTTCAAATGACAGAAACAGGAATTTGGCACAATCACCTTCTGGCACAGCAGTACAGAGCAACAGATTCATCTTGTGAAAAAGTCATCCCACTGATAGGTAAGCCTGCATATGTTAAACCTCATTTCTCCTACAGAACTGGGCTTTTCACAACAGTAGCTTGGCAGAATAACAGGCAAATCTAGTAGAGTAGGTGTCAAGAGGTTTTCCCTGAGGCAAGCTAGAAAAAAAAAGTTTTCTTGAAGAGAGAGGAAGGGACTGGGACTGGATAAGCAAAACTAATGCAGGAGAACTCAGCTGAGCCAACAGCTGATGCAGTCCACTAATGACTACTTCAGCTACATATCTGAATGTCTCTGGGGAATCATGTTCATTGGCTGAGTCATTAGACTTGTGGTGGTTTCAGGCATAGTGATGATTTGACAGAAGAGGCAAAAGGCTTTTAAGAATTGACAAGAATTTGCTGCAGAAAAGCTGAAGGATCTTATTAGACCAATCAAATCAGGCACTGATCCTCAACAATAGCATCCCAAATGCCTTTTCTCTTTATCTTTCAAATACAGTTCTTTGCATGGAATCGAACAACAATTTGGCCAAAGTGGATCATAACTTTACGATCTTCATGTTCCATATCTGAATTTGAATTTGAATGTTATACACAGGCTCCATCTAGTAGCTACTGCTTTATGTCTTGTTCTGTGCTTGCATGTTCAAATTGGCTGCTTAGTGCTCCTGGTGAGAATACAAGGCCTGGATTCTGATTTTGATTGATGATGCATCTCAGAGACATGAGA
Source organism: Centrocercus urophasianus (assembly GCF_019232065.1). NCBI lineage: Eukaryota > Metazoa > Chordata > Aves > Galliformes > Phasianidae > Centrocercus > Centrocercus urophasianus. The sequence continues at coordinate 2,433,050 of NW_024884253.1, forward strand.
AACTGAATTCTGTACAAAATTCACAGCAGCAGCTATGATTGTCTGGTGTAAAGTGCACACCAAAGACAGCATGAAATCTGAGCAAAAAGCTGTCTCAGTCAATAGAATCAATTTCTCTTCTAGAATAGACAAATAAACCCTCTGAAGAAGCATTTCTTTACTGTGTTGGTAATGGAGCCCAGAATCATTGTGGAAACCTCTCCTTGGAGATCTTCAAAATCCACCTGGACATGGTCCTGGACAAGCTGCTGTAGGAGGAGACCAGACGGGCCCAGAGGACTCAGCCATTGGATGATTCTATGAAATCACCAGGAATTTTCTTAGCTCCTGCCAAGAATGTCCTTAGAAAACAACTCTGGTAATGTTCATTTGAGCATCTCCTCTATTTGCAGCAGTACTTTACCATGTCTCTTGTCAAGTGTATCCTCAGGGTGAGGGCAAACATGTTTGTGGCATAACACTAAAATGCTATCTGCTCTCTGCACAGAGCCTCAGGAAAAAGAGCACAATTTGATTAAGGAGGAGATAATCGATCAGAACAATTGCAGAGCTTGGCTGCAATTTATGAGTTTCAAGGGAATATGCACTAGAATAATAGACTGGCTTTTTTCCAGTTACTCTTTAGTTGTTGTCCACTCTGAATGTGAAACCAAAGAGAAATAGTAATCCACATCCAATGCCCAGCTGCTTAGGCATCGTTGCTAAAAATTATCTACACGAGTTTATACAATCCCATTAGCACCTGGATCTTCAGTGACATTCAGTAGCTTCATATACTTCACTTAAAACATCAAAGACATTTGGGGGAAGAAACAAAAAACTGGTTCACACTCTTCATCTAGTTCTCTGGTGTTGATGGAAAGACAACTTGGCCTAATAAGTAAAGAAACGTCATCAGAGAGCAGTTCACTTCGGATTATGCTGTTTACCAGTGAAAATGGCTTATGGTTTCCTCCTTTCTACTCTTCCTATTTCAATTCCTTGCTTATTTTGTCTTTATAAATAAGGACGGTCTTCAGGACATGAAGAGCTGATGTTGCCTAATCATATATATCCTTCTTAATTAGTCTAGAAGGAATAGGACAACTTCACAGTTATCCCTGCCTAGTCATTGGATCCCATTAGATGTAAGTTATCCCACCTTATTCTAGATGTCTTAAGCTAAAAATCCCACGCCCAATAAAGTTAAAATTAAATCTATCTAGACTGTTCAATCATTCTTCTAATCCACAATCAGAAATATCTATTGATAAAAACAGAGCTTATTATGTCAGTCTGGGAAGGGAATTTCTAACTCTAAAAAATTAGGCCTGTTTGGATGGTAAAATTATTTCATGATTATAGATAAAATGCCTCTGAAATTATTTACTCCCCTCCCTAGAAAACCTTCTGTCCTTGAAGTACTCACTCCCATTGTCCTCTCTGCAAAAATAATAATAATAATAAATTAAATGCTTTCTTCTGTATCCAGTTTTAAGAATTTTCAAAAATAGACCTTTTTCAAAGACAAACCTTTTTTAAAAATGTTTCACTCATCTATGAGCTTAGTGTCTTGTCTATCAGACGGCAGCCATTTTTTTTATATTTATAGATTCCTACCTAGCTTGGGAGTAGTGATACGATTCATTACACTTTAAAATACGATACTCGCTAGTTGGTATCTGGAAACACTGACTAAGTTGAAGTCCATCACACTGATTTATTGAAACTGGCAGCTTGAGTCCAATGAAGAATCCAAGAACTTTTTGCCGATGCACAGTAACTTTGTTTACTCAATTGAGAATGTATCCGTCTTTCAGCTGGCGTTGATTATTTTTATGTTTTTTTACATGTCCAAGCTGTAAAGACAAAAAAAAAAAAAAAAAAAAGTAATTTGTTTTGGCAGAATAAAAAATGTTAAATCTTTACATGGATAAACCAAACAGCACGAGAAAAACAATAATTCTCTTCTTCTGTTGTATAAGGATTTTAGCCTGAATCTCAGTTCACACAGTTGATTATTCCTGAGCTTACAATAGCAACATTCATTCAAACATAAAAAAATACCACAGCTTTTCTGTATGGCAAATACTGAGTTTTGCAATGGTGGAAAAACAAGGAAGAGTATGGGATGCATGCTTTGCAATGAATTTACCTGGACAGGGAGCCTCTTCCTTCTGCATGAGTCCTCATGAGTGCCAGGAGCTAGCAAATATGCCCTTTTGTAATATTAGAAAGACTTCTGCAGAGCGGACACAATGATGATGTCCTGGGACACAAGTGACCAAGTTTCTCTTGGAAGAGAGCTAACGCTAACACTAGATTCCTAACGGAATCTACTAAAGGGTACATATTTGGGGCACCGCTACAGAAAGCCCAAAATCTGCTAGTCAATTGGTGAAGGACAGGCTTGGCCATTATGGTTAGACTAGATGATCTTAGTGCTCTTTTCCAACCTTTATGTTTCTACAAGGAATATAGAATCATAGAATCATAGAATCATAGAATCATAGAATCATAGAATGGCTTGGGTTGGAAGGGACCTCAAGGATCACCAAGTTCCAACCCCCTTGCCGCATGCAGGGCTACCAACCTCCATATCTAATACTAGACCAGGTTGTTCAGGGCCCCATCCAACCTGGCCTTGAACACCTCCAGGATACCTAGTCTGTCTGTGGACAGAGGGCTTATATTCCTATGTGACAGCCAGCTGGATGGCAGAGAACTGCCAGAACAATTTTTTCACCCATTAATCATGATTGTCCTCATTTCGTGTTCTAGAAATCTTCACTTTCACACAAGAATTGCTTTATTAACCAATACAGCTATCTCTCTGTCATATACTCAAAGAAAAATCAGGGACTTTTTGAAAGTAAACTAAATACTATCAGCAAATTTGAAGCTTCAAAGAGTTCAGAAGATGATCTGTGATAGTCTCCCACAGAACTGTTTCCTTTCACTGGCAAGTTGAACAGAGTTTTCAGTTCCCAGAAAAAATAAATAAATTGTGGCTACCCAGACTTTGTGGAAATCAGGACTGATATTTGCTTATATCTGTAAATTGAGGTTGGATGTGAAGGCTGAAGAAACATTCAAGTAGCAATTGACTACACGCAGCTGAAAAGGGAAGAAGACTAAGTTGATACATTTTGAAATCATTGATATGGGCCAGAAATTTCACATGTGAACAAAAATTTCTATAGACTTCTGTCACTTTGTACAAAGAGAATCATTGCCCATGCAACATCTAAGAAGCAGCCGTAGCAACCTGCAATTTTTTTTTTCAGTTTTCTATTCGAAGTCTTCTTGGATCTCTATTTTTCAGTACTGAAATTAAATTTCATTTCACGTTATTTCTATTTTATCAGTGTATCTAAAAATGGAAGGGGAAAAGATAAATTGAACATTTCATGAGATGTGTTAAGAATTTTTGAACAAACTTAACTTTTAGGAGAAAATCACAACAACCTAATTCAAATACTATACATACTGGTTTGACCAGGAAGCCAAATATCTGTTATTATCAGAGCATTGTAGCAAACACAGACCCATATCAGAACATAAACTATGAAGAGTTTAAACTCCAATGGCATCAAGGAATCTTCTGAGTTATATCCATGCCTCTGTCTGAAGAATGGACTAAACATAGAATCACATAATTATAAAGATTGGAAAAGACCTTTAAGATCATCTAGTCCAACCATCAACCCATCACCACCATCACTAAACCACATCCCTCAGTGCCACATCTACCTTTTTCTTAAAGACCTCCAGGAATGATGACTCCACCACCTCCCTGGGCAGCCTGTTCCAATTCCTCAGCACTCCTTCTGAGAAGAAATTTTCCTTCATACCCAACCTGAACCTCCCCTGGTGCAATTTAAGGCCGTTATCTCTGATCCTAGATTTAATCTCCTGAAAAGACAAAAATATATAAAACAATACTCGCCACCATTCCATGTGATCTCAATTGTTTCTAATGCTAACATATTTAAGTTTCCTGTCAGACTCAAAACATACATACTTAAAATACGTAATTTTTGCTGTTGAGGAAACTCAGTTGATTTTTTTTTTTTGAATGTTATATGATTGTTGCTCAACAACCATTTCACTCAGTAGCCGTAAGAAAGTAACTAAATAATAAATCTCTCTCCTTGCTGCCTAGCAAAGGAAGGGGAAAAATGAATTTGCCTGCATATGTCTGGATGTTTTCTTTTCTATTCCACACCTTGAAGTCTTTAGGAAGTGAGATGCACAGAAGAATATTAGAACTTAGCTGTCTTCTTTCATCTAGCTGACTCTGCACTTGATTACGACTTTTGTCATTTCTATATGAATGGGCCAGAATGTGCTGCCTCTTAGGAGAAAGAGATTAAAGACGTCTTCCAACATTATTTTTCAGAGCAGCTTTGTCATTTATTCAGAATGCCGTGAGCTGGGCGGATGTAACCAAAGCCACTGACAAAGCATTTGTTTCTGCTTATCTGCAGCTTCTGCAACTTCAAAAGACTGAGGTAAGCCTCTTCTGTTTTCTGGTTCACCCAACACTTTTTTAATCTAATTCCTCATGGAAGTTGGCTGTAAGTAGATTTCCAAGTGCTAACAAAGGGGATTTTCAGCCTCGTCCAGATAGTCTTGTAGTGCTCCTCAGGATTTTTTGAGGAGAAGCTATTTTAGTTTATGCAATAACAAACAAAAAAAACATATATCTCTGAAAAGCCTAAAGCATGTGCCATCGCTGAAGAGACAGAAAAGGTTGGGGCACAGAAATCTGTGGTAGCACAGTGTTTATACTCTAAGTCATAGTGTCATGTTAAATGGGGTACACGTAGAATCACAGTATCATAGAATGGCTTAGACTGGAAGAGACATTTGAGCCCACCCAATTTCTATCTCTCTGCTCTGAGCAGGGTTGCCACCCACTGGATCAGGCTGCCCAGGGCACCTTGAACACCTCCAGGGTTTGGACATCTGCAGCCTCCCTGGGCAACCTGGGTAAAATCATCTTCCAAGTCAACCTTGCACTTAATCAAATACTACTGTGTAAACTGAGATCCCAAAAGATTAGTTTGCTCTCCTTTTTTCTCCAAAGTTTGGGTTGGAATCATGGAGAGGACCCCTGCAGAAAAAATCTATCACTGAAAGAAACAGATGGTGTGGGCTGAAGTTCTTCTGTTTTCACTCACCTGGGTCAGCAAAGTCCTGCAAAAGACTTCAGTCTTGCAGACAAATATAATATAAAGGCATTAAATTTTTTTTACAGAAAACTTTCAAATAGGTGAGTTTTGAGGTCAAAATGAGTGATGGAATAGTATCCAACTCAAATGGATTTCAAGTGTTTTCTGTCAAACCGGATTAGAGTGACATCACAATTTTGGATAAAGGATTCTCCATACCCACTCTTCATTCAATGTGTATTTTGCCAATCTTTCTCTATGCAGGCAAAAATCCTTCTCCAGGAACAAAACAGAATGAATCTTTCGGCATTCAAGGAACCTTTAGAAACAGTAAATACTTGCTGCAAATTACACTTCCCACACAGTACCCCTCCTACACAGACAGCAATGAACGCTTAATGCCCCAAGAGTGCAAAAAGGCAATTCCTTGTAAATGTTAAGTGCTGCCTGTTGCTACCTTTCAAATGTCACCTCAGACAGTTGTGATTGAACAAGCAAGGTCTGTTGCATCTTTCCTTCCCATCACCAGTTTTCCTGCATCATTACACATTGCACTGAGTTTATAGCCATGTATAAACATGCTGCATTGGTGTCAGCATTGCAAGGCTACCGAAGGGACTCTGCGTATGCATAGAAGTGGAGGAGGGAGTTCATGTGCCTGGGTGAACTGCAGGGCAATTTCAGCTTATTCTATTGTATTGGAGACAGAAAACCTCAGGCTATTTTCTATTCTGTATATGACGAACTGTCTCTGGAAGTATTCATTTCCCAGCACTGCAAAGCAATGGCAGTGTAAGCAGCCAGATTAAGGTAAGAGATGTGCACGGTGGAAAAGTAAAATCTATCCTTTGAAAAACATTACCTTCAAAAAAATCATTAAAATTCAAAAAGCTTAACATTAAAAAAATACTTCTAATTAAAAGTTTATTAACAATACTGATACTTAATAATTAAAAACAATTAAAAAGTTATAATGTGGAAATGCATAAGGTAACAGTGAGGAGGGTTAATCCTCATGAAGCAGTAGTTGCTCTGTAATGTCAAATTAACAGACACCAGAAGGAGCACAGCCCAGGAATCCAGTAGGAAACCATTGTCTCTTTGCAAATATCACCCAATGTTGTGCTCTGGGCACTATACAGTTGGAAACTTTGCTTTTATGTAAGCACAGTATAGTCTAGCTTAACTTCTTCAGTACATTCATAGAATCACAGAATTATAGAACTATTAAGGTTGGAAAGACCACCAAGATCATCTAGTCTGACCATCACCACCATGCCTATTAACCACGGCCCTCAGTACTGCATTTACCCTTTTCTCCACCATCCCCCTGAGCAGTCTGTTCCAATACCTCACTGCTCTTCCTGAGAAGAAATTTTTCCCAGTACCCAATCAGAACCTCCCCCGGTGCAAATGGAAGATATCCTACCACTGTTACTGGGGAGAAAAGGCCAACCCCACCTCGTTACAACCCCCTTTCAGAACAGTACAAGTGTACCTTTAATACAAACACAAATACAAATACAAGATTTGGGGTAGTTTATATTCTTAGAACTTCAGATGAAAAGAGCAACATAAGCACAAAAACTACTGTTGGATAACGTGATAAAGATTCTTTACGTTTTGAAAAAATTCTCTTGGTGACCTTCTAACCAACAGAAGGGAAGATTCTGGTCAAGCATTAATACTTCTGGATGACATATGCCTCTAGAAAATTTTAATGAACAATTACTCTTCTCAGTGTGCTTACTGAACTGCTATATACTGTCTCTGAGTACTTTAAACAGGTTTTTCATTCAAATCAAGAGATGTCTGTACACTAGAGAAGAATGAGACTTACACGTTTGAAATTGTCTAGGGAACTTCTCTATACAAGCAGAAACTGCCATTCTGGGCAGAACAGTGATCCATGCAGTCTGGTACTCATCTCAAAAACCACGTACAACACAAAGGAATTTATTAATATTCATCCAGATATTCATTGCAAATGGTGCCTACCAGTTTGTCTGGTGGTTTCAAAAAATTCTTATAGCTGTATTCACCATATTCCTTGGTTGTCAATATTCTTATGAGAAAATAATAATGAAATTATTATTATTTTTTTAAAGGAATGTGTGAGCATAGCCCATTAAAACAGACTAAAAGGAGTTTGACTTGCCAGTTCTTCAAACACTTTTAAGTGGCACAGATCTGCTGTAGTCAATTGAACTGTGATGTTTTTTAACAGCTGAGGGCCTGAAGAACATCTAAAAGAAGTTAAGAAGACTACCTGTGCATTAAGAGTACAGTAGCAGTGGAAATGGATGGACCTTTTAAGATAAGTAAGAAGGGCTACAGCAGATTGCAATCACTAGAACAAGAGGTTGGAATTTGAGTTGGATCTAGCAGTCAATGTTCCACCTAGCATCAGTGCAATTAGATTTACAGGAAAGGCAGGTGGTACTATTAGATTCATATTCTATCATGTGCAAAACTCCAAGCAGAATGGGTGGTGCAACAAGGCTGAAGGGAGATATAAGAAATATGTCCTTTGATCAGTATGGTTTTATACAACTTGTACTCAAAGTTCTTCCCCAGTAGTTGATCCTGTCCTTGTCAATTTCTCTGTAATTCTCCAAAAAGCCTCCTCCAGATCCCAAAGACTAGCTTAAATAAAAGAGCAAACTTTAAAATATCAGCATCTCTCAAATGAAGCTCACACACACAGTGAAGCCAGTAAACAATCTTAAACACCAAACTGAATGGTACCACAAAACTCCAAATGCCTGTTGTGAAAAAAACTCCTTTTTTTTTTTTTATTTTTTAACTTTAATTGCAGATCTCAGTAGGCACTGCAGTATAACACCATGCGGGATACTTGTTAATAAGCTCAAATAGTCCCATCTTCATTTCTTTAGCCATTAAAGAGATTATCACATTTTGAAAGAAGGAGAAAATTTCCATCATAGAACAGGTCATTATGAATTCATCCCATCATGGGTAAATTCTTTCTTGGGTAGGAGCCAATTTGGTATCAAATTAACTGCTCTTCATTCTGGCCAGTGTTTGTTGTTCTCAAAAAAACAAATTCAAGTCAGGAGTGGCATGTATTTGCATTTTAATTCCTCATGGGTTACTGCAAGATTCTGGTCAGAAAGTATGTCATGTTCAGTGAAAACCTCATTGAAGATTAACCCAGTGAAGACTGGCCATAAGCATTAACCCTTATAATACCATAAAAGCTAATGGTACCAATACAAGTATGCTGGAACAAGCCAGGTTCCCATGAGTCATGGTGATGAAGATAAAAAACCCAGCCCAGAACAGCAGCTTGCAACCAGTTGGCAGGACCAGCCTTGCACATGGTATTCATAAAACAGGAACTAATACCAACGGGAAAGGCTGAAGTGGGTTCTCTGTTGATTCGTTCAAGACAGATCTTTTTGCTTAACCCATCTGTCATTATTCGGGTAGGGACAGGTTCCAAGCATTGACCTGGCCCTTGGAAGGAATCCAAGAAAAAAAAAAAGCCAAAAAAACAAGTCAAGGGAGTGACATTGCTATGACTTACGATGGCTGATGTCTTTTCTTCAAGCAGTCATACCTGATGAGTGGAAAACAGTCCACCAGTTGCATTTGAGGGCAGTCTGGAAAAAGCACTTACATATAGACTAGATAACTGTCCAAATAATTACATATGATGATAGGGAATTTCTTACCAAACAGCATCCCTTATTGAATTTCAGTTGGAATTGTTGCAGACCCATTAATAAATAATATTTGTCTTTCCTTTCTGTTGCTACTGTTCTTGATAATTCATCACATTCTATTTATTACGTGGTAACATTATATACACAATGGGACAAAAAGACACATTTTCCCTTCGAAAAACAGCCTGAATGCAGACAATGTCATTATACATATTCATATCTACAAGATGAATGCTGGTGCATTTATAATGTTTTATTAATCCAGAAGGAACTCTATAATGTTTTAACACAACAGTTAAGTTCAATGGTCTAATAAAAAAAGAAATCAAAGCTGGGTTTTGTAAATAATTATCTCATCCATCAAGACTGTCCATATAATGAGTATTGACTGTTTTTTTAATTTTTGTGATGTTTCTAAGCAATTCCTATCTTTTTCTCCTCCTATCCCATGATATCAAATATAGAGTTAATCACAACAGAACACCTTCGATTAACTTACTAAAAGGCTATGTAACAAGCCTGCACCACACCAGGAAGATTCAAAAGAACAGTAATTATTTTAGGGTGATAAAAATAAGAAAAAAAAGAAGAAAAAAACTTTTAAAACTGCTACATATCAGGAAAAGCAAAGCAGCATGAATTATATACTTATGTAAATAAAGCTAATAGGTGATAACATTAATTAGTGGCATAAAACTTTTGCTCATCATTCTGCTGATAGCAGGTATTCATTTGTGAGGATTAATTTATATTTTAATTAGAAATTTACATATTTAGCAGCCTTGCCACGAACAATTAGCAACCCAAGTGCATTTAAGGATTTTCAATTTGGACTAAACATGCTGACTTTCAAAGGGTCATTCTAAAGCAATCTGTCTCGTTTCACAGTAATAGGGAGCTACATGTTCTCGTCTCACCCACCTGTTACCTTTGGACAAAAAGTTCTGAGCAGTTTGTGGTTCTTAAAAGATGATTTGGTGTCCTCTTCTAATGTACCTATCATCAAATATTTATGCTAAATATTAATTGGTAGGGAAGGTCTCCATGGATGTTGAGGAAGAGAAAATTATTTGCAATGTAATGAATTGGAAGTGACACTAAATGTGCCTTATGTGTGTTGGGTGAGTGGGAAAGTGACAAGAATGGTTCCATGTAAAACTAAGTAAAAGTAAATTTCAAATATTTCTATAATGTGCTGTCAGTATACATAGCATGAGGTTTGATCTAGTTTTGTACTGCCCCGCTCCAGGAGACAGAATTTGGTAATATATGAGAATTACCAAATTATATATAAAATTACCAATTATATATAAAAGAATATTTGGTATATATGAGAAGCAATGAGAGGAGAAACCTAGGTTGAGTAGATTGCATGATTTATTATGGGTGAACGGATGGAAAGTTTTGGGCTCTGCTCTCCATAATATCAGTGTGAATGCAGTACACACGTACCACAGGCACAGCACGTCTTTTAACATAATGGAGTTTTTTACATGATCACATCCTAAAGAATTTGACCCAAAAAGCAGTATTAGCCTCGACTGTGGAAAAATTTGATTTCAAAGGTCACTGTAAAGAGTGGAAGAATTTTTCATTTCTAAGCAACCAGATGAAACTCAGTTCATACAATCAGTTGTCTAGAGTATATTCCCAGTTGACTTGTTCCTTATCCTGGGGCTTAAGGATCAGCCAAGAGCGAAAACACCATCAAAAGGGCTGTGCTTCACCTGAAATCCCATCCAGAACAAATGGTATGGGGAAATTAAGTCCTTTCCTGTAGCCTTCATTTGCCATCATGCAACAGCTATCACAAACCAGAGAGAGAAATGGGCTGACATCCCATGATGTCTGAACATCAAATTCATCTATGACCACTGTTTTTAGTAAAGTCTTTTTTCAGTCACACAAAGATTTCCAACAGGATATAGCCTTTTCCCTAAATTTCCCTCTGAGACTGCTGCTGTGAAAACTGTTGTATACTGGGAGCAGTGGGTGGTGGCTCATTCCTAACAGCAGACCAGTTTTTGCATGAGGACATGCAGCCTGATACAAGAATGTGGCCTTCACTCCAATCCATAAAGTTTCTCCAAAGCAGAGTTATCTCAAGTTATAGAATCATAGAATCATATAGACTCATAGAATGGTTTGGGTTGGAAAAGATGTTTAATATCATCATATCATCCAGTTCCTGCCATGAGCAGGATTTCCACCCACCAGATCAGACTTACCAAGGTCCCATCCAACCTGACCTTGAACACCTCGAGGGACGGGGAGTCCACAGCTTCACTGGGCAACGTGTTCCAATGCCTCACCACCCTCTGAGTAAAGAATTTTTTTCCTAACATCTAATGTAAATGTTTTTCTGTTTTTCTGTTTAAAACTATCACTTATCATACTATCATTACTCCCTGATAAGGAGTCCCTCCCCATCTCCTCCCCTTGAAGGCCACTATATGGTCTCTCCAGATTCGCCCCTAAGCTAAACAACCCCAGCTCTTTCAACTTCTCCTTACAGAGTCATCTCAACTCTCTTTTATTCAGCAACTCTAAATGGTTAAGAAAACATGTATTCCTCTTAAAATTACTCAACTATATTTAAAAATTAGTAGTGAAAATTAACTCTCATCTACCTTACAAGATTTCCCTGAGGCATGAGAGAGTCAGAAGCTCACTTGAATGTGAAGTGGTCTAGTCCTGTCATTACTGTTTTTCCTCCCATTCCCAGTATTAATTGCTCAGTACAGTCATGCCATACCAAGCAGGGCTTCACAAACACCTGTGTGCAAAGCTCACTGAAGCAACTTGTGCTGACAGGAAGGAAGAAGAGAAATTAAGGATAAAGGAGACCTCCAGAGATATTCTACTCCATAACTGCTGATATCTTCCCCTCCTTCGATATTTCCTACAGCATTTCTCAAAGTGTTTGACAACCTGTGGCTAGAAAATGGGCAGTGATAGATGGTCTAAGTGTCTTCTCCACGGGTACTCATTTTCATTGCTGTTCTTCCCAATAGACATTCTTTCCTAAAAACTGAATGAAATCTTTTTGTCCTAGTCAGCTTGAGCATAGAGAACTGTCCTCTTCCATAATTGAATCAGTCACAGTATTCCAAACCCATTCTCTCAGGTACCAGTTTTATTTTCTTCCACTCATTGTTGCTTTTTTTTTTTTTTTTTTTTTTTTTTTTTTTTTTTTTTTTTTTTTTTTGTCTTTTTCACTCTTTTTCTGTGCTACAGCAACAGTTTGAGGCCCCAGCCAGGACTAGGGATGTATCATGCTGGATACTCGGTGTTTGCACATGTGTACATCAAAGTAAACACAGTGGGAAAGGCCCCTTTCTCCAAGATCAACACTCAATGCAGAAGGGATAAAATGGCAGCAAATGCTCAGGGGAAAATTAATGTCACACAGAAACTCTGTCATAGATGGGAACTGATATCAGGTTGCGGGTAGCATGAAAGGCACACAGCTGTGTTTCCCTTTACAGACACTAAAGGATTTACTGACAACCTCAGTAAATTCATAGATGACATGAAACTGGTCCAGAGAGACTTTGACAGATTGGAGAATAGGAACCTCATGAAGTTCAATAAGAACAAGCACAAAATCCTGCACCTGAGGAGGAACAGCCCCACATGGAACATGATGGTGACAACCAGCTTGAAATAGCTCTGCAGAAAAGGATATAGGTGTCCTGGTGGGCACCAAGCTGAACATGAGCCACAAGCATGCCCTTGCTGATAAGAAATCTTATGGTATCCTGGACTACATTAGGCAAAGCATTACCAGCAGGTCAAGAGAAGTGATCCTTCCCTTCAGCACTGGGTGAGGCCACATTTGGAATGCTGGGTCTAGTTCTGGGCCTCCTCATTCAAGGGAGATGTTGGAGTGAGTCCAACATCTGCCCACCAAGATGGTCAAGGGACAGGAGCACCTCTCCTGTACAAGAAGCTGAGAGAGCTGGGATCTGCCTGGAGAAGGCTCAGGGTGATCTCATCCATGCCCAAAAACACATGAAGGGAGGGTGCAGAGACAGAGGAAAGACCCAGGCTTTTTTCAGTAGTGCCCACTGCCAGAATAAGAGGCAATGGACACAAAGTGGAACATGGGAGATTTCCTCTGAACTTCATTAAGCACTTTCTTACTGTACAGAGCACTGGTACAGGTTGCCCAGAAAGTCTGTGGGGTCTCCATTCCTGGAGTTCTCCAAAAGCCACCTGGATGTGGCCCTGGGCACCCTTCTGTAGGTGTTCTGCTTGAGCTGGGATTGAACCAGATGGACCCAAATGTTCCTTCCAATCTCAGCCACTCCGTGATTCTGTGAGTTAAAGTGTCTGGTGACCAGTGGTAATCATCCAGAACAAAAAGGGGGCAAAAGAAAGAGCCCTGCTATGCAGATAAATTTCCCCTACATCAAATACTTTATTTACAAAAGAGCTGCATATATAAAATACCATTAATACCCTGTTACTCCCCACAGGTGCTTCACAAAGGCTGTCCTAACCAGGACTGTCTTGAAGCGTTGCTATTACTGAACACGATTCCATCATATTTTTATCACAGAAAATGCCAGGCGTGGGTCCATACATATTTTGTTTCTCTATTTTTCCCCACAGTTATGATAAAACAATTTCCCTGCCCTGAAAGCATCCACTGTCAACCTAACTGCATTTTTCAATCAAGCAAATTGAGAATCACCCAGATTCTGCCCCTGTGACACTGGCTCTTTTCAGAATATGATGATTTCCAGACACAAACAAAGATAAAAATTGCCAGACAGAAAAGGTTACTATTAAAAAAAAAAAAAAAAGAGGAACTTGGGCCCAAAGACACCTTTTGGCCTTCATCTATTATTTGTCTCTCTTAACATTGGACATTGGATATGCTAATGAGTATTTTCCTACTTTTCAAACAAATCAAAAAGATATGCCTCATTTAAGCCATCTTTCCACAGGAAATGATTGCTCCATTCATTTGGTACATCTGTCAGTTACGGTAATTCTCTGCTAAATACTGCATGTGGTAGAGAGTTCTGGATGTTTAAACAACAAGCTGCACTTTGCTACATGATTAACTTTCACACCCACCATGGTAATTTTTATCACTGCCAGCAGCAGGCTGGATTAGCACTGCATGCCAGTGTCAGCGTGATACCAACCCCATGGGACTGCTTGGATTCCAGTATCTGCCTCTCATTTGGTGAAACAATGTGATCTCAAGCCAAGGCTTGTATGACAAACAGAGCAGTCAGCAGGAGCAGGGAGCTGATCGTTCCTTTGTAGTCAGCACCAGCGATGACACACCTTGAGTACTGTGTTCAGTTTTGAGCCTCTCACTACAGTGAAGATATTGAGACCGTGGAGTGTGTTTAAAGAATACTAAAAAGCTGTGAAGGGTCTGGATAATAAGTCTTATGAGGAGCAGATGAGGGAGATGGGATTGTTCAATCTGGAGAAGAGGAGGCTCAGGGGAGACCTTATCACTCCTTTTCCAGAAAGGAAGTTGTGGTGAGGTGGGGATTGGCTTCTTTTCCAATTAACAGTGATGGGATTGGAGGAAATGGCTTAAGTTGTGCCAAAGGAGATTCAGGTTGGATATTGGGAAAAATTTGAGAAAGAGTGATGAGGTATTGGAACAGTGTGCCCACATTGGAACAGCTGCCCACAGATATGGTGGAGTCACTCCCCCTGGAGGTGCTCAAGAAACATGGAGATGTGGCACTGAGGGACGTGGTTTGGTGGGTATGGTGGGGATGGGCTGACGGTTGGACTATCTGATCTTAGTGGTCTTTTCAGTCTTTACGATTCTATGATTTCTATGTGGGACCAGCAGGAGGGCATGCACCTGGCCCTGGTGAAACATCTGTAGGAATATTTCTGTGGACTGAATGGGCCAGACACTAGTGGGACTAGTTGGTACTTACCTCATTATCTTCCCAATGCGAGTCAGTCAAGGGAAAGTTAATTTGCTGGTTATCTAATCTGCTAAGATGAAAGTTATAAGGTAGAAGTGAGCTGGGTCACTACCATCCAAAGATGAAAGGCCATGTCTGTAGTTGCTCCTGCCTCCGGTAAGCTACTGAAGAATTCTGATTCATTTCATTAACAGAAACATCAGCATAGAAATATTGTCCTAAAAAAAGGGGCTCTGAACAGAGCCAGGCTATGACCACTGATCACTGTTGACCAATGCTCAGCAGCAGAGACCATTCTAGTAGTTTGAGTAACACCAGCCCTGGCTCAGCCTTCTGTAAAGAGGAAGTGTAGAGGTAACCTGGAAAAGTCAGAACAAGGAAGTAGTAGATGTGAATTTTTCTGCTTTAATGAGCTTTAATCAGCACTGAGTATAAGCTGGAACCTATGCTTAGAACAGCAGAGTGAACATAAACTAGTCAGTTTACGATACAATTTCTTTAAGATGTTGTAGATAAATACAAATTAAATGCCCTTTTTTATAGCTAGAATGTGCTAAATATTAAAACAAATATGTTTGATAATCTACACTTTATTGAAATGTTTTTACACAGAAGGAAGGAACTTGCCAAGAATTAACATTAAAGCAGAATTCCACACAGCAAACTGGAGAGACAGAAACTAGCCTCCAAAGTTCTGTTTTTGCTGACAACCTTCAAAAAAATTAAAATATAAAATGATCTTCATCCACCCCTTCTAATCCTATTTTTTGTAATAAAAAAACTTTTTTTTTTTCTGTATAAAAGATTCTTTTTCTCTTGTCAGCAACTCTACAGAATCAGATTCTTCATCAGAAGATGCTGTGCCTGCTTCTCTCTACTTAATTCAAGTGGAACATTACATCTTGTGTGAACATTTTCTTCCACTAAAAATTATAACATGTATGATTGAAAAACTTCTGTTTTTCAATTAAAAAGAAATTATTTTCTTATTTTGTAGACTCTTGAACAGTAAAGAAACAACAATAACAACAGAAGCCACATATTAGTTATTCATGTCAGGATCTTTATTCAGAAATATAATCATCTGTGAAGCATCATGCATTCCTGGTTGTAAATATACATAAATAACCAACCAGACCGAACAATGACAGCAGAGGTTTTTCGACTGCTATTATGAGCAGCCTGAAATGCAATATGTTTTCTTCCAGAGTGCAAAAGCAATCTTTTACTGTGGGGAAAGATTAGCAATGCGAATTACTCAGCTAGAGGGAATAATCCATTCTGTGTTAATGTCATTCAAATTGATTTGAATAGACCTGATGTGAAGTGGCATTGAAAACACCCATAGAATAAAAGCAGATTTGAGCCTCTGTACGTTTATACCTTCAGTATTGAGGAGGTATTTTCAGGCCAGAAATGGCCAATGTGTCTATCTTGCTCTGCTAGGTGGGACAGATTTGACATAATTTTTTTACAACCAGACATTTTTTGTCTTAGTCATCTTCAAATGTCAGTTCTATACAAATAAAACATGCTACGGTTTGGGGAACTAGTATTTGTTAATAATAGAAGTTAACAAGGCTTTGAAATTTGTTTGAAATACTTCATACTTAGCACACCAATCATGATGTAAATGAAAGTAAATGAAATTGTGCAAATTATGTCTGAAATAAAGGAGCAATATGAGTTTCATGGAATTCAGCTTTGAACAAAGTGGTACACACACTCTACAAGTTGTTCTTGATGTATTCTTGATTTCATTTGATAGATTATTTGCCTGAAACTTTTTCTCTCTGGCAGCAGTTAATTCCAATATTACATTTATTTCCCCCATTTAAGCAGTACTATTTGAACAACAGATATGTCAATACCACCTGTGAGACAGTAAATGCATCTGGAGAAATGTCTGACAGACAGCATACAAAAATGGAAGCCAGAAGAGAGATCAGGGAAAATCCTGGTTTCACGGATGTCAAGAAAACTGTCATTTTTTTCAGAAGGACCATACTTTCAATTACAGACACCATCACTTCAGTTTGTAACTCACTGCGTGGCTTTGGACCAACTCTTGATCTCTTTTAGCCTCAGATCCCATAAATGTAAAAGATTATTATTACCTTTACCCCTTCAAGTTACCTTTTTTAAAAAAAATTGGACTTATATATGATTTAGATTAACTTCACAAAGCACCGTTCTACATGTGCTACTCTTATATTCTTCTCTTTTTTGGGGTTTATTCACAACCAGCTTCCCACAAAGCTGTCGCCTCTTAGCTGTATTTCATATGCAGCTGCGTGTGACTCACAGCCTTCACCTAACACAACTAAATTCTTCCTATTTACTTCCACACGTTTTCTCCACTGTCCATGCATATCCCATAATCCATAGCATTATTCAGTTCACAACATTTATCTCCACAGTGTGCTGCTGGAAATTTTACTTGAAGATTTCAATTGGATGTTAAAGAAAATCAATCAGAAAGGAAGCTGGCTTGCCAGACAGTAGTAGTGTGTCAACAGCAGCTGGGAGAGAGCCTTGAATTTTTGTACAGCTGAGCTGAAATTATTGAGATTGATGGCAGAAAAATAACTTCATGGTGAAAAAAGCATTCAGCCATCCCAAACGCAACAGATTTTGTTCGTATTATGTACAGCTGGTGCTGTGAATTGAACAGGTTTGGCAATATCAGAAAATTCTTCTGTCCTCTCACTTCACTGGACACCAGGGTGCTTTCAATGGATTTACTTGCAGTTTTGGAGAAGGTCTTCCCTTCTTTTTTGCTGTACTGCCTGGCAAAAAGTGTATTTACTGTCATCATGGTTAGACTTTCACATTGCATCTACTGACCATTCACATTAAGAGACATCATGAAAAGCATCAGGGACATGATTTAGCAGAGGGTTGTTAGAGTTAGGGTAATATGGTTAGGTTGTGGTTCAACTTGGTGATCTTTAAGGTCTTTTCCAACCTGAGCAATTCTATGATTGTATGATTCCACGATTCTATGTAAGCACAAAAGTGAGGCAATTTGTCATAGTAAGAAGTTTAGAAGAACAACACTCTGGTCCTACCTGTTCTATTGCAAACTGGAAATGCAGTCAATCAAGAGTACTGCTTCCTAATCCTCAATTCAATGCAAACTCAAATTAATAGCAAATTTTTTCCCAGTGAAGAAATACTCCAAGCATCAACATTTTGGGTGGGATTACTGTTGAGAGTAGGGCATATCAAGGCAAATAATCCCATGTGCGTTAATCTTCCACTGCTATCAATGGCACAGTTTAGCTTGCCCTTAGGTAGGCATCCAACCACTTGGTTTGGTTGCCCATGTGTGAGTAGCAATGTTTTTAGCATCATAAAAGACACACACTTGATCTGCAGTTCATTCTCCAGAAGAATATGGAGCATAGTTCCTAAACCATACCTTCAACTTCAATTTTGGATGCTTTGAGTAACCTAGGATATATCAGATCTCACTGCTGGCTGCCAGTGAGCAATTCAATGAGTCCCTCCTGCCTAGTGAGCAGCTCCCTAGGTTTCTACTAGATATCCACTGACCAGATAACCTGTTCACAGGTAGACATGCAAGCTTTTTGATTCTATTTCCTTAATTTCAAACTGAATACAGTTTTTTCATGTGCTACTTTTCTACCAGGTAAAAATCATGAATATTTCTGTTGTCAAACTACAGCTAGAAACATCTAACAACCATTGAATAATAGAACAATAGAATCATAGAACATTCCAGGTTGGAAGGGACCCATAAAAATTACCAAGTTTCGCCTGTAGAAAATGAGGGCTATTAAATAAATGCAGTGCAGAACTGATACTTCAGTTTTCTTTCTCTCGACAGCTGAAAAAATCTGCAATGCATTTGAGACGGGGAGGTAAGAAAGCAAAGAGAGATTGATGAAGGTGTGGACCGATCTTTAACAAAACTTGCCCTAGGCAAGTATAGTATTTCTGAACACAGTTTCCTTGTGCCAGCCCCGTGTGCTGTACTGAGGTGACACTGATTCCTGCCTCATTTTTTGTGCTGATTTTTTCTTTGGTTGTTTTTTTTTACAGTGTTGCCCAGAGATTTTTTCAGAGAAGCTCTTCTTTCACACATGGAAACTGGGTCCTGAACACAGCGTATTTCACATCAATAATGCAGCTTCATTGTGTGAATATTTATGTCCATTCTCCCATTCGTTGTACTCAATGACAAGCTTTCAAAGCTATGTCCAAGGGCTGAATTCTAATGTTCAAGTGTTGGAAAGGTATCAATTACAGATACTGCTTATTAAGTAGTTTACCAAGTCATTACCCCTTAGGATGCATCTTCTTGCTTACACTGGAACAGTCAAGGGAATAGAAGGGATCTCTGGGAAATTGGTTAATTAATCCAACTGCAAACAGTAATTAGACTTTATCATAATCAACTAATTAATTCTTCCAACTCAGTAGTTAATGTAATGAGCTAAAGAAACACATCCAGCTCTTGCAAGACATGAACTTCAGCTTAAAAAATTAAGGAGCAAAGGCCATTCAAACCAATTAAGGAAAAGTATATAGACAGTCACTCAGCAGGAAGGGGTTTGTGGAATACATGGCACAGTTTAGCTGCTGTTTTTCCTTTACACAATTGCTTTGGAACTGATTTCTAATCAATCTCGAATGTCCTCGACACTTTCCCAGTTATGTTATATGTTTCCCATGTTTCCTAGTTATATTCCCAGAAAAAATTCTTTCATGAATATATCAGTTCTTCATTCTTACATGAGGAACTTCACTGTTGCAGGAATGTTGACTGAACTGAAGTGTTTCACTGATACGTTTACAAACCTGCTTTCATGAAGACAGATCAGTTGACCAGTGCCAGTGCTGGATATCAGTACTACACTTGACTGGGTCCAGACTGGGTAGTGCCATGCTAAACTTTGTTTGGGAACTTCAGCTTGCTTCATTAGAATCAGTTTATACTGTGTAGACATATATTTTCCAGTGTAGACATATATAAAAAGAATGTATACAATTACTCTTGTCCACACAGGCAGTCACTCACTGAACAGAATGACAGCAGCTGGGGGTGGGTTTATTAACATCCGTAGATTGATACAACTCAGTTCATGAATCACAGTGGCAATGGGACTTGTTCAAATCTACAAGGGCTATTCTGAAAGTAATGCCTTCTATTTTATTATGTTGGGCAACTTACTTATTATCTTTTTTATTATGTTGGTAACCATAAACAGACACGAATATCAGCCCCAGTGCATTGGAAATAACAGTGACAATGTTGCAGCACTACTATACTTGGCTGAAGGTGACAGTTTCCTGGATTACATCATTGTTGATGATAAGACATGATGTCACTATGAGCTGAAATCAAAACGGCAGTTCACGGAATAATGACAGATGAAATCTCCATTGAAGAAGTTCAGTACACAGCCCTCAACAGGTATAGTGATGTGCACTGTCTTTTAGTATCATAGACTCATAGAATCACTCAGGTTGGAAAAACTCTTAAAGATCAAGTCCCACCACAACCTAACCACGCTACCCTAACTCTAACAAACCTCTGCTAAATAATGCCCCTGAGCACCACATCCAGATAGTTTTTAAACTAGTTTTTAAACACATCCAAGGATGGTGACTCAACCACACCCCTGTAGAGCCTATTCCAGTGCTTAACAACCCTTTCCATAAAGTTTTTCCTGATAACCAACCTAAACTTACCCTGGTGCAACTTGAAGCCATTTCCCCTCATCCTGTCACCTGTCACCAGTGAGAAGAGACCAACCCCAGTCAAGATGTAAACACCTTTCAGATATTGGCTGTATGGGAACTGCTGAGTCACGGCCTGAACCTCTGATGGATCACCTGAGGTGAACAATGAGTCAGCCACAGGAGCACAGGTGAAGGCAATTCACCTGTGCTGCTGGAAGGGGTGGAACCTGGCTCCACCTCTCCTAGACCTATTTAAGAGCTGGCTACCAGTGGGGAAGGGTCTCTTTTGGAAGTGTGTTCTGCTGGAGTTTTGTAAGTGAACCCAGGATATGGATAAGCTTTCTATCTGTTCTGTTTTTGTTATTGCGGTCTGCTTTGCCTAACTCTCTTGTTTATTTTGTAATTATAGCATCTTAGTATTCATTCATTATACATTGGCAGAGAGCAATGAGGTTTCCCCTCAGCTTCCTCTTTCCCAGACTAAACATCCCTGTTCTTTCAGTCTCTTCTTGTAGGGTGTATTCTCCCCAAGCCCTTCACAAACCTTGTTGCCGTTCTTCGGACTTGCACCAGCACCTCAATGTCCTTTCTGTACTGGGATAGGAAAGAGGTGATCTTTTTAGATTTTCTGGAACCTTGACAAACCATCAACACTGACCACTACATCACAATGCTGACTAAGTGAAAGGCTCAAACTGCCAGAGTCAGGCCAGAGAAGAAGACAAAATATCTCTTACAATATGATGACATACTATTTTGGAAACCAAGGAGTACATTTTCAACCTTGGCTGGGCTGTCCTGCTACACCCACCATATAGTGCAGATTTGTCCCTGCGCACTGTGGCACTGTGTATTCAACCGCTTTTGATCAAGCAGGATCGTTAGCACTTTATAGGAAGGAGCAGTCTCCCTTTTTCCAAATGGCCTGACATACTCTTTCCATCACAATGCCCAGAAAAAGTCTTTCCTGCTATCTGTCTCTCAATAAAGAACTATCTCCAATCTCACTGCCTCTGGGAACTGATATATTTGTGCTGGTCATTTCCATCTTCAAGGTCAGCTCTGTGGTAAATCCAAAAGGTCATTATCTCTTTGTGAATCCAGCATCTGGTCTGGATTGTGCTGTGATTTTCTTAGGTTAAAAGTAAAGATGGCACTCAGCTTTACTCCTTTTATAGCTGCTGGATGTTACTGCTCCCCAGTTGAGCAGCAGCATCAGGCCACAAACATCCATCCAAGACAGATTTGTTGTGTACTGCACTTTTATGGGTGTTTTAGTCAAATAAATCAGTCTGTGAGCTCAACGATTGAAGTCCAGATATGCTTTGTTGTGTTCTGAAAGTCCAATAGGCCCTGGCAGCGGGTGGTTGCATCTCAAATACATCACAGCAGCAAGCTTTATCTCCACTTATCTGTCTGTCTTGTAGGTGGCTAAAAGAACAGACGTACTAAGGTAATAAAGAAATAGCTTCCTGTGGTACTTAACTATTTTACATTTGTGAATGAGATGAAAGAACAGCCCAGCTTTGCTTTCCTTCTGAGAAAAGTCTGAAAGTCAGCAGTGAGTGATGCTGCACAGGAGAAAAGAAAAATATTACCTTGAACAGCAACACTGCTGTGAATATCCAGTAACTAATGGCACTATTCAGTTGACGCTGTGTGGTTCTGCACAAAGCTGGGAACAGGCAGAGGAGGTTATAAGGGATACGTAGTCATGCATGATATTTATAGATGAGAGATGTTTAGATACAATGGTGATAGATAAATTGTGAAGGAAGAAAGAGATGGAGAGTGATATGCATTACAGAACAGCAAGTAGAGTGATGGAAGCCAGGCACTAAAGAATGATAAGGTGGAAATGGAGATGAAAAGGCAGAAATGAGAAGAAGAGGGTTTTACTTGCAGCCTTCTCTATCTGTCTGTCTTGCTGCCACTCACTGAAGTGTTTGCCATTTTTACCGTTTGGGAGAACTGCTGAATTTTATGAAACTCCTCAGTTGTTTCTTTTTCTTTTTTTTTCTTTTTTGACTGTGCTTCAGAAACACAGGCAATGTCTATTTGTTTTGCAAATTGCATCTTTCACCCATGTGACTCTTTGCTTGTACCAAACCAAAACCAAGGTAATAATAGGAGAAAAAAAAAAAAAAAAACTAGCATAGATCTATTTGCTCTCACAAGCCCTTGTGCCAGTTGAGATGTCCTGACACAACACTTTTGGGCTTCTGGCCCAAAATACCATTGTGTTCATGTGCCATATCAGTTAACCCTGAGAAGACTCAAATACTCTGAGATCTCTAAAATGCCATTAAATTACTCTATTTATCTGAATTGCACCCAAAATTTGAGATTATGATACCTAAGGTGGTATAGGTGTCAAAACATTGCTGCTAGAGTGGGTACTAGGAGTCCAAATATTCCCTATAGATCCTGAAGATAAACTCAATACTGTCAGCAGACCTTGGGTATGTATTCGCCTGTCTTGACATTGAGATCTTAATTGCCTCCATGTAGGACTCAGGTGCCCTAGAGTACACTGCCCAGCTCCAGACTGCAATCCTATCCCAGAGTTTTCAATTAATCCTGTATCAAGAGTATTATTCTCATAGAACTGGAACAGGCTGACCAGATAAGTGTTGGAGTCATAGTCCCTAGAGGTATTCAAGAAAAATGGTTTAGTGTGCATGGTGGGGAATGGGTTGACAGCCAAGCTAGATGATCTTAGTGGTTTTTTCCAACCTTAATGATTCTGTAACTCTATATTTACTATCTCCACAGAGATACTAGACTATGGAATAACCTAGAGTATCTCAAATGGTGTCAGGCAGCTATATGTATGCATACAAATACAAATATGAAAAAATGCTCTTTCTTAGTACAGACCTAGGCAAAACACTGTCAGCACCATAAATTTTCAGTTTGGGAAGATTATTCCTTAGTTGTCTGTTCTGAAGTTTCTTGCTTATTCTTCAAAACATATGACCTATGTCTGCATTAAAGACAAGATCCTGCATTAGATGGAGAACACATTCCACAGGGAATCTGGCAGATCTGGAACAGCTTATGTCTCCATCTGAATATAGCAAGTTCATGCTGCTTGGTCCACAAGTGTATGTCATTTCCTGCACCCTGTTTACAGTTGTGCATAATACAGTAAAAGATACTAAAAAAAATCATAAAAAATCTTCAAGGTCCCTGCAAATCCAAACCACTCTATAATTCTATGATCAATGAAAATGCTGTTATCAGGAGTCCGGCAGACTGAGACTCAAAAGAACTTAATTTAATATATGGATCCATCTCAGATCCCAGAAATGGTCTTGGTCACATGTAAAGATAAATACACACAGAAGCTATTCAGAACAGTGTATCTTCTGTCAGGTATAAAGCCTCCCCAAGAGCCAGGCTGCATCCTGAGGTCCACTTGAGCCACCCCATGAACTTGGTTCACCATCAGCATCATACACCTTAATTCCCCCCAGCACTAAGGACAAAGCTATTCTGCTCTATCAGTGGCAAGTCTATCACATGAGAGTTTCTTGTGATAGGACAACGGGAAATGGTTTCAGGCTAAAAGAGGAGAGATTTAGATTGGATATGAGGAAAAAAATTTATGATAAGAGTAGGGAAGCACAGTGAAGGACAGGTTACCTAGAGAGCTGGTGGATGCCCCATCCTTGGAGACATTCGGATTCGGGATGGATAGGGCTCTGAACATCCTGATCTAGCTGCAGGTGTCCCTGTTCATTGCAGGGGAGTTGGACCTTTAAACATCCTTTCCAAATGAAAAAAAATCTAAGTAAGGATGCAATGATTTTTCCGAGGCCATGCAAGAAATGTGTAGAGCATGATAATGGAACAAGGGTCCCTGTTGGACAACACTCTTAAATGTTAAGACAGATTTCAGCTTTCTGTACATTAGAAAAAAAAAAAAAAAAAAAAAAAAAAAAGTTGCTTTCTTCCTGTAATGCTCACTCTGCATAATTTTTGGATTGAGAGGACATGGAGTAGTCATTTATTGCTTACTAAATGTACGTGAGGCATCAATCATAATGGAATTAAATTCAGTAGATGTCACGTTCACATTCAAGTTGTTGTCACATTCAAGTTGTTGTTACACACAGAAAACATTCTGCATTGAATCGCATACCTTAGTTTGTGTTTTGGCCCCTAGTTCCCTTTCTATGACTTTCTTTTTCATTTTAGTATTTTATTCTCTCCTTGATAAATCAGGAAACTTTCCCATTGCATTATGTTTAGCCTTTATCAAGGGGCTTTATAAATAATAATAATGACCAAGCAAAGATGCAATTCAGTTAACAATATAATGACTACAGGGATTAGCACTGCTGTATATTTTTTATGGGTGTAATATGTCGTTTTCATTCTGTTGCCGTAATGAAAATGACAAATTAACAGAAGCATTATGCAAATTATACATTAAAAATGTCATGTTTATTAGTCTATCCTAGCAAAAGAGAAGCTACAGCAATATCACTGTTAACTGCTTAACAACCACATTTGTAAAACGGAGAAGGAACTCATTTTAGCATGGTTTGCTTTAGGGTCATTTTATATGACTTCAGTGGCAATATAAGTACCCAGAGCAAAGTATATGCTTAATATGTTTCTGGAGAGAAAAATGTGTTAGAATCAGTATCAGTTCAAGGGCATTTCTTTTCATTTAATTTATATCAAGTATCTGCATTTGGAAGTAACTCCCCAGTAAATATTCAACTCTTTGGTCCTACAAAGTTGTCCTGTGTAACTTTTAAGGGAATTCCTTAAAAACTTGGCCCTAATTGTTTATCCAAGCAACAGCTTCATTATGTTTTCTGCAGAAGACAGTTTTTCTGTTCTCTTTGACATGGTGAATGTCTATTCCAAAAAGAAACTTAATTTTTTTCCTAACCAGGTGGCAGGTTATTGAAAATCCAGCAATGACTTCCTTCTAACATCCTTCAGTGATTAACTCTCAGTCATAAGAATTTCTTCATACTTAAAAAGAGAACTAGTCATTCACAGACAAGCATTAACAATAATCAAGAAAATCACTCTTTGCTTTTGTTTATTAAATGTCAACTCATTAATATAATTAGGAGGTTTTCATAATATATCATATTGTTAAAATTCATCAGACTCAATATAAAGACAAAAGAAAATTAATTTTCTGCATCAGATTCAGATTGAAAAGCTGACAGTGATGGGCTGGTTTTTTGTTGGTATTTTTTTTGTGCACCTGTGTTATTTTTTTTATGTTGAGAAAAGTTTTTTCATTGTGGATTTATAATCAAATAGTAGCCGAAGTTTGGGAAAGAACAGCCTAGAGTGGTAAAAAGGGACTCAGCTTGTGCCAGCTGAGGCAGATGGAAAAGTCGAGGTGAATACTCACATTTACCCACATTTCCAGGTTTTCATATCCCTACCTCACTGCCTGAATCATATCACCTCTCTATGCCTGTAGCCTGGAGGCTTGAGTCTCCATTTGGCATCAGTGTGGACCTACAAGCTATCTATATGTACCTAAGAAGAGCAGATGTTCTGAGCTTGACTAATTTAAAATATATATATATATATATATATGTATATATATATATATATATATCTTTAAAAAAGAAAGGATGGAAAAGGAAATGGCCATCAGAGAAGTTCAAACACAATCCAAACTAATCACAAGTTAAAAGACGTATGTTTATTTCATGGTTACTGTATTGGAATAAATATATGAAGCCATTTTCATAATTTCCATAGAACTGAAATTATGACATCTTCAGAATGAATTTGCTGTACTGAAATGAAACAAAGTGAGTTTCTGACATTTCTCACAAAATTTAATTGCCTGAAACATTTCTTAATTGTTTCAGCTCCATCAAGGCATTCTGCTTTGCTTTGATGCATTGGAATTTCTAGCTCATTTCATTACTGAATTTCATATATACATAAAACACTCTTTTTCAAATTAGGATTTGATTATGCTTCTTAAATTAAAATGTAAAATCAAACGAACATACATTGGTATTTCAAATGGGCAATTGGTATTCTAACTGCAGTGGCAATTTGAAGTTAGGCTCGTTATCTCTGACAACCTAAACTCTCAGTGACCATACATCCCTGTCTCCTAGCAGGCAATTGCAGAATTGAGCAATATCCATGGGGGTATCCCATGGCAGGAACTCAAGTCCCAGACAGGACTCTGACTCCTCAGGAAATGGCTATATGCAGTATAACTCTGTTGAAGAGTCATACAGAATGGGCCGAGAAAACTAAAAACAAAATTAGTAATGCTCAGGATTTGCTGAAAGGAGAAGATGAGCTGTTGCATTATTTCCATAATACTCAATTTTTATATTTTCATGACAAATTTTATCAAAATCGTCCCTTTAAAAAAAAAAAAAAAAAGAAAAAGAAAAAAAAAGGCTGACATTTTACAGCAAAGGATGCATCTGGAAGAATATTCTATATGTAAATTTTAAAGATGTTTTTTATTCTGAGGGTGCAATTCAGCTCCATATTTTGCAGTCAAGATATCTACCTTCTCACTGGGAAGGTTCACTGGATTTGTACGGGGCCATACCACATCTGCTGCAACAACTGGGCTGGACAGTACAAACCACTGTCACGTCGCCACAGTCTGTGATGTAGAGGTTGTACACTGTGCTATAGCACACAACAGCTCTCCTGTTCCCCTTTTACCTAGTAATACAATTACTCAACAGACAGAAAATGGCATTCCTCATTTCACCAGTGCCCGTGGAGGTGGCGGAGTCACTGTCCCTGGTAAATAAATGTGGAGACATGGCACCTAGAGACATAGTTTAGTGGGTATGGTAGGGGTGGAACGACAGTGGACTAGATGATCTTTGTGGTCTTTTCCAATCTTAATGATTCTATGATATCTTTCTAAATGTATGAATTTAGCAAGTAGGGGTTCAGTCTTCAGTCAAACTCAAATCCCATATAGAGATGAGTTTTGAAACTCCCACCTCATGCTCATTTTCAAAGATAGCAGTCCTAACAACAGTATTTTTGCATGTCAGAAACAACGAATATGGTAGAAAATCTACCAAAACTTCTCTCGATCATTGTGATTTATAAGCTCAAGATTATTCAACAGCATCAATCTACTCATAGAAAAAAAGAGAAAAAATACAGTACTTTTGCTCTGCCAGTAGTGATCTGTGCTTTGGGAAACACAGTGTGCAAAGTAGGAAAACAGAAACTGACTTTTTTTGCCAAGGAAGGAGGAAGGAAGGAGAATTCCTAGTGAATTCCAGTGTAGATAGCACAGGGACAAGAGTCTCCATACATGCCCCAAAACACTCCACGTTCTCAAATGCAATCCAAGCATCCATTATGCAATTATACACAATGGTTGATCCTGTGCATTTTCTCACAGTCCCTTCCAGATCTGTCTAATATGTTTCTTTGGGAAAAGGCACATCCCTGAATCAGCATTCAGAACGTGCTAATTTTAAACAGGTAGTTTTGCTTAAGAAAAAAACAAAGTCTTCCATAAAGGGGCTCCCATGCAGGCCAACGTTTTCCCTTGGACACTCCAGTTCCTTGGGTAGCTTATTGTGTTCCTGATTTTTTTTTTTACACTGCATGCTGTATGTAACACATGAAGAGGAAATCATTCCCGCCTATCACTATCAATATCCTCCCACAAAGCCTAGTTTGATGCTTTTGATCTCTGGGAAGCAGAGAAGAAATCCAGTCCTGATGAGTCTCAGCTTGCCAGCTTAATTCCTGAACCAATACATTATTCACACATTTATGACAAAGAGCGGGGAGTACAACGTGCAGAAATGTGCTCAGAGAGCTGTTGGTTTATTGCTGGGACTTTGTGCTAGTTGCTGCCGTGCCAGTACACCCGTTCAAACTGTGATCTCACCATGTAAAGATTATTAATATCTTTTGTTTGCATTGCTTTTTGATTTACGGAGCTCATCATCACTTCACACTTGTGGTATTTATCAGTTGCTATTGGAAAACTAAAATGAGATGAAAACATGTTAACCAATCTCACTCCAAAAAAGACCTGGTGAAACAATCATAGATTCATAGAATATCCCAAGCTGGAAAGGACCCAAAAGGATCCTTGAGCCCAAGTCTTTCGCATTTCCCTTTATGTCATTGTAATCAAAGAGACCAAATCACGATAGGCTGGAAGTATTTTATTTTAACTGAGAGTGAAAATATTTGGCACTACGATGTAACACCATTGAGAAATTGTAGATAATACAATTGAATACATATAATACAATTGAATACATATAATACAGTATAATACAAATAATACAATTGAATCGATGATGCTGAAGTGACTGAAAGATACATCTCACCCTGGCATTGCTGATGTGTCGGAAGAAAGTAGAATTCTTTTAACAAACCAAAGTTCCTTAGAGTGAGGCACCAGAAAAACGTAGGAAGGATGAATCCTCTTCAAATTGCTTGGAAGATTTTTCAGAAGCAGGGTATTCTGCACTTCTAAATTATCATTAAAAATATATTCTAAAAGTTTTAAAAAAAACCTTCTGTTTTTTGAAGATTAACTGTTAAAAAATATTGGTGCTTAATGGTATTATAAAAAAAAAAACTTTAACACCACTTTATTTCTGAAAAGCATTCATCTGAATCAATATTTTGAGGAGGGAATTTATTATTCTACTGCCAAGTTACATCTACTTGAAGAGAGCTATCTAAATCCCACTTGCATCTTTCTGCTCTGTGGAGGATAATCTGAGAGACCTGCTGCTTTGATGGCCAAAGAGGATATTCAGTAATGAATTTTCCTTCCATGCTTAGTTCCAAGTCATGCACATCCCCATACACACATCTCAACAAAAGTGACCAAAGTGAGCATTTTAACTGATCCAATCATGACATCTTGCATTATAGACAAGACCAAAGAATTTTTTTTTTTTTTTTTTTTTTTTTTTTTACTGTGGATTTGAATGAGGCAGGGTGGATATCACACAGAGTCACAGAATTTTAGGGGTTGGAAGGGACCTCCGAAGATCACCAAGTCCAACCTCCCTGCTAAAACAGGTTCCCTATAATAGGTCACGCAGTAAAATGTCCAGACAGGTCTTAACTCCAGAGAAGGAGAGTCTACAACCTCCCTGGGCAGCCTGTTCCAGCACTCTGTCACTGACAGTAAAAATCTTCTTCCATGTGTTCCAGTCTTTTGCCCATTGCCCCTTGTTCTGTTGCTGCACACCACTGAAAATAATAATAATAATAATAATAATAATAATAATAATAATAAATAACCACTGAAAAGAACCTTGTTCCAAACACTTGACTCCTGAACTTCAGATATTTATAAACAGCAATGAGTCTCAAATGGTACAAGCTGCATTTTGATTATCAAGGAATTGGAGATAACATTAGTGCTATCATTAGTACTATGTCAGTTGTCTGGCCACCTCACAAAACAGAGTCGTCTACATCATGAAAGTAACAATAGCAGTAAGCCCAATCATGATTTCATTGGAGTTTGTATGGACTGAGAAGCTTTAATATTTTCCAGACCTATCTCACATTCTAAATGAAATTGAAAAACATTGAAGGTCTTCTAGAGATTGCTTGACCTTTGGCCAAGCACTGTACATCTATTACAAAGAGAACTGCTGAGAAAGAAACCATGTGGTGGAATTTCTTCTTAAATGAAATGCCCTTTCTTCATCAGAATAACTGCAAAGGGACAAATAAAAAATCATCAAAAGCCTGTTTGTGCTTTTTTTTCCTTATACAAAGTTATGACAAAGCTGAAAGTTCTTCAACCGTCACAATTTTGTCCCAGTCCACTGATTTCCCTTAGCACTATTTGAAGTCCTTTCCCATCATTCATAAACCAGAAGACACTACCATCACTCTTCAACATGGTTTGTTATGTTTCTTCTGTATCACTGAAGATATTAATTTCCTATGAAGTGATGCCTATCCTAACTTCCAATTTAGTGCAATACATTACTCCAAGCCATAAAAGCTAACAAGAACTTTGATTGCACAAATCAGAATGTATCACGGTGATGTTATTTTCCCACTGTTTAGTTCCACAGTTCCTAGTGCAAGAGGAAGCTGTGCAAATGATACAAAGTTCAGAAAATGAACCCCTGCGTGAAAAACAGAAAGAGCTTGATCTCTTTAACAAAAAGAAATTTAAGGAGTCTGCAATCAGACTACATAAATTCCTATAAAGGGAAAAGTAATTGCATAACAGAGGCTTTCAGCTTGGCAGAACACTGAGTAAGACTATAAAAATGGTTGCATCAGGCAGACAAAGGATTATGTGGTTCCTATGTCTCTTTCTAATATAAGCCTGCAGTGGATGTATAGGGAAGAGTATTTAACAAAGTCTAGGAGATTAAATTTGTAAAGTTCAGAGGGAAATGAAGTTAAGATTTTTACTTGCAAAGGTAGTGAAGCATTAAAACTCTAATGCTGCAGTGGATTCTTCATTGCTGGGTAGGAAGAAAGAGGTTTTCTTAAATTTTAAAGTTTAATGAATTCCAAGAAAACCTCTCATTTCTCTTGTGTGGGAGACCAAGTGAAATAATTTCACTTGTTGCTTTTGGCTGTATGCTGTGTTGATTCATCACTGATATAACTCCTAATCTGATCAGGATCAATTAGACCTGGCACCACTATGTCTTCCATCAGACTTGTAAGAAGGGAGGGAGAAAAAATGCCACAAGATGTTTGGGCACTGGTGAACAAAGACAGTTTGTGCTTCCTCCAGAGAGAGGCAAATAAAAACAAACAAACAAAAACAGATGGCTTGTTACAGCATTATGTCTAGGACTGCAAGAGCTGAGAAAACAAATGCAAGAAAGCAAAGAGCTCTGTTGTCCCCAAAGCAGGAGAATCATCTCTTTCATCTCCTCCTTGTGCAAGATAATTCTTAATAGTGTAACAGTTGAGGTATTCACAACTGGCTGATTTATTACCAGGTACCGTTTATGATGTGCAGAGATTTCACTCAGACCTAAAATGAAGATAATAATTTCAATTCACAACACTCTAATACCCATTAATTTCTTCAGTATTTGTATTCATAATAACATTAATCCAGGTGAGATGAAGTATAGAATTAGAAAGATCACCATCTTTATGTCATATTAGATGCTGCTCAGTGCTCAGTAAACACAACATTTACTATCAATGAAAATTTGTAGACAAGCAATTCCGTGCTTATAGGAGTCTTTGAAAATCATATCATGCATTAAATATTGTTGTTAAATGTGTTGTTAAAGTAGAATCCAACAATTGTGGTGATGAAGCTGACAATCACAGAACTACAACAAACTGAAAATAGAAAGCATTTAATTAAATATCATTGTGCAGTTTTCTCATATTGGCAGGGATCAGCTGGTTTTGACAATGTATTTTTATACTGGTGGAAGTGAAAGCAAAAACAAACTGAGTGAGTGATGATGTGCTGGAAAGACATGCACTTACCATCCCTACATACAACCTGCCTTCAGAAATCTCTGCCACTTGCCCATCAGCACATCCCTCTATGAGATAGATGATAAGCACTGTTAGGAAGATAAAGGAGGAGTGGATTTTGGAACATAAATGACACTAAGGGTCCTCTGGAGACTGGCTGAACGCAGGGTCAGCTACAGGAAGGTGCTCAGGACCATCTCCAATCAGCACGAAAAAACAATGAAATGTTTAAGATATTCTTGCTGCTGCATGATGAATTGTAAATAAAAATCATGATTTTTTTTTCTTCATGCTCTCAGGACCTAATATTAGCTGAGATCTGTTCTTAGATCGATAGATTTTTTAGGTGTTTGCTCTGATTAATGCTCCACCTGCTCTTTTGTGTGGTTTTTTTTAATTGGTTTATTAAAGAGCTTCTCATTAATCCAAAACTTTTCATTCTAAATGGTGTGTTTTCTCCCATGGAAACTGGTTTCCAGTCATGATACTCTAGCTATAACAGCCACTATTAGAATCATTGAATGATAGAACCATTAAAGATGGAAAAGACCACTAAGATCATTTAGTCCAATCATTAACTCATCATCACCATGCCCACTAAATCACATCCCTCAGTGCCATATCTACGCATCTAAACCTCCAAGGACAGTGACTCCATCACCTCCCATAGAATCATAGAATCATAGAATCACAAGGTTGGAAATGACCTACAGTATCATCTAGTCCAACCATCCACCCATCACCTTCTTGGGCAGCCCATTTCAATACATAACCACTCTTTCTGAGAAGAAAATTTTCCTAATATCCAGCCTGAACATCCTTTGGCAAAACCTAAGGCCATTACCTCTTACCTATCACTGTTATCTGGAAGAGGCCAACCCCCACCTTGCCACAATCTCCTTTCAGAGAGTTGTAGAGAACAATAAGGTCTCCTCCAAGCCTCCCCCAGACTAATAATTCCAGTTCCTTCAGCTTTTCCTCATAACAGTTGTGTTCCAGACCCTTCACCAGCTTCACTGACTTTCTTTGGACACACTCCAAGGCCTCAATGTCTTTTTGTAGTGAGCTGAACTTGAAGTGCAGCCTTACCAGTGCCAAGTACAGAAGGATCACCTCCCTGCTCCTACTGACTGCACTATTGCTGATAAAAGCCAAAATGTTGTTGGCCTTCTTGGCCACCTGGGCACACTGCTGGCTTACGTTCAACTGGCTGTCAACTAACACCCCCAGATCTTTAAACTCCATGCAGCTTTCCAGCCTCTCTGCCCCAAGGCTGTAGCATTGCATGGGGTTGCTGAGACTGAAGTAAAGGGCCCATCACTTGGCCTTGCTAAAGCTCGTACAATTGGCCTGTCCAGATCCCTCTGAAGGACCTTCTTATCCACAGGCACACTGAGTCTTCCTCTCAATTTGCTGTCATCTGCAAACTTACTTAGGGTGCACTCAATTCTATCAATCCACACCATGAGTAAAGATATTATCAGGGCTGGCTCCAATACCAACCCCTGGGGAACACAGCTCATGACCTGTCACCAGCTGGATTTAACACTATTCACCACAACTCTGGGCTGCATCATCCAGCCAGATTCTCACTCAATGAAGTCTACACCTGTTCAAAGCATGTTGAAGTCTTTTACACTGGTAAATGCTAAGGCCCACATCACAACACCCTGTTTGCAGAAGATACTGTTCATTATTCTTTTCTTGTAATTGTTCACTGTTCTTGACACTACAAAAATGGCCAAAACACATACAGAAAAAAAAAAAACTGGCAGATTTCCATGCAGTGAAAACACTATTTCAAAACTGCATTTCACCCTAACACTCCTGTGACTGGTCTCTGTATTTCTTCAGAAAAACAGGAAAGCCAGTTATGCTTGAGGAAAGAGAAAGGCTCTGCCCAAGTGCAACGACCCAGGGGAAGAAGAAATGACACACACAGAAAACTTGTTTTGATTTTTCTTTTGCTTTCTGGCACAGTATGCCTGATTTGTTTTCTTTATGTTTTTAAAATATTCCTTCTGTGTGAGACTATTAGCATCATAGAAAGGTGCTTAAAGATCATCCAGTTCCAACCCCGTGCCATGGATCACAACCAACCAGGCCTTGAGAGCCTTCAAGGATAGGGCATCCACAGCTTCTCAGGGCAATCTGTTCCAGCACCTCACCATCCTCTCAGTGAAAAATTTCCCTGACGTTTAATTTAAATCTCCCCTCCTTTAATTTATAACCATTCTCCCTTGTCTGTGTCCTCACTCCCACGACTGGACTCCAGCACAGATCCTTTGAGATTGACTTGCACATCTTCCCTTTTCTAATTTGCAGTTTTTGTTGTGGAATGTAATTCAATTACCTAATAGTAAGCAGTCTGCACTATTTGGGACTCTTCAGTGTCTGACACATCTGCATAGGACTGACAGCTGAGGCAGAAAACCCACTGATGGTACAAACTGCTGCAGAAATGCCTGAAGGTCAAGAAATAAATAGATGTGTAACCCATAACAGTCATTCACAGCCACCCAGGTCTTCGCAGAAAAATGTGATTCTGCCAACCATTTGCGCACATGAACAGCACAAATATTGCTTTTGATTTTACCTTGCAATTTGCTCCCAAAGACACTTTATCAGGATTGCATCCTCCCCTACAAATTGAAAACATGTGAGTATAAAATCACAGGAATTCTGAAGCCTTTCCTGGACATTAAAGAGCCCATGGTGTATTTGAGCACAGCTTGTCAAAAACTGTTAGTGTTACAGCACTTCCCTTTGCAGCAGATCAGAACACAGAAAAAATAAAATAAAATAAATAATAATAATAAACAACTAAAGAAATTACATGAGGTTTCATGTTGCCTAATAATTTAATACCCAAAACTTGTCCGCCTAGGGATGAGCATAACTCATCTCTATGGCTTATATTTCTCTAAGAGAACATATCAGCCTGCTTAAACTCTGTAATTATCACTCCTTACTGTGAATCTAAAGAATTTTTGATCTTTACAACTGTTTACTGTAGCTGTTCCTGACTCAATAGTAATCTCATAAGAAAAGTTGTAATCAATATCTTATTAAGGAATTTTTTGAACGCATATTGGCTTTTATTCTGCAGAAACCTACACATTTTCTTGTTGTAGTGAGCCTTTTCTCTCTGGCTGTCTACTCCCTTTTAATTTAATTCCAAATCAAAAACCAGATGAATTGGTTTATTTTTAAAGAATGTCAAACAAATGGAATTTTCACACAAAGATAAACATCAGTCTCGTAAGAACAGGTACCCAGGAGGCCTGAGTGCTCCTATGGGACTGTGGTATGAGTTATATGGGAATCATAGAATCATAGAATGGTTTGGATTGGAAAGAATCTTTAAGATCATCTGCTTCCAACCCCCCTGCTATTGGCAGGGACATCTCACTCTAGACCAGGTTGCTCAAAGCCCCATCCAGCCTGGCCTTCAATGCTTCCAGGGAGGGGACATCCACAACCTCACTGGGCAACCTGTTCCAGTGTCTCACCACCCTCACAGTAAAGAATTTCTTCCTAATATCTAGTCTAAATCTACTCTCTTCCAGTTTGAAACCATTTCCCCTTATCTTCTAAAAAGTCCCTCCCCAGCTTTCCTGTGGTCCCTGAAGAGCTCCAGTTTCTTCAGTTATCTGTGAGTTCAAGCTGTAGTCACCTTTCTTTCTGTGGTGATATCCATTCTGTGATTCCTACTGAAATAAAGATGGATAAAAAAAAAAGAGGGGAGGAAAAAGAAAAAAGGTGCAAAAGTTTTGTTGCATCCATCAGCCTTACATTTGTGTCAGGAAAGATCATGCATGAAGCTATCCTAAGACATATGGAAGAGAGAGAAGTGATATGGCCGAACCAGTATGGCTACACCAAGGATAGATCCTGTGTAAGCAACCTTGTCACTTTTTATGATGGCATAACCGTGTCAGAGCACAAGGGAAGAGTCATTGATGTCATTTATCTGGATTTCAGTAAGGTCTCCAAATTGAAAAGATATGGATCTGATGTGCAAACTATTTATAGACAATGAACTGGTTGTGAGATCATACCCATAGAGTGGTGGTCAATGGCTCAATGTCTGGATGGAGATCAGTGACAAGTGGTGTCCCTCATCAGGGGGTCTGTACTGGAACTGATGCTTTTTAATATCTTCATCAATGACATCAACAGTGGGATCAAGTGCACCCTCAGCACATTTGTGGATGACGACAAACTGTGGGGTGCAGTTGACACACTTGAGGGACAGGACAAAACAAATCCCAGAGTAGATCCTTGCTATCAATGTGACTTTTCTTTTTTTTTTTTTTTTTTTTTTTGCATTATCATCTTCAATCAGCATTAAAGAAAGAATTTTTCCTCTTTTTCCATATCCAATTAAATTTAGACTGCAAGAGTAGCAACTAGAAAGAGCAGATAGTCAGTTCACAACTAAAATGACTGACCAGTATTAGGAGTGTACCTGTAGCCAAGCAAGTCAATAATCTGCTATTTTAATAACTGAAGGGCAGTAAAATTACAGTAAGGATACATTAAAATCTTTGAAGAAGTCTTTGTCTCAACCTTCATTAAAAAAATAGATGTGCAGTTTGAAATTGGCATCCAATTATGTTCAAATTAAAATAACAGAGATGAAATCTAGAAGCTGTCAGCAACAATACAACTGAAGTGTGAAGGATTGTGATCAAGGAATGTAATCCATTGGAATAAAAGAGGTAAAAAGGTGAAACAATAAGAAGAAACTGTTTAGGACCACAAATATGGTGCATGGAAAAATAAAACGGGGAAGGTAGTGGACTGGAACTGTAGAGCAGGAAGCATCTTCACTGTCACGTTGAGACTGCCTTGATTGGATGCTTACGTTCACACAGCCTGTAAATCACTGTGCACACTAGGTCATCTTGATGAATATGTCCTGACCCAAGCCCATCTTGATCTTGCATCAAAATTACTTTTCTCTGTGGATGATTTACCAAGACCTCCCATATAACCAATGGAGCAGAGTGATAAATTGAGCACCCTGCCTATGTTTCCTATTTTGCTGCTAAGGTGAGGAAGTCAGAGGCAAAACCCTTCTCTCTGTACCCTGCCCAAACAACTCGATCCATTTTTGCTGTAGGGGGTTTATAATTTTCAGGAGACTTCTACAAATCTTATCTTTTTATGCAGGGGTAGATGATATTTATGGTGTGTTTAGCAGCTGTGGGGAAAAAGGGACTGAAAATTTATGAAATCCTTCCTACCCTGCAGTGTCTGGGACATTTTCAAATGCCTGGAAATGCTTGGCATTTTAGAGGAAGGCACTTTGAACAGATCCCAGTGCATCAACCAACATTTGCTTAGTGCTCTGTTAATATTTAAACAACAAATCTGTCAACAGATTAATTGGCACTGTCACTTTCCAGCAGTTTTATGGATACTTCAAGCCACTAGCAGTCTATTCCTAAAAGGAAGGATATAGCATTTAAAAATGTATGTATATGAGATAATAGGAAAATTAAGCATCCTGAGGAAAAGTCGTACTTGCTATCATGCTGTTACTGTGCTGAATTCCAAGAGCTCCCTGCTTCCTCTGGGGAGGTGTTGACAGAAAGAGGTAATCAAAAGTATTTGGAAATTACTTTGGCATTTTTTTGGCAGGGGTGTCATCAACATCAAGGACCAGGCATGAATTGCAAAGAGCAAGACAGGAGAGAGGAAGGGGAATAATGTAATAGAATCATAGAATAATGGGATCAGTAAGGTTGGAGAGACCAATAATATCATCTAGTCCAACCATCAACCCATGCCAATGCAACATCAACCCTTTTTCTGAAAACTTCCAGGGATGATGACTCCACCACTTCCCTAGCAGCCCAATCCAATACCTCAGCAATGTAAGAAGCCATTTTAGACCTTCAAACTTTAGCCTCTCCTAAATTTCTTAAATACATGTGAAATGCATCAAATTATAGATAATTAGTTTTAGTGATATACCCCATCCAAGTCACCATCCCTTAAAGAGCAATTCATTTCAACGTGTTTATCATTCCATTAGAAATCCCACAGATGTTTCTTCCAACCATTTGACCAATCTTCCTGAGGAGTCACACTGGTGACAAAGATGATGCAGAAAAAGTTAATTCTTGCATGCTCTAAATACTCCTTCATCCTTGCTTTCCATTCTTTGTTGAGGGAACTTAGATCATTAAATTTGAATTTAGGCCTAAAAGTTGGAGCTGGGACAGAGGAATCGTATCTCAAGTAGTTCAGGTTGATGGTTGGACTTGGAGATCTTGAAGATCTTTTCCTACTGAGGTGATTCTATGGGTCTATGAATCCATTTGGCAACATACACAATCCTCGATTAGGTACTCTGATTTTGACACTTCTGCTTTGACAAGCACATCCTGGTCAACTGTGGGAAAAATTTAGTGAAACACGCATAGAATAATGCATGCACTGTCTCAGAGGTGATGAGAGTTAATAGATCAAGAAGAGAGTTACAGATACCACCCAGACAGCAAAACAAGGTGAAAGTGAGAATATATCCAGCAAACAACTATAAGACATGACTAGTGGGTATCCTCTAGCAACCAGTCCTGGGAAAATTACATGCTCAAATACCTTTCTGAAGTGCAAGTACACCAATGCTTATAGAATGGGGATAAAACATGAAGAATTAGATATCTGTGGGCAGTTGCAGATCTTTGATCTCACTGCAAACACAAAGATAGCTTGGACAACAGGAATGTTGTCATGAAAGAGGCCAGGAGTGGAGTTACCTCTTATGTAAGAGTACACTCGGTGCATATAGAGCTATGTTTTGAGGTGGCTGATGATAAGATTGGATATGGATTAAGGGACAGACTAACAAGGGTGACACTGTTGTGGGTATTTGCTACAGGCCACCTGATCATGAAGAGGAGGCAGATGATGCCTTTGACGAAGAGCTGGAAGTAAACTGATCAGAGGCCCCAGTTCTCCAGCCACCCTGATATTTGCTGGAGGAACAACACAGCAAGTAACAAACAATCCAAGATGTTCCTGGAAAGCACTGATGATAACTTTCTGACCCAAGTGATGGAAGAGCCAACAAGATGAGTTGTGCTGCTGGGTGTTGTGCTAATAAACAAGGAACAACTGGTTGGAGATGTGGTAGCTGAGGACAGCCTTGACTATAGTGACCACGAGATCAGAGAGAAACCTATAAGAAGAATATGGGCAATATGTAAGATTGCAGCCCTGGACTTCAGGAGAGTCAACTTTGACTTCTTCTGGGATCTTCTTGGAAGAATCCCATGGAACCAGGCCCTAGAAGGAGGTGAAGTCCAAAAGAGCTGATTAATATTCAAGGATCACTTCCTCCAGGCTTGTGAACAATGCATCCCAATGGGAAAGAAATTGAGGATGGGGAGCAGACCTGCATGTTGTTGCTCTTCTACTACAAAGTCCTTAGGGACAAAATAAAATCCAGATGCTCAACGGATTTTTCCTGCAGCATCTTTGTTTGCACTGCAATTTAGATGGGGATAATCAAACCTTCTGTGTGTTTCATCACATTTCTTCACTCAGCCAGAGGGTGAGTAAATAAGAAACAGTTACATTTTATGTTTATAAAGTTTCAAAGCTCTAAATTTTACCTTTAATTTCAAGCAATCAAGTAATATTTGTGTTCATTCAACAGCTGTTCAGTGTGTCTTTGGTGAGGAAGGCATTTGTCCATTTGGGAGTTCAGACCAAGTTTCTGTAACATAAACCAAAAAGATTTTGATATTTACCATTAAAAAGAGTTCTTAAGGCTTATTTAGTTACCTTAACAAGCCATCACGCTTTGCTTAATGACTGTCTTCTGGCTGTATCTTAGGTCTGTTTCTTCACTGGGGATTTCTGTAATTAACATTTCATTTAAAATTCAACATGATTGTTTGGTTTTACACCTGGTACCTTAGCAGGAAAGTGAATTTAAATAAAAAAGGCAAATTTTGAGATATTTACCCTTACTATTATTTCCTTGGTTGGACTGTTATTGAACACAATCCTTTCTCGTGTGGAATAATGTTTGAAATGTTGATCAAACTTTGGCCAAGTGTTTGATCTCGAAAAAATGTCTCTGATCCTCCAAGAGCTCAGTAAATTTCCTCCTCTACTCAGTCATTGCAGTCACTTTCTCAATTACTCCATTCTGATGACACTTCTTAGTAAATGTGTGAGATGCCACAACCACTAAAGCCCATTTAGAATAAAAGGCTATCACATGTTTTTAACAAAGGAGCTAAAGAAACAGAGTTTTGATAAGTATCTGCTCTATTACTTTAAGTAGACTGATCTGTATAATGTGTAAATTATTGAGGAACAAAAGGGACAAATTATGTCTCGGAGCCTCACTTGGATAGAAAGTTGGCATCACTTTCTCTTTGTCAAAGACTTTTTTCAAATGAAGAAAGGAACATTAATTCAAGACTGCTAAGTTTTCTGTTGAGGTAACCATTAAAATACACTTTCATTACTATTTTCATTTTCCCTGCATTTGGGATGAGAACATCATTGATTTGGGGATTTCTGACTTCAAAGAAAAGATAGCAGAGTTGATGAAGACATGTAAATGCCAAGGATAAACCAAATGTGCTTACAATTAACATGTCCAGTATGTCTGTCCTCATTTCTTTTCTGATCAGCTATACAGCTTTAAGTATTAGAGAAACTCAGCCTTGAATTTACAGCTTCAAGGCTTAAGTAGACACAGCTTCCTCTAAATTGTATTGGAGCTTAAAAAGCAATTATAAATCATATATTAAATTACATTACAATCTCTTTATATAGACAGAATATTCCAGCTTGCATAATCAATATGAAAGATAGAAATGGCTTTAGTGTAAACTATGAAATCTCAAATATAACAGTTAATTCAGCCAACACAAGAAGCACAGTCAAAACAGCACTCCTTAAGTGCCAGTTGCAGCAACGGACTTTTTAAGAACCAATTTATCCTCAGCACATTTCACTCACATCTAACAACTTTTATTTTTAGACATTTACAGACATTGGGATTGAGCGTACTCTCAACAAGCTTGCTGAGGACACCAAGCTGAATTATGCAATTGACACAATAGAAAGGAGGGACAGCATCCAAAGGGATCTGGACACATTTTAAAAGTAAGCACACAAAAATTTAATGAGGTTTAACAAGGCCAAGTACAAGGTATGCACTTGTGTTGAGACACTCTCAAATATGAGTACAGACTGTGAGAGGAACTCACTGAAGCAGTCCTGTGGAAAAGGACCTGGGGATACTGATGGATGAAAATCTGGACATGAGACAGCAATGTGCTCTTGCAGCCTGAGTTGAATCAAAAGAGGGGTGACCAGCACGTCAAAGGAGGTGATTGTCTCCCTCTGCTCTGTTCTTGTAAGGCCCCCTCTGGAGTACTGCACGCAGGAGTGGGGCCCCCAGACAGGTGATTCTATGATTCCATGATTCTAATCATGTTACTTTAAACTACACTCTTGGAGCTTACATGTCCATCTGTAGTTTTACAGCTGACAGAATATAAAGACATATGTGTAGCTGGTATTTATAATTGAGGTGCTGAACAGCAACTTATTAAAATGAACCCAATTAGGATGCGTTTGGTATCTAAGAACCTACACAAGAATTTGGAGTATGTGGCTCATTCTCTACAAATGTGTACCTTGCACTCATATATAAGGAGAAAAACAAGAATCTATTCCAAGAGAATAGAACCTATAAAGTATCTTAAATTCTCATAGGAAGATTTAAGGGAAGAAGAAATATACGGATGGGATTTTTTAATTGGGGAGAATTCTGAGAAGATCTTCAATTGAAAATATATCAGAACTGGAAGCAGACCTGCAGAATATGCCTTTTCCAGGACATACTGTAATTCTACTGCAAACAGGTAGAATGAAGTGAGACCAAGAAATAAAACTTAAATAAAAAAAGGATTAACCTTAATTTGCCCTAATTAACTTACAGATAAATTGGTCTCTGCAACTATATTCTGCCATCACATTATGGTTTTTAGAAGTTATTTTTATTGGCCAATCCATCTTCACTTCGACTTTCTTTCTCAAGTCCTCATTACTATTCCACAGCTCAATAGATTTTTTTTTCCCACTGGACATGTTAAATGGAGGAAAAATAAAACGGATCAATACAGCGACTCAATTAATTCCTCATCTTAAATTCTAATAAAATCAATTTGGAGAAGTGTCGTATCATTAAGCTTACATCATAATGCAGTAATTAGAAACAACTTTCATCTTGCCAATTCCTTTGAAGATTTTAACGGCAATCAATTAAACATGCCTTGCTTCTCCGTTAAAGACTTTCAAAATGGAAATTGGATGAGAAGTTAAAGATAAACTGGATGATTACACGATCGTACTACACATACCCACTTCAAATATTCACCCCAAAATGTGCAAACTCACCATTTAAATGTTAGCTTAATCCCCCTTATCATAGTAACCAACAGTAAGTTTCCTTTAATAGCACTGTGAAGCACTTTTGTTTAACAGCATTGTGAAGCACTTTGTGATTTGTGTATTTACTGGATGGAAATTCTGATGTAGCCCATTGTGATCAATCATTTTTTAGGTTTACACCCAGATGCTTTTAGGAGTTCATCCACTTACGTATTAAAAGGATGTAATTTAAGATTCAACGTTTGCTATTTAAAATAAATTTATTTTATTTTATTTTATTTTTAAAGAGAAAAGAAGAAATTTTATACTAGTTCTTAAACTACAGTGGCATTCTCCTGATGCTGAGATGTCAGCACTGCAAATCCTGCTCCTGATGAAGTCCCAGTAGGACGGAGCAGACCACTCACCTGCACACCACCATGTCTGTGTTAGCACCTCATGCTACCAGAACCAGAACTTGGGTTTTATTTTGAGTTTTGCTAAATTGCTCATATCTCACATATGAATGTTTGCAAAACAAACCATCATAATCAGATCAGAGATATGGCCACTGAGATAATCACAGGGTTATATTTTTTTGGACAGTACTAAACCCTGAATACCAATTATTTCCCAGTTCACAACATTATTTTTTCATCTTATTTTTATTCTCTTTTTTTAACTATATGTCCTTCCTATAGGGAAAAAAAGAGAAAGCAGCTAAATTTAAGTAAAAACATCTTCCAAGAAATGAACAACTTGTTCTTTAGTCCATGTCATTGAAATTTTATGGATAAAATTATTTTAGGACATGTCGTTGTGCCAACCTCACTGTGACAACATTTGCAGTTAGTCTGAATATTGATTAAAATATGAAATGCTATAATTGGAATTAGATTTCAGAAGAAAGTTGAACTTTTGTTGGAAATGTAAACTCAACTTTTGTTTAAAAATTTTAAAAATTCTTTCTTCAGCATTTCATGAAATATTAGTATGTGACAACAGTTCTAATTTTAAGTTTTCCTGATCTTTTTTGCATTTCAAACAGGAAGTGAGGAGTGAGTTAGAAAAGTGTTCTAAGAAGAAGGGATTTAATGCAGTGATAGCAAGGGGAAATGACAAGAGCCAAAGAGAAAAAGTAAAAAAAAATGCAGAGACTTTTCAAGAAAAATCAGGTTAAAAACTATAAATGTAAATTATTTCTAAATAAAATTACACATTTCAATTAAAAAAAAAAAAAAAAAAAAAAAAGCAGAAGGATCTATCTTCCATACATTTTTCAGAAATTGGCAATGGAATTAGCTTAGCCTGTCTTTCAAGTGGATTTTATCAGTACCTCTGTTTCTCCCACTGAAGAACCAAATGGTAGAAAATCACTTTTTGTATTGCTTGAGAATTGGTCTTTTCACCCAAATGAACACTGTACTTTTACAATCTAGACACCCACAGGTTTAAAGGCAAACCTGTTGTACGAGACCGTGTAGATGTCTGACAAGCCAGTTCTGCACAGGTACCAAGGAAAAATGTGCAGA
The DNA here is from genome assembly GCF_019232065.1 of Centrocercus urophasianus. Classification (NCBI taxonomy): domain Eukaryota; kingdom Metazoa; phylum Chordata; class Aves; order Galliformes; family Phasianidae; genus Centrocercus; species Centrocercus urophasianus. The sequence goes on from NW_024884253.1 coordinate 2,476,924, forward strand.
AGGATCTTGTGGAAAAAGCATTTAAGTCATCAGGAAGGCAAGAAAATTCAAATCAGAGGTGATTTTTTTTTCTGGAAATTAGAGACTAGCTATAAAGAAACCCAAGTATTTATTTGGTGAGGCACTGGAAGAAGTTGCCAAGAGGGACTGTGGATGTCCCATCCTTGGAGGCATTCAAGGCCAGGTTGGATGGAGCCCTGGGCAGCTGATGGGTGGCAATGCTGCCCACAAGAGGGAAGCTGGAACTAAATAGCTTTAAGGTCCATTCCAACACAATCCATTCATTGACTCTATGATTTTGTGATATCATCTACCAAAGGAAAACATCAGGATAATAATGGTTCATGGGAATGGAGCCATTTTCAAAATAGAAAAGGTGGGACATAGTATAGGACTTGCAGATGTTTCTAAGTAAGTTTTAGCAGTTGCACCCTGTGCTACAGGCCACAGTCTGTGCTGCAGATATGCAAAACAAAGATGGAGTGGGACATGTGCTTGAGGTTCACACTGAACATTGTGTTGACAATTTGGCTAGACACATCCTGACACTGAAAACCATTATATATTGAGGAAGGGACAGCTGAAAAATACTGTTAATTTGCAGAGAAAATAATTGGAGATCTGATATACAGTGTTTCATGCATCTACTCAAGAATTGCAATCTAAGTGGCCTAATGGTACCATCAGTCATTGCAGACACTAGGAGAGAGGGCAAGATAAGACTGATTCAAAACATAAAGCCACAAATATCCAAGCAATGCTTACCTTTCAAATATCTGCTGTGGGATATTCACCAGAGTCAGAATTTCATGCCAATATCCCTAAAGAATTTTGTAACTGGGCTCCTGGGCTACTGGCTGTCCTTTTGTTATGCTCAGGAGAGAAATTGAGCATGAAGGAAAGATTATTTGAAACTACAAAGAAATACCCGTGTTTCTTGCTGAGTGCTTTACGTTCCCACTGACGACTAAAGTACCATGCAAGTGCTTGGTAAGTCTGTGGCATTTCCAGCCAGGTTTCTGGGATTTCACTAACAAAGTGCAACAAGTCTATTGCTCATTAGCAGGAAGAGGCACTTCAAATATTAAAACAGAAATCTTGCAGGAAACTATTTATCTAACACAGAAAAGCCCCATAGGTGCTGTTTTACACCTTTAACCTAAAGGCATATGAAAATTTGTATGACAGCCTCCAATGAGAAGACAACTATTTATATGTTTAGTATATATAATGTAAATACATTGCACCTCCTTGCATAACCACATTGCCCACTTGTGACAACAGCCAGAATCTTGTCTTTCCAAAGAAGCAAGAGTACAGGAAAAACAAAGAAAAAAGATATCAGGGAGAGAGGAAACTGTATGGATTATTTGAGAAAGGAAAGTAAAACTGTTGAAGAATTTAGTTTCACAACACTATTTGGAAATAAGGCAAATATATACAAAAATTATGAAATATTAACAGGGAAGATGGATAATTTCCTTCAGCAGAAGTGTGTAAGAGAAGGCCAAATTGGCATAGCATCAATCCAAGTCAATAGCCTCTTGAAGGAAACAGCTTGACTGGATAAGTCCTCAAAAATCTTTTCTGGTCCAGTATTCCTGCAGCATTATCACACTCTCTTCAGTTCCTTTATGCCAGTTAAAACAGCTGAAGCTGCACAACAGGAATGTGACACATCTGGTTTCCAGAAGAGGAAGGAGTTTCTCCATGCAGGAACTGAAGGAGACTGTGGATATTTTCTGCAGAACCATTTTCTGTAAAGAGCATTGCCAAGCTCCAAAAAGCCATTCTGAGCAGGGCAACTGACAGCACCATGACATGGACAGGTGGCCATAATTCAGCCCTTGGGACAATTAAGCTTTGTCTTCGACAACCAAGAACACGTCGCATGCAGATTGTCAGATGAAATTTTGGTTTGTTGTCCCCATGGCAGTCTAGACATAAGGATCAGATTTGTTTTATGGTTTTTTTCCTCTAAAGAGAACAATTTACGCTCTGTGTACTTACTGCACATGCCAGGAGATGGCTTAGTTAACTGCCATTCAGAGGGTGCCAAACCATAAAAATACTAAATATTATAAATTAAGTTTGTTTATGCTTCCCAGGATATTCATCAAGCAGCATAGTATCCCTTCTGTTGTCTCTTACAGCCACGTAGTGTTTAAGAGGGACTTTCATAGGTCACCTGGTGGTATCTTTAGCCACAGATTTGTTGGATTAGATCCTGATCTGAGAAGTACCTACTCAAAACTAGAGTTGTACTGAACATCAGATGATTATCTGTCAAGTGGTTAAGCCATTATTATACTCAAGCTCATCTTTCTCATCAGTGGTGGCCTATAAACGTCACATTGTATGGGAACTGCTGAATCACGGCCTGAACCTCTGATTGATCACCTGAGGCGAGCAATGAGTCAGCCATCGGAGCACAGGTGAAGGCAATTCACCTGTGCTGCCAGAAGGGGTGGAGCTTGGCTGCACCTCTCCTAGACCCATTTAAGAGCTGACTACTGAGGGGAAGGGTCTCTTCTGGAGATCTACTCCACTGGAGTTTCATAAGAGAGCCCAGGATATGGGTAAGCATCCTATCTTTTCTGCTTTGGTGTAGTAACTGTGTGGCCAAGCTCTCTGGTACATCTCATAACATCTCATCGATTGTACACTCATATATATTAATACAAGTACATACATAGCTTTCCATTAACATACTCTATTTCAAAACCAAACCACCTTGAAGAGCAGTTTGTTAGTATCGTTAAATTCTTAGCTCTTTTATGAGGGCATGTTTGTGTATGATTTACCTCAGGAAGCCTCATTAGAGTTGCACAAGAACTAATTTGGCTGAGGCTGAAAAGAACAAATGGCTTTATCTCTCCCTAGTAGATGGTTTTCTTCCTTTACTATCTCACCTTCTTTACTCTTACTGGTTTTAGATGCTGTTGTATATTGCTTATCTCTAGGGCTGAGAGCTGATTTAGTACAACAGTACAAGGAGTGGAAAATAGGCACAAAAATAGCTCTGTATGGGGGGGCCAACCTGTTGCACATCTGAAGTGTCTGAGATGCAGTGGGTGTCTCAGCTGGGAGTGCTGCCCCCTTGTCACCCAATGCTGCGTTAGCCTTCAGAGACTGGTCTCCTACAAATTTGATGGTATGAGGACAGGCTGGAATTCTGTGGCAGTGTTGTTTTTCTTGGGGAGTAAGAAATAACTTGGGGGGAAAAAAATAACAAGTGAGAAGTTGCACTGATGGGCATGGTGGTGATGGGTTGATGATTGGGCTAGATGATTGTTGTCATCTTTTCCAATCTTAATGATTTTATAATTCTAAGTTGACTACTTCCTTCATAAAGCAAGCGTCTGTACGATTTATGCCCATGGGGTTTTCAACCTCAGTGGTAACCAGGACTTCAGGAGAAGCCTCTAGTTCTCCCAAAGCTCTCCAAAAGTCTCAAGAAAATCAAGAATAGAAGAAGAATGTGCAAGAATTCTACTTCTGCCTGCTGTTAGTTATTGTGTACTAGCCTATGGCTACAAAAAGAGAGTTTGTGAGTAAGATGGGAAGTTGTTATTGACTCCTCTCATAATTATCTATGTATCATTGAAAGCATAAAGATTAGTGAAAATATTTGTCACTACTTATTTCACTGACCAAAACAGCCACAGGAACACTGTTTTCTGAGATGACAGGAAAAATAAAAGACATCTCATTTTGTGTGCTGAGACTGTTGAACTGTGCATTTCAATTACTCCTGTCAGCAAAAACATCTTATCATGTGTTTACTAAGAATGAACAGCTCACCTAGACTGACCCCTGATTTCCTTTTCTTAATCAGTGCAGTTGGCAGAAATAATCTTGATTTTCTTCTTGAGTTCTGATATTGATTTGAATTAAGTGCCTATGTTTGAGGAGGAGCTGAATAGAGAGAAAAATAATCAGACCATATCTCCAAGCAGGCACCTGCTGCTTTCCCCTTTCCTTGCTCTATTGCTGGAGACTGAAATACATCAAAAGGATCATCAATTCTCTTTACAGGGCAAAATAAAGGAGTTTAAAATCCAGATCAAAACTAGGTACCGAAGGCATCAGGAGAACGAAGTTCATATTTTTCTGCAGTGCAGTTTCCATACAGTTTCCAAGTCAAATTCAATTTCTTCTTCATAACCGTCTTTTCCAGAAAAAAAAAAAAGTTTCTGCTTAAATTAGACAGATGTAATTATGCTAAATTGTGCAGAGGTAAATGAGACTCAGTCATGCATGAGGGTCTGAGAAGGGAAAAAAAGTGGGGCTGATTTTGTAGTTTCCATGGAATTAGTCTTCACGTCAATCAGTTTGATCTAAAAATCTGGGCTGATAAGTCTTCTAGGGTTTTATTATTATAGCAGCAGGAAATTGTGATGACTTGAGAGGCTATCCACAAGTCAAAAACACTTTTACATTCTCAGACTTTTTTTGCAGTCTTTCAGAAAAAAATTTAGGGATTGAAAGCGCCTGTCTTCTGGTCCACTATCCATTTTCTGAGTCTTGTTGTAGATGCTGCCAATTGATTAAGTGCTGCTTTTAATTTTTTTATTATTTTTTCAAGAGCTGTCCTGGCTTTTTATCATCGTCATTACCTGCAGCTTCTTTGAGTGCTATTAATTAAATAGTGAAGACATCTTATATGTGACTAGTGGCTGGATGTCTGGAAGGAGAGATGAAATGCAAATGGATCTTTAGAGAAGCAGAGCATGGGGAATAGTGCTGTACCACAACCAGCGGAAGAAAACTCCATAGAAGTATATGAAATCTGTAAAATGACCAAATACATATATAGGAGTGGAGGAAACCTGAAGTCAGTGCTGATGGGACACTGGAGGTAAGGATTAGAAGGAGCGATGAAAGATGAAAGAATGGAAAGGATATTTCTGAGTACTTTCTTCTGTGCTGATTATTTCCTTAAATTAATCCCCACATAAATGAGAATTTTTCTGAATTACTTATTTCACAAGTCTTCTGATCTCTGTGCACTCACAGATGTGTACATACACAAGTTCTGGTGGGAAACAAGCTGGACATGAGCCAGCAGTGTGTGCTTGCAGCCCAGAAGGCCAACTGTATTGTGGGCTGCATTAAAAAAGGGGTGGCCAGCAGGGAGAGGGAGGCTCAGCTCTTGTGAGGCCCCATCTGCAGCACTGCGTCCAGGCCTGGAGCCCCCAGTACAGGAAGGATGTGGAGCTGTGGAGCCCTTGGAGCGGGTCCAGAGGAGGGCACTGAGATGATCAGAGGGCTGGAGCACCTCTCCTATGAGGAAAGATTGAAGCAACTGGGCTTGTTTAGCTTGGAGAAGAGAAGGCTTGGGGGAGACCTCATTGTGGCCATTCAATATTTGAAGGGTGCGTATAAACAGAAGGGGGCATGGCTATTTACAAGGGTGGATAGTGATAGGACAAGGGGGGGATAGTTTTATACTGAGAGAGGGGAGGTTTAGGTTAAATATTAGGAGGAAGCTTTTCACTCAGAGGGTGGTGACACGCTGGAACAGGTTGCCCAAGGAGGTTGTGGATGCCCCATCTCTGGAGGCATTCAAGGCCAGGCTGGATGTGACTCTGGGAAGCCTGGTCTGGTGGTTGGTGACCCTGCACATAGCAGGGGGGCTCTCTTCAACCCATGCAATTCTATGATTGTACGATTCTATGAAGTACACAGATTACAGAATTGCACAAAATGGTTGAGCCAAGAAGTGACCTCTGAGTCCCTTGCTCCAACATCTGCTCAAGCAGAGATGCACAGAGCAGGGTGCCCAAGACATGTCCAGGCAGCTCTGGATGACCTCTAAGAAGGAGACCCTGCAACCTCTTTGGGTAGCCAGTGCTCATTGCAGTACCAAAGTGCTTTCTAGTGCTTAGGGAAAACCTCCTACATTCTGGTTTGTGCCCAGTACCTGAGCCTTGCACCAAGTACCACTGACAAGAACCTGACTGCATCTTCTCTGCACCTTCCCTTTAAGTGTTTATGGACATGTGTGAGATCCCCCAGAGCCCCTCCTCTCCAGGCTGAGCAGTCCCATCTGCCTCAGCCCTCTATTAGTAGAGGTTCTCCAGTTTCTACACCATTTTAATGGCCCTTCATTGGACACTCTCCATTATATATAATAATATTAGACACAATAATAAAAGTGTGGCCTCATCAATGCAGAGGAGAAAGGAAGGCTCATCTCTCTAGACCAGCTGGCAATTCTTTACCTGGAGCAGCCATGAATGCCGATACCTTCCTCACTGGCAAGGGCACATTTCTGACTCTTGTTTAGCCTGGTGCCCATCAGGATCCCCAGTATTATCTCTGCAGAACTGCTTACAGCTGGTGGATCCCAGCATCTTGATGGCTGGGGTTGTTGCTTCCCAGGTGCATGACTTTACACTTCTTGAAGAATTTCATGAGGTTAGCTCCTATACTGAGGTATCAGAAGGAGCTAACCAAGCCATGAGGGATCAGCATGCATGGGAAAATCCCATAACCTTTATCTGCTGAGAGCAATAACGCAGGTAATTCTGGTTTGTGGAAAGTGACTAGAAAAGCCAAGGGCAAGGCTGAGCAAGATCTCTGCCTCTTAGGTTTCCAGGAGACTGGAAGTCAATTGAAATAACCTGTCAGTGTCAGCTTATATACCTCTAGTAAAGTAATAACTGACGAATTTGTAGGGACAGGAATAGCTAGGGGGAGCCTGGAGAGATGTGAAATTTCAACAAAAATAAGCGCAGGTCAACCCTCTGAGCCCATCTTTGGGACTTACCTCTGGAGAACAGTCCTATAGATCTGACAGGCCATTTATACTCTCTGCTTCCTTCTACCAACAAAACAGAATCACAGAATCACCCGGGTTGGAAGGGACCTCAAGGATCATGTAGTTCCAACCCCCCTGCCTAGCAGGGCCACCAAACATACACATTCAGATCAGGTTGCCCAGGACCCCGTCCAACCTGGCCTTGAACACGTCCAAGGACGGGGCATCCACAACCTCCCTGGGCAGCCCGTTCCAGGGCCTAACCACTCTCCTTGTAAAGAACTTCCCCCTAACATCCAACCTAAATCTTCCCTCCTTCAACTTCGATCCATTTCCCCTAGTCCTGCTGTTGTCAGCCCTTTTGAAGAGTTTACTCCCCTCCTGGGTGTAGGTTCCCTTCAGGTATTGATAGGCTGCAATGAGGTCACCCCGCAGCCTTCTCTTCTCCAGGCTGAACAAGCCCAACTCCCTCAGCCTGTCCTCATAGGGGAGGTGCTCCAGCCCCCTGATCATCTTAGTCGCCCTCCTCTGGACCCTTTCCAAAATCTCAATGTCTTTCTTGTACTGAGGGCTCCACACCTGGACACAGTACTCCAGATGGGGCCTCACAAGAGCCGAGTAGAGAGGGACGATCACCTCCCTGTCCCTGCTGACCACCCCTCTCCTGATGGAGCCCAGGATCCCATTTGCCTTTCGAGCTGCCAGAGCGCACTGCTGGCTCATGTTAAGTCTCTCGTCCATCAGGACCCCCAGGTCCTTCTCTGCCGAGCTGCTCTCAAGGACCACTCCTTCCAGCCTGTACGGGTGCCTGGGGTTCTTCCGGCCCAAATGCAAAACCTTGCACTTTGCCGTGTTGAACCTCATTAGGTTCACCCGAGCCCAGCCCTCCAGCCTGTCGAGGTCCCTCTGAATGGCATCCCTTCCTTCCACCGTATCAACTGCACCACTCAGCTTGGTGTCGTCAGCAAACTTGCTGAGGGTGCACTCAATTCCCTCATCGATGTCATTAATAAAGATGTTAAAGAGCACCGGTCCCAAGACAGACCCTTGAGGGACACCACTTGTTACCGGCCTCCACCTGGACATAGAGCCAAAACAAGTGGGACTTCATAGGCCAGGAAGCACTGCTGCTTTACAGGCAGGAAAGCACAGAGCCCAGGGGTAAGCACAAGGTTGTGCCTCATTTAAATAAAAAAAAATAATAATAATAATAATAATTAGTTGGTGGCCAGAGTATGCCAGGCACCTCCCCATCCAATCTTCATCACATCTCAAAAGAAGCCATGGAGATTTTCTCTATATGTTACCACAGCCAGTCCCTTTTCTTCTTGTCTCCTTGTCTGCATGTGGCTAGACTCAGACTGATAATGAGGGCTCTCCCCACTCTGTGCTCAGTGCTTTATGCATCACAGGCATTGTCTGGTTTTTGAAGCCACTAAATCTATGCAGGAGCTGATTTTTTTTTTTTTTTTTTTTTTTTTTCATGCTCTCTTGTGCCTATTAGCTCTCTGTGGGCTCAGCTAGAAGCTTCCAGACTACCCTGAAACTTTGTCACGGAAAGAAAGAAACAGTGCTTGTGATTTTTGTCCATGGCACAATGCAAAGAAAAGCGAAAAAAAAACCAGATTTCTGGTCTTCCAAAACCTGAAATGAGAAAGAATTGTCCAATTAATAGTTAGGTGAAGCCAAGTTCATTCTGATTTTTTTAAGCTTAATGAAGTCAGTGGGAGAGGAACTGCAAAAACAGGAAACATTGTCATAGCTGAATATAATGCCATCAGGAGAAGAAAGAAGTGTGACAGGTTCAGGTTATGGCAGCTATTAGGTCACACATGGATTAAAAAATGAAGCAAGTTTATGTTGACAAAATTTATCTCTTGTTATAAGCCAAAAGAAGGTGCTATGAATATTAACTGTACCACCAATGTAGGGTGAACTCACTTGGCAGTTGTACCTCCACTTCCTGGTGGAGTCCCTAGGATGAGCACTGGAGAAATTTTTAATAAATATTGATACAATGAAATCTCATCCCACTGTGACTTCCTCAAAATCATGAAAGTTGCAATGTTGGGAACATACTCAAAACCCACTGACATTTGCTTCTCTTGGGGACCAAGGTAGTATCTAACAGAAAAAGTAAAAATAATTAAAAAAAAAATCTGCCTAAGTACCACAGTTACTTTAACCCTATTCTCTTTAACATTTGGGTTTTATTTCTTAACAAACTGCTTTTTTTTTTTTTCTGCCTTCCTCTGGGTCTTAACACGTCTGGTATTTGTAGCAACAGATTTTCTGTGGGCTGGGTCTATTTTGTTGGCTGTACTGCTCAGGTCAGAGATTGTTTTAGATGAATGGAGCCTGTCACTTTTAAAGTAACAGCTGTTACTCACAAAACTGGACATTTTCCAGCTAACTACTGGTATGGACAGAGAAGTAAATAGAATCCATTTAGAAGAGGCAAGAAACTCGGAACTGCTAGAGAGCTGTGACTGTCACAGGGGACGGCTGTCCTCGGAGCAGGAAGGAAGGTCAGGTGGCAGAAGTGTCCTCCCATCTGCTGTTCTTCAGCAATAACTGTCAACCTTATGTTTTACATCAGTGATTGCCTCAGGTAAATCAAGCCTTGGTGCTTCTTGTCTGAAGTAAGCTCACAGGAAAAAAAAATAGCATAGACCAGCACTTTAAAAAAAGCAATTACTGGAGGAGTTAGCTCAGGAAAAGGTGTAATACCTCCCTAAGAACAACCTTCAGGTATACACTCTTGTAGGGAATTATAACAACTGTGCTAACCCTTCCATGGAGCAATGAGATACCTTCGGTATCAAAGAATCATAGAAATGTTGGAAGGTACCTCAAAGATCATCTAGTTCCAAGCCCACTGCCATGGACAGGGTTGCTATGGTGGTTAATGAATCAGAAGGATCAGCTTTTGCACAGATGTGAAAATTTTAGAAGTCTGCAGGGTCACACAAATTCTTCTATCTGCACAGCAAGACAACAGAATTTGCAGTGACCTAAATCAGCATGAAAAGGCATCTGTTTCTTCTTGGAGGGTTATACTCAGTAAGAGACTTCAGTGACTGTAGAATGACACAGTCCAGCCCAGTTTCCTACAGCGAGGCTTTACTAGTCCATGTTCTCCTATGGAAGTCAACACTGAAAGCATTGGATGAGTATGATGGTCCCTGGCAAACAACACCTTTTGCATGGAGATTTTTCTGTCTCCCGTAGGAGGCTGGAATTGCTGTGTGAAAGACAAACCTACTTCATACATCCCAGAGACCCATTCCTTACACATTCCTTTAGCTCACTTCATGCAAGCGCTAGAGCAGGGGTTCATTCATAGCGAAAATTCCTTTCTGCCTCACATGAAAGCATTATTAGCTGAAACTGAGCTCTGTATGACATACACTGAAATTGATTGCCAGGCCTCTTTTTATTCTCCTTTCTCAGCAGCTGAATTATCCTGCCAGATAATTTAGAAGGAAAAAAGGAGCAAAACAAAAGATTTTCTTTTTGCTACAGATGTCTTCAGATTCCTAAGTTCAAGCCACATTCAAGATTTGTTGAAGCTCTCAGTACAGTCTTACAGCCACACCTGCTGGGGAAGGCTGTGAAGAGAAGGGTCTGCACCAGTTCTGCTCCATCACAACCACCAGAGCAACATGGAATCTGCTCATTGCATGCAGAGAATGTGTTGGCTTTATGTCATTCCTTTCCTAGTGAGCTCTTCGGAGGTCTTTACATCAATCTATAGGCAGTGTTGTACCAAGTGGAAGTGTGGGTGGCAGTAAAGAGGTCCAGAACCATAAAGAAAGTGAATGGATCATAGAATCAATCATTAAGGTTAGGAAGATCACTAAAATCATCTAGTCCAATCATTAACCCATCACTGCCACATCCACTACACCATGTCCCTCAGTGCCACATCTACCTTTTGCTTGAAAACCTTCAAGGATGGTGACTCCACCACTTCCCTGCACTAATGATACCATGATACACAGGTGGGATTTGCTGTACTGTACAGGGTTATCCCTGATGCTTCATATACAGATCTATTCATTTCACAAATAAACACACCTTGGCCTCAACTTCTGCTGCTGGGCAAAGGAAAATGAGGCAGTATCACCTTGGATATGGATGTGGTAGCTCTGCTATGTGGGAAGGAGAGGCAGCAATGAGAAATTTTCCCTTCTTACTGCCAGTGAGCTGCTATCTCAGTGAGAGATAAATGCTAAAAGTGAGTAACAACTCCACATTAATGTCTGTACATCACTCCTGCTTGAGTATAAGTTTCTAAGCAGCTCCATGGAAGAGCTAGGAAAGAGCAACGTGGGAAGGAAATGAGGGAGGAGGATTCATCAAGAAGAAGAATGCTAATGTGCAGCTGGAGAGAAATGTGGTTGAAAAAAAACAATAATGGAAACAAGAAAAAATGAGAAGGAGAGGGGGACACATAGACTGCCTGTGTGTTTATTATTTAACCAAAGAATCCTGTGTAGACTGATAATAGTGTTGGCGGGTCTTCATCAGATCATTACCCAGAAGGCACTAAAATGAAGCAACCAGACTGTTTCATAAAGACCATCAGCAGTGTTGCCACATTCTCTCACTGGGAATTTAAATCTTTATAAAGTCATAGCTCCTGGAGAGACCTATTATCTGTTCATCTCATTGATGGCTTGATTGTGCAGGTGAATGCAGGTGAGAGCTGAGTTGTCACTGGGCTGACGCCATCCATTCATCCTTCCATGTCTTCATTTCTTCATCTATCTCTAGGCTACACAATACCTCACTCCTGCTTGACTGTGAGATTCTAAGCAGCTCCATGGAAGACCTAGGAAAGAGAGCAATGTGGGCAGGAAATGAGGGAGAAGTATTCATCATGAAGAAGAACGCTCATGTCCTTCTGTTATCTCGTGTCCTATTATATCCATCATGTGTGCAACACCCACTCCTCTTTCAGTGCCCATGCAAACACACGGCTCCTCACACCAACACACTGCCTTTGAGCTTTCAGTATGTTCCACCATCTATCACACCTGTCCCTCAGATCCCTCTTTCCTATACTGACCTCGTGTCCACCTTCCAGCATCCTTTCAATTACTCAAAGACTCCAGGGGTTATCACACCAGATCCAAATTATTCTCAGTAATGCCTAAGTCCCTCAAACTCCTCACCAATAAACTTAGATTCCCAAAGCCAGATCTGTGAGATGGCAGAAAGGCACCAAAGTAAGTAGACATGATTTGAAAAGGGAAAAGTAATCTAAATAAAGCCACAAAATCAACAAGATGTCTTATCTTCTCCTACTTCGAAGTGTGTGGGTTTTTTTTTTCTTCTTCTAACACACACTTTTTTTCTCGTTGCCATTGCTGACATATTCTCAACAAAATGCTTTCAGAGCTTCCTTGCTTCCTAAATGCTATTTTTGTTGTGAGATCCTAATGAGTGTCTAGGAAACTTCTTGAACCCCTATCAAATAGAAAAATCTATTTAAAGGAAATGTCTTTTCTTAGAAAACAGCATGCCCAGTTTAAAACAGGTCTATGCTACAAAAATAATTTCAAATAACTTCAACTATCTTGTCTCAGAAGTTGTTGGCTTAAGATATCCTGGGTAACAGGGAACAAGAGCAACACGTACAGGCTGGCACAAGGCATCTAGTTTAACAGTTTACACACTATTTAGGCTTCACTTCCCCAGGCTTTCCTCTCCTTCTTCCTCAAACAGACATGTCTCCAGGTAATATATGTTCTAGGGTTGACCAAATGGCATTACTACATTTCTTGTTGTGGAAGGAAGGTGCATACCCAGCCAGCTATCAGTTAGCATATGGTAATTTAAGCATTACTATCCTAGCATTGCAGCATGTTCCTTCAGGCTCATACACAATTGTTCATTTTGATGGCAAACAGTACCAAAGCAACAAATATTTCCCTTCATACAATATTGGTGGACATGATTCTGTGGTCTTTTTTTCTAAAAATGGCTCTTTCAAACAAGATCCTGAAACCAGTCAAGGCTGTGTGTTGGGAGGGAGTGGAGTGAAGCAGCTACACTGGTTAAAGGGGCAATGATAAAATGTGTGCATGAGTCCAGCCATTATTTATGCCTTTTCCAGTTCGAATCCAAGACTTGCCTCAGGAGAACAGCCACCCAGCAGAGCACTGGCAAGTCACAAAACTCTTTTATGTGCAGAAACAATGGTGATTTCAGGCACTTCAGAGCTCTATGCTACTTTCCCTGCAGCTGAGAGAGGAAGGCAAGATCCTGCTAAGTATCTGCTGGCTATGGTGAGATTGTACATACACATCTACACTCAGAATATGTATTAAACAGGTCAAGAGTGGAAAGAGGAAGTACATGACATGCAGATCAAAAACCATAGGCTCAGACTGCCCGAAGCACTACAGATCTGATTCCTTCCTCTAACAGCTGCTGATGACAAGCTCCAAAATTGTGTTAGAAGTTTGATTTGATTGTTTTTGTGGGTCCCTTCCCACTCAGGAGATTCTATGATTACATGACCCTTATTGGGTATTTCTATGTCCATCACCCATCGCTTGAGAAAATGCTCAGACTTAAAGAAATATTGCAGGGCTACATTTCTGTATGGCAACCCCACACAGATCCAAGCACTGCCCTCACATCCATCTCCTGCTTTTTCAACATTGTTCCTTGCTTGCTTGCTCTTTGATGGCTACAGGGTTATTTCTCTTCTTCAGCTGCTTAGTCCTACTCCCAGCTCCTGTTCTCAGCAAATTCCACTCATTATGCTAACTCTTTCCAGACAGATGGGGTTTCTGCTTGCCCTTCAGTCTGTTGCATCCCATGGCCTTTTGATGTCTTCATCTCAGCTTTAGTATCTCAACGTTTCTTCCATTGTGAGTCCAAAAGCAACTGACTATGCTCTGATTAGCAGCTTCTCCCAGAGATATCCCCTTGCAATCCATGCACTTGATGCTGTATAAGCAAGCAGAGAAAAAGCAATTCCAGCTGCTTGCAAATTATAGGCTTTGGATTTGGCTAGTTGTTAAGGCAAGGTATCACTGCTTTCCACTGAAAAGCAAAATCTGACTTCTTTGGCTTTCTGCATAAGTTTTCGCTGAAATTTCAGTTTCCAAAACTAGCTCACTTCATCGCTTTTATGTGGCTTTGAGCCAGGAGAGGAGATAGGTTTTAGTACTGCCTTTTCTGTACTCCAGTGCATGGAATTAAATTACTGCAGTTCTTCATGCAGAAAGCTCTGAGACTTGCAATCTATGATTTCTTCATTAAGAATAGCTGCTTATATGAATGAATTAGAGCTTTAAATATGGAATTCCATCATGCAAACCACAGAAATTCTGCTCGGGAAAGCTCTTACGAGGACAGTCTTGGACTCCAACCTTTGCTGGAGGACTGCTGTATTTGAGGGTACTGCAGGAGGCATAACAAGGAAATGGAAATATTGGCTCAGCTGACAAGAACTTTAACTCTTGTTTTTTTCTATCAAGGCAGAACTTTCCTCTGAATCCACCAATACTGCCCTGCTCTGGCATTCTCTTATGTATGAGGATGTGCACTACCACTGTAATTTTTATAAGAGATTCTTATATGCAAAAGTGGGATTTCCACCAGCAGAAGTCCATAATGAGTGATAAGGCAGCATTTCAGGATATAATATATTTTTTTATATATTGTATGAGTATTCTTACATATTCTTATCATGGCTTATAATCAGGAAAAGCATACAGAGTAAAAAAAAAAAGGCAAGGACCAAGGAGGATGAAAGCTACACAGGCTGACTTTAAGGAGAGTCTACAAAGCATCCATGTTACAGTATGGGCAGAAAGTAAATGAAGAAGTTGATCTCCGTCTCATAGAATAGATCAGTGCAAAAGGAGTATGTACAGTGACTTCCAAGGGAGCAGGAACAGTTAACAGAAAAACAACCTCATTGACACTGCCTTCCTCAGCCATTTTTGTGTTTTGCTGGACTCCTTCCATGTACTCTCACGTGTGCATCTGCCTAAGACTACGCAGAGAGGAGTTGCACTATAACTACAGTTCAGAGGGATGAGTCCCACAAGTTTTTGACTAACTGAAATGGGCATCGATAGGAATTTTAGTTTAGTAGATGCCCATGTTCATTTAATAAATTAGACATGAGACATGATATACATTTCTGACCAGTGTTTAGCTTTCGATCAAGTTTCCTGAAAAGAAGCAAAATGTACGTTGTTAAAAGTCAGTGAAGAAAAATGTGTATTATTAAAAGAGGGCTGGCAATCTACAGGACGTAAAGAGAAGCTTCAAGGTCCACAAACATAATTTTAGAAAAAGAAGTAAATAATGGTCATGATCACATTTTCCCACCATGAGTGAGCAAACAGATGGAAAGTGATGCAGAAGCTTCAAAAGGGAAAATCAAGTCATGCTCTGAAGATAAAAGCTCTAAGATGCTTGGATGAATCTCACTGGTTTACCGAACAGTGACAACCCTACAAGCTGGTGAAATCCTGCTTTGTTAGATGAAACGTTGGCTCTTCTCTTTTGCTGTTTTATCCACTGGCTTTTCCTGATTTTCTCACAGGAAGGATCACTGTATGTCCTCCCCCCAGCTCCTTTCCATGTCAAAGCTGAAGAACAGTATATGATCTGAAATACAGCAGTTTCCCAAGCAGCATTCGCCTTGATGCTCTGGACTCCCCTGAAGCTTGCCATGCTCTGTGACTGAATTTTGCTCTTCATGTATCAAGCAGTAGGTATTCTCCAGTCAAGAAAACACCACTGATAATGTCCTCTTCAATGAATGCTGTACAAATGAAGAAGTTTATGCTGTGGCAATGTTGCCATCTGCACTGACCCTTTTCTCCTCTTGTCCTACAATCCAATTCCTGTTTTGCAGATTTTTCAGAAAGCATGCATGTGCACAGACACTCTTACCCTTTGAACATACTGTAAGCGTGAATTTTCAGTCTTCAAGAGGTCTGGATATTAGGAAAAATTCTTTTACAGTAATAGTAGTGAAGCACTGGAGCAAGTTGCGTAGAGAGCTGGTGGGAGCTCCATCCTTGGAAACATGCAAGGTCAGGCTGGGCTCTGCGGAACCTGATGTAGCTGTAGGTGTCCCTGTTCATTGCAGGGGAGTTGGGCTAGCTGACTTATAAGGGTCCTTTCCAACTCAAACAACTGTGATTCTATGATTCTAGGTCTTATAGGTTGTGATGTGAAAACTTCAGAGGAGGAAATGGTTCCCAAACATCTCAAGCACTCAAAGCTAAACAAATGGAAATCTTTCCAGAATGACCATAATTCCATCTCAAGCTTATTAGTCTTGAAAGCTGGTGAAACAGGAATTCATGGCTGACACATGGCCTGCTCACAAAAGACTACTTTCCATGTCGATCCAACATGGAATCAGCACTGTCTTGCAATTTAGCTGCCTTCTCTCTTGGTAGCTTGCCTATCTCATCACCTGCGTGAGGAACCATGAATTTGGCTTTCCAGCCACATTATCTACATAGAATCTTTTCCTGGAGTCTCAGACTCATCTTCTGAGACCATCCAGTAACAACCAATTACTGTTTCTGGAGGTTTTCCAAACAATATTAAGCACAGAGCTCTTGTAAATGCAGAGGGTTGACAGTGTATCTCCTTGGCTGTGGTAGCATTGTTTGTGCTCTTCTCAAACTTTTTATTCTGACGAATTCACTTCTATAAAGGGCACACTTAAGAACAAATTCTCAATAGAAAATATGTATTTGCATTACATGCAATATCAGGCAGGGATAAGATTATCTCACAGTTAAGAATGCTTTTGGTACATTCAAGACAGGATAACTATTGATTTTCAAGCATAAACAGCAGAACGACAGAGATGATTTCATTGCTTGGAAAAATTCCTGGAAGTTAGAAAAAACAAATAAATACAAACCAACCAGCATGTGTTTTGTCAGATGTAATCAGTAAAGAACAATATTTTCCTTCTGAGGGTATAAAATATTAAATATAATGAAAAGAATGGTGTTTTGTCTGTTCTTTTATCATGAGAATGAAAAAATAAACCCACTCTTGTGTCCACCAAGTCACTCCAAAGAGGACTGGGATTTGAATGAGATAGGTCAGAATTGAATGAGAGATCCATTCCAGATGGATCTATTCCCACCCTCAGGTGGAAATCCTGGAGATGCTAAACAAAAGGTAAATATCGTAAAGGCAAGTCAGAGGAAAATTCTTTGCATAACTTCAGCAAAACTACACACTACCAGAGCACAAGAAAAGCTAAGATCCAGCTCTTGTGATTCTTTCACCAAATAGCCAGCCTACCTCATCACATCCTCCAGTAAAAGCTTTGGCAATGCTGGCTGTGTTGGCCAGACATTGAGCCCTTGATCCAGGCCTTCAGTGCATCAGCACTCTGAACATTCATGTCCAAGAGACAGTCCAAAATGAAAGTAACCATCTCTAAAGACCCAGCAACCAATTGAAAATCTCAGGAACCAACAATCTGATTTCCCATTTGCACAAAAGAAAAGCACAGAGCAAAATGAGAAACACTCAGTTCCTTGTCCCATGACATCCAGGGCTAGGAAGAATTGTTATTCATGGTGAACATTAATCTATTCAGATACGCTCTTGAAAATAAACCTCACACATCCCTAAATTCAGAGCTCCCTTGCTTACCCAAGCACACAGCAATAAGAGTTCGTTGTGGATGACTTTTCATGTCATACAGGACAAAATGATTTAGCAGAATGCTTTCCAGAGGCTTAATTTCATCCTGATAATCAGAAATATACTTTGGGAAGGGATCCCAAAGAGAAGCCGCTGCATGGGTGGAGAGCAAGAACTGTTAGAAACTGTTAAGGAGACACAAGCAATGCAGACAGGATCATAGAATATTAAGGTTGGAAAAGACCTCTAAGATCATCTAGTGCAATCATCAAGCTATCATCACTATCACTAACCTACATCCCTCAGTGCCACGTCTACCCTTGAACACTTCTAGGGACAGTGATTCCATCACTTCTCCGGGCAGCCTGTTCCAGTGCATCAGCACTCTTTCTAAGAAGAAATTTTTCCTAATCCAATCTGCACCTTTTCTGGTGCAACTTGAGGCCATTAGCTCTCTTTCACTCTCAAACAATGGTCCCGTCACCTTTCTCAAACCGTTTCTGTACCCAGGGTAATGTCCTTAGTTAGAAGTGGCACTAACCCATGGTTCCTTTTTAGTGATGTATGAGCGCATTTGCAACAGGCAATATAAAAATGCTGCCCCACTATGGTGTAGTCGTAGTGGGCTGAGACTTGGGCCACATTACCTGCTGGTGGGACGTGGCATCAAACTCAATTACTTACACACCTCATAGGCTAAAAGTAAGTCCAGCAATGCTTATTTCATATAAATTTTAAGAACAAAGGCATGAGCTGCAAGGACTGAGACCAAAGCAAAGGCTTTACAGTCCTAGGTTTAATTACAGAGCAATTTCATGGCTTGCACTTTGGTTTGGTTATCTGGACCAACAGTTGTCTTGCAGGAGATTGATTGTTTTCCAAGCTACACAAAGTTTGGGGCATTACCCACTATCTCTCTGCCCCAATCATCCCCATTCGGATGCAGTCACCAGCAAAGGGAAAATCCCTGCACATGTGACATCCACATCACTTCTGCCCAGGCTGTCCAGAGAGACCAAGCAACTAAACTAGGTGACCAATATTACAGGCACCCATGCTCTACCACGTGAGTACAGGCCTGAAGAGGGATGACTACATCTAGTCCCTTTCTCCCTGGAACAAACATGCCAGATATTCCCTATTATAGCCCTACCATATGCTTATTTAGGACTGGTAATCATATTCTTTACCAGAAACATACTGCATTGTTTCATTCTTGTCTGGCAGCTTCGGCAGAGCACTGAGGAAGCTGCCTGAATGAATGTGTCTGAACATCACATAAATTCTGGGAGGAAAAGGTTATGCAAATATTTCATTTGCACAGCAGCAGGCTTTAACCTCAGGGCAACCACTGTGTCTGTGTTGTGTCTGCTAAAGGCTTTCAAGTACATTCAGATCTGGCATGTAAGATTAATAGACATGTAAAGGGGTTAGGTTTTGTGCAGAAATATTGTTGAAAGGCAACACAGTGATTTCTCTGACTCAGTAGCAGCTTGTTTGGACAGTGAGAGGATTTCAATCCAGAACCAGCTTCAGCCCAGGTTCCTTCTGCAGCAGTCCCACATGCATCTCCTGGATTAGTGGGCGTGGTGGTGATGACGGTTGGACTAGATTATCTTAGTGGTTTTTTCCAACTTTGATGATGCAATGATTCCTCAAAGGCTTTGGGGCACCCCATACCTCATACAGAAATGTTTAAGGGGAGCAACTGTATTCATGTAATCAGACTCCCTGGCTCATCATGGATATTGCTTCTTGGCCAGAGATTCCTGCCTTAAATCCATTGCTTGTGCTGCAACAAGAGCATTGTCATCAACATCTCAGGGCTTTTCTGTGGACTTTTTTTTAAGTTCTGGCTGGGGTATGACTGCAAGAAAATGTTCTGAAGTTCAAAATGCCTTTCACAACAGATCAGCTCCAGACCCATACACCATTCAAACCAAATATTAGTTGAACAAGACCCAGTATAATTTGAGAACAGTTATTGAGGTCTAGGCCAGCATACAGGAATGATTTTCCAGCTTAGGGCTTCCTCTGACAGAGCTACAATCTTGACTTGCAATGGTTTTTGGTGGATTTTTTCCCTCTTTTAATTCATTCTCTGCTGTCTGGATGCACCTGACATCCTCACTGTCCCATGCCAAGAAATACAGAATGTTAATAAGAAGACTATGCAAAGAAATAAAAGAAAATAATTTTTGAAGTGCAAACACTGAGATCTTTCCCTCAGTCCCTTTATTCACCTGTTTTGCTGTGGGCTTTTATGTCAGTCAGCTTGACAAAGGGTCTTTCTTTCTGTTCCACTCACATCCTTGTAGACCACTGTCCTCAGACCTGCATGCTCCCACTTATTTAAACAAATTTAGCTTTCTTCTCCAACTCTTGTTTATCTGTTTCCTGTCTTAATTAAAACAAGCCATCTGCAGTGCATTCTGTTTCAAGAAGTGTGTGCACAGATGCCAGAATTATAACAAAATTTAAGAAAAAATAACCTGAATAAATCCTCTTGAACTTCCTGCTCAAAAAAAAAAAAAAAAAAAAGGCTTTGACATTATAACAAATTGCTCAGGGTCTAGTCCTATTTTTTTTTTTTTTTTTGTATCTCCAGGGCATCTCTACTGCTTATCTGGGCACCCTGTTTCAGTGTTTAAACTAGCACTGATAGGAATGAAATTTTATCAGTATGTTAATATATTCTGGAACAAATTTGGGATGAACCAGCCTGGACTTGACTTGTGCTGTATCTCTGTTCTTTGTATCTCATTATCAGTATCCCAAAGTAATTCTTCTCAAGGATTTTAATTCCAGGGGCTGTGATTGCTTTCAAATTGATTGTCTATGGTCACTTCTTATTCAGATCTAATTTCAGAACATTTACTATGGCCCCCTGGGCAACAATCTTCAGATCACCTCTTTCAGCTTTTTTGCTTCTTCATGCAAACTTTTTTTTTGTACCATAGAAAATGAAAGTTAACGGAGAAAACCAGTGATAGGAAGACACTTTCTACAATTCTATCCAGAATAACTGGGAGAGAAAGTTTCATACCTTTTTTTTTTCCCCTTTCTTCCTTTTTTCTTTTTTTTGTTTTTAGATCCTTCTTTATCAAGATTTGAAAAATATCCTTCTTTCAGGTTTCCAGATGGCCCCATCTCTATGATTATTTATTGTGTGGACATGAGGAGGCTGGTTGGCAGTAAACAAAGGTCCACAAATTTTCAAAGGATTTCATACCACTTGTTGAAAAACTAATTAAGTATCATACAGACTAGATGCATGCTACAGTGATTGCAAATGCTTTGTGTCTCAAATGCTATCATAGCACAGACATCAACTTTATAATTTTAATTTCCTTACACCCATCCTCTCTTCAGTTCCGCCAGAGTGGTTTGCTTTGGCTTTTCAAGTGTTATAAATTAGCATAAATTGAAATGTCAATATCAGGCAAGAGGAGGGGAAAAAAACTCAAAAACTAATCACTCTTGGAAAAACTATGTGTCTTTTTTCAGTTACTTGAAGAATTTTTATTTTTAACTTAGGAAGAAATACCACTTCAAAATGCTACAACCTCAAGAAGTTTAGTCAGTTTTATAAAGGAAAAGGAAGTGCAGATCATGGCTTAGAATATATGCTGGTCTGTTATTCTTAGTTTCCCATTGCTAAAGCGCAGGAGTGGATAATTTCACCATTTATAACACTGGAAGAGGTGGAATTGCATGTCTCAGAACCTCAGTGCATGGGCAGTGGCCAATGATCAACTACCAATTTCATGTCAGTAGCTAAGAGACCACTTTGCAATATATATGTGACATCCCTGTCCGTGTCAAAGATTCACAGAATGAAATAAGAAATGGATATTGATCCTTGGCACTGGTTCTTCCAGGGGATTTCAACAATCCTTGCATTTGTTGGATAAGCAATACAGACAGGCGCACAAGATCCAGACAGTTCCTGCAATGTGTAAATGATAACTTTCTGACAGAGGTGATGGAGGAGTTAGCAAGGAGGGGTGTGCTGCTTGGCCTTGTTTTTACTAACAAGAAAGGGCTGCTTGGGGATGTGATGTTTGGGGGTAGCTTGAGATGCAGTGATCTTGAGGTTCAAGATCTTGTGTGGAAGAAGCAAAGCAATAAGTAGGATTGCTACCCTTGACTTCAGGAGAGCAAACTTTGAATTCTTCTAAGACATACTTGGAGGCATCTTATGGGCCCTGAGCAATCTGAGCTGTGCATGTCCCTGTTCATTGCAGGGGTGTTGGACGAGGTGACCTCTAAAGGTACCTTCCAATTCTATGGATTCTATGATTCTATGATCCTCCCCCTCTACTCTGCCCTGGTGAGGCCACATTTAGAATACTAGGCTCCCCAGTTCAGAAAAGACAGAGATCTCCCAGAAGTAGTCTAGCAGAAGGCCACAAAATTATAAAGGGCCTGGAGCATCTTCTGTATGAGGAAAAGCTGAGTAACATCTATCTGCTCAGCCTGAGGAAAAGAAGACAGAGAGGGGATCTGATAAGTGCTTATAAATATCTAAAGGGAAGTGGGAGGCAAGTGGAAGGGGCCAGGCTCTTATTGGTGGTCTGTAGCAATAGGACAAGACCTTTAGTAATGGCCTAAAACGTGTACATAGGAAGTTCCATACTAACAAGTGGAAGAACTCCTTTACGGTAAAGGTGATGGAGCATTGGAACAGGCTGCCCAGAGAAGTTATGGAGTCTACTTCTATTACAGAGATTCAGTACTTATCTGGACGCCTATCTGTACAATCTATTGTAGGGTACCTGCTTTAGCAGGGGGGTTGGACTCAATGATCTCTTGAGGTCCCTTCCAACCCCTGTGATTCTATGAAGAGTGAAGAATATCTCTCTTATTTGAAATATTTTGAGGCTCATGCAGAAGAAATCCATGCAGCCTCAAAGGATTGTCTATTCCTTTGTCTTTATATGGACTATGCTCAGATGGTATGTTGGACAGAAGCAGAGTGTAGGAAATTATGGATCCAAGTTGAAGGAGGGAAGATTTAGGTTGGATGTTAGGGGGAAGTTCTTTACAAGGAGAGTGGTTAGGCCCTGGAACGGGCTGCCCAGGGAGGTTGTGGATGCCCAGTCCTTGGACGTGTTCAAGGCCAGGTTGGACGGGGTCCTGGGCAACCTGAATGTGTGTGTTTGGTGGCCCTGCTAGGCAGGGGGGTTGGAACTACATGATCCTTGAGGTCCCTTCCAACCCGGGTGATTCTGTGAAATTACCTATGCCAAAGGAATCTCAGTGTGCCAGATACAGACAAGGGAGTAGGTACTGGAGAAATCTAGAGCTGATCTCTAACACAGTGAGCTTTCCAGCTAAGGTGACATAGATTACAGGCACAGAGCATGGTGATGTGGTAGGTGACACTGTTTTACAGGAGGCTTTTTAAAGGACAAGATGCAGCAAACCTGTGAAATTTCTTGTACCTTCCTAAGTCTTTAGAGAATCTTCCACTTACTGTTACCATCTGTGACATGAAATCAAGTCTAGACGAAATGATTTAACAAATCACAAGCACATGACTAAGAAGCAAAGGTGCTCCTTCAGTAACTATCTCTGCAAGGGAAAGAGAACAGATGTGTTTCACTGCTATTCATCAAATATTCTAGAATTTTTAGACCAAAAGTGCTAAATAAGAGCCAAGTGCTAAGATGCATGATGACAGCTAAATTAACGAACTATAACTAGGAGCAGCCAGGAAATAAATGGCACATCAGGAATGAGTTTTCATTTCAAAGTGCGATCACTTCAAATCAGCTGCGGCACTTTGGTTGTGACTTTTCCAGCCTAGATGGTATAGCCATTGTTTTTTCATATGATTGCAATATGTACAAGCAACTGTACGTGACCTGGTGATCTTTTTACCTGTCATTTGTAATGTCCACCTCCAGTTACCACCAAACCCTCAAGATTCTCACGTCCTAGCATAAAGGGGCTGTAAGTGGGAGTCTTTTATATAGGCATACAGCCTCCAACCATGCAGCCCAGTAATTCTCTGCTGCTGCTATTCCATACCAAAGGGAGGAGCAGATATGCACAGGTAGCAAGGATCAAACATTTCAGTGCTGGGTGTTCCATTATTTCAATAATACAGGTACTCAAATGCTCCTTCAGGCTCATTACTTTCCTTGCCTTCAAGGAAGGTGGAGACCTTGATGGGATCAATAAATACACTATTACTCTTGTTCAATTACATTCCTGCCTGCTTCTGAGCTGGCTGAAGGAAACCATTCATTGGGTTCAACTTTCATAATCTTACTGCTGCTACACAGCCAGCAGCTCAGCTCTGAGGTGGTGCCAGCCATCCCCTCCTGCCTACAAGGGCAGTCAGAGCACATCGTTATCTGAGAGGCAATGAAGCAATGAATGCATTAGGGATGAGGCGCAAAGATGGTAAAACTGCTGAATATTATTTCTGACAACCTATGAGCTCAACTGTAGAAATGCAGCAGCTTTTAGGGCAGGAAGGATTTCACTGCTTATTAGTTGCTTTGTGTGATACAAAGTTCTCTCTCTAGTTCTTAGAAAAAGGGATGGATTCCTGTTTTCTAAGGCACAATGTTAAGCATCTTTTTATTTACATCCCATTTTTTAGGCAATAACAAAGTGACTTAAATCTGTGGCCCATTGTGTGAGATTCCGTGCTTGTAGAAATAAAATTTCTCAAACTAGGAAACTTGTTCATTTTCTAAACCTTCTGCAAAAGAAGAAACTCATGTTACTAAAGCTCGTGACTGCATGGTGGTAACACTAAGCCCAAAGACAACATTCTCATCACTGTGCAATTGGCATTGCCTGCTTCATTTTCCTTGAATGTTCAGATAACTTCCAGTTTGTAGCTACTACAATCCTTTGCAATCCCTTTTGCTATTAGTGGGAGAGATAAAACAGACTGACAAGACTTGAGGCAAGACAAGTGAAAAGGCTATTTCATTTTTCATTTGGAAAAAGAGAGTTTATGATGATCTTCAACCTCTTGCCCTCCCAGAAAATTTCTGCTGGGGGACATTTCTCAATCATATAAGATCTAGATAATAGTTTGTATCTGGAAATCTACAGCGTTTGAACCAGAAGCAAGGCTCAGGAAGATTGTTTAGAAAAAATTCTTCTCTGAAAGAGTGGAGAGGTATTGGCACAAGCTGCCAAGGAAGTGGTGGAGTCGCCATCCCTGGAGGTGTGAAACATGGAGATGTGGTATTGAGGGACATGGTTTAGTGGGTATGGTGGTGATGCATTGACAGTTGGACTAAATGATCTTAGTGGCCCTTCCAACCTCAGTGATTCTATGATTCTATGATTTGAGATACTTACTTTAACAGAGGACAATTAGCTACTGGAGATTAGCATGATGGGACAAAGGAAAATTGTCCAATATTTGAGGCCCTAAGTCAAAGCTGAATATCTTTCCAAAAAGAGTGACTGCAAATCATTTAAGAGAAATCTGAATGATTATAAAGCCATGTGAAATCTTCGTAACTTCTCTCCACCTTGAGACTTTGTACATGTTCTTTCAATGAATATAACACTTAGAGACTTAATTCTTGGCATATAGCATGAACTTTATAAATAAGCAATGGTCTCGATATGTTTTTGCTCAAAAAAAAATCATATCAGTGTCAAAAATCAGCATCTTTTAGCAATCTGTTAGCAGGCAAGTATTTTATTCTTCTGAGGAAAAATGCAGAAAGCAGCAGAACACAATCAGGAAGCAGTGCAGAAAGGGACAAAAGGCACCAGTGTCACATAATCCCCTCCAGTTCATTCCGGTATTTTGAAATGGTAGGACACAAAGTAAAGGTAATGTGTAAGGCCTCTACCAACTCAAACCATCCCTTGATTCTATTATTCCATGGATGTTCTTACCCATGTCTGCCCTGGTTATTACTGTCTATTACATGGCAAGACCAAGTGTTGGATCCATGATAAAAATACTCTTCAAAATGCTGCAGATGAGGTGGATAATTTAATAACTTTGTGATTTTGCCAACGATATGATATTGTATCAATAGAAAAAGTTGTCTTTTAATAGGAAAAGAACAAGGAGAATGTTATTCTTGTCTGCATGAGAACTGCAGCCTTCAACAAATGCAGTTTAAATTTATGAATGTGCTTTGAAGGAATGCCTTGGAACAGGGCCTATCTTTCCTCTGCACAACAAAGACCCATTACTGAGAATGTGCAGTGTAGCAGGAACACTTAATAAATGTGTTAATTAATCAATTTTCTTTAGAAAGGTGTCACAGAGAATGGGTCCCAAAAATTCACCTAGACATTAAGAATAAGAGGAAGGCTGTGACTGACCATGTTAAAGAAGAAAAGTGCACAGACACACAGGGCTCTTGCAAACCACTGTCTAGATTTATCCTCCTATTTCAAAACACTGTTCTAAATTATCTCTCTGGGGCAGATTTCATCAGATGGGGTCAGATTTACAGTAGCACTTTCCAACAGCACGTACCCATTTCACTCCGAAGTAGCTCCAGTTCTGAGCAGTAATAAAAACTAAATTACATGTATTAAATCCCTTGATCCTACCTTTAAGGATTGTCAGTAACAGCATTTTCATAAAAGGAAATGTCTCTCCTAACTCCAAATCTTTCAATTTCTGTTGGAATTTAAAGTGGAGAATAATTTCTTAAGAAAAGATAACTACCAATGACAGACATTCGTGTTAGGAATGGTTAGCATTTAATAAAATGTTGAATACACCATGCCATATATCAAACACTTCAGACACCAGATACTTGATGAGTATCATACTAGAGACATTTCAGTTTACTGAATGTTCATTCCCATTGCTCCAGAGACTGCAAACTTTCAAAATGCATTGTGTTTTGTGGTTATTTTGTAGGAAATCCTACTGTAGGAGATGCGACATCAGGAGCAGGAAGGGTGTAGGCATCAGTTCCACACAGCACAAATCTTGTACGCTGGCTCCACAGTACTTCTTGGCTACATGTTCACAGCCTTGGAAGGACTCAGACACATTCCTACAGATCCAGATCTGAGCTCCTGGTATCTTACTTCAGTGTATAGTGAGCACAGTGTTTATGATGGAGTAAAAGGACAAATCATTGAAAAAGTAGTACTTATCCAATATATCCATCATTTAGTTTGTTGTCTACTGTGATTTTAGTACTTCTCCTACTTGAAGATAGGGCCCATGTTTAATAACACAAAGTCCAAGAAACTCATGTGCTTGCTGAATGAGTGCCTCAATCACACCAGTGCTTTGGGAAGTAGTGGGTAGCTGTGGAAGGACAAGAAACTAGAAAAGTATTTTTCTCCTAAAGGCTCTCTACACTGTGCAGAGACATCATCAGTCCTTCATTTCATCAGTTCATCATTTTCCATGACAACTAGATCTACTTTATGAATTGACAGGAAATAAGCCCAAGTGAGATCACTGGTTTCTCACCTGAGCAACTCGACATCATTGTGGACTCTCAGTTCTGGCAAATCGAAGCAGGGCTCTCAGTGACCCTCCACTGTCCTCCTTATTGATGGAGCACTATGACAAATTATCACAGAGACATGTTTACCACTAAAACAAGAAGCTTCCCATAGCAGAGTGTGATGCTACTTGTAAAGTCCTAGTAGAATCTCTGGCCTATTCAGACTAATAGAATCCCATTTTCCACTTAAAAATTCTGAGGAGCACTTTCTGCTCTTTCCTGGTACCACAAATTGTGCTTCTCTTTTTATACTTTCATCTTAAAAGTCCGTCAAAAAATGAATTGAACCTTCTCAGCAAGCTCATTTTTCTACTGCATTTTTCTACAACAGCTGCAGTTAACAGAGATGTAAGTGCTGAGGCTTTGCCAGGATGATAGATGATTATTGACTGTAGAATTCCCTGAAAGTAGTTGTATGATGCAATTCATGTCCAGCAATGGCAGCACATTTACCATCAGTGATGGAAAGGGACTTACAGTCCAAATTTATCCTGAAATAAAATGTGGTCGTCAAGGATAAACTAATTCAGTATTTCAAAAGAAAGCAAAGGGAGAGAAGCAAACAGAGAACAAGTCCTTCCTCTGTGTGTTGCCACAACAGTGTGATGATGAAGAAAGAGGTTATTAAACACAGATATGGAAGAAGAAAACCTGTCTCCACTTTGTAATTTTTTTCCTCCGAATAAAAATATGTGATAGCTTTTTTGGCAGCATATATAAGAATACAAGGAATACTTGACAAGGAAGGAAGGATACTATCCGGCTGTGGAATTTTTTTGTCTGTGTATTTGCTCCTTTCTTTTTAGACAAAGTCTTAACTGGAATTTGACTATGTTGACATGCCAGCAGTAACAAGAAAACTTCAAAGCAACTTGCAGTGCTCCTCTAAAACAAAGCCTAGTCTGTTAAGTAGTGTCTGTGCTTGCACACCGGGGTACTGATTTAGTTGCAACTATAGGAGAAAAGTGCTGCAGGGGCTGAAAAGTTCAATCTTCTGTGAATTTACTGAATGAAAAGACCTCAGATCATTTATCTCTGAAGATAAGCTACCTTGTATTCACTGTACACAAGGGAATGACAGGAATATTCATGTATTATTATGGTCCTAACCCATTTAATATCTGTTTAAGAAAAACAGAAAAAAGAAAGCTTTTGGAAATTTGAGGATATTAGATGAAACCTTTATTTACTCACTTCAAGCTTCAGGCATAAGGATCTCTGCTTTAAAAGATTTTGGGATGTTTTTATGGGATGATCACAGAGTTATTGAGGTTGGCAGAGGCCAACCACCTGATCAAAGCAAGGTCAGCTAGAGAAGGTTGCCAGGCCAAGTTTTGAAGATCTCCAAGGACGGAGACTCATAGCCCTTCTGGGCAACCTTTGGTAAGTTTTTGACCAGTAACAAAGCACTGACTTCATCTTCTTTACGTGCTCTTTGCCTCACTCACTGCACTGTGATTGTGATTAGATAGTTACAAGCTGCAGCCACTGGATTTTGATCCCAATTGCTTGAAGACAAGCCTAAGAGCCCCTCAGAAAGAAAGACTGGATAGAAAAGAAACAGAATGCATCTTCAGCCTTCAGGTCTTCCTCCTTTACAGCTTCACTGTTGGGAAATTGCAAATAGAACACATGGCCTTCCAAGATATGTATACTTAAAAAAAAAGGACCTTAGATGACTTGTGGAGGCTGTAGGCAACATGGGAAAGATGAGACTGAAGAAATAAGGCAGGCATTTTCCTGAGTATCTCCATGTAAAGAGGGACAAAGCCAGTAAGGTTCAGGAGAGGACCAGATCTGAACACTCTAATGAAGTACTGCTGGTGGTCAATATGACAATAAGATAAATTACAGAGTGAGTAAAATAACATGACTTATGCATGAAGGACTTTCTCCATGAGTAAGGACAGCAGGCATGAGCTTGCTATCGCATAATATCTTCATTGCACCACAGCTTGTTCCGCTTTTGTTACAGAACCAGACATGCTTTTATATCCTCACCTGACTATCTTTCCTCTAGCACTGAGAAAAAAAACACAGTCCACAGTCAATAAAGATTTGGCATCTCCTCTGGAAAGCATGGAGATAAATCTGTAGTGCAGTGGAATCATACGCTATTGAAATATATGTTCCGTCTCCAGGAATGTTAGATTAGATGCCTTCATAGCATTCAGTTGGCTGAACGCTTCCTTTTTTTTTTTTTTTTCATTTTATTTCTTTTTTTAATAAATACCCATATTTTCTCCAGACTGCCAGATTATCTTCAGGCAGGTGCACATCACTGGTCTAAGCATTTTTTTCTCATTAGTAGCTCAGCCTTTAGACTGATGTCTGGGGTCTCTGCCAAGTTTCCTTCTCTTCTACTTGTGATAAAAAGTCTGTCACTTAGATGTGGATTCATTCTTCTTTTTGGCACTTCTATGGTTCTTAATTTTTCCACAAGTTGAACATTTAAAAAAAAAAAAAAATCAAAATAATTTGAAGTATTCTAAGAATAAGGTAGGTAGGACATAATGTTTGTTGCTGGGATTGTAAGCTGAAGGCATTGCGCCAAAAGGGTTCTTGCCCACAGTCCATTCCTGACAAGAAGTCCTGGTTTGGGTGACTGTACTTGCTGTGGATTTGGGAAAAGCTCTGTGTTTTATGTTGCTGAAAACAGACAATGTGAGGAAATGTGATTCTCCAGGCACTAGTGCCTGGGTTATCATGAAAATGTATTTTGAAGCTCTCTGTGATAACTTAGGGGGTTATTACTTCAGAAAAATAATGGAATAAAATTTTGGCTTTGTATACATTTGTCCATTCCCTCTAGAAAACAGAAAAACTAGAGGAAGATTGTGAACATCTCTTTACTGGCAACCAGTATGTGTTGATTTTCATAATCATCAGCCATTCGTACAGCCATCATCTGGTCTTTAATAATCACAAATAACTTCGAAAAGGCAACCTGATAGAAAAGCATTCTGCACTATTCCCATGGTCTTAATTAAGAGACAAAGCTGAGATATCCTTAGATCATTCACGTCTGTTCTTTAGTTACATGAAAACATTGGGTAGATTAACAATATTTGTCTTCTTTTGGATCCATGTTTCGAAATGATAGCTAAATACATCAAAACAAAATGTGAGGGTATGAGATATTCCTTACTGCAATTACATGTGGCAGCTATGTTGATTAATCATCTTAGCCTGGATGGTGGAGAGGTGAGATTATAAATTTAAAATGCCAGGGTCACATCTGCAACAAAGCCGGAATATAAGCCAAAAAGACTGGTGGGAAAAGGATAATATTTTAGCTATCTCTATTTTGGAAAAGTTCATCAATGGTGAAATGCCGTAGGAGTTAAGAAAACATTTTATCTACTAAAACTGATTGAATGCTGTTTCTCTGCAGAGAGGAAATTCTTGCCTGTTGCTATTTTTCGTTTCTTCAGAAAAATTTTTTCTCCAGAGACTATACCAGAATTCAAGTCCTCATGAACTATTGCTACCAGCCATAGGCTTGAATATTTTGTTTTATTTGTT
Organism: Centrocercus urophasianus; assembly: GCF_019232065.1. Lineage (NCBI taxonomy): Eukaryota > Metazoa > Chordata > Aves > Galliformes > Phasianidae > Centrocercus > Centrocercus urophasianus. Next base: position 2,507,353 of record NW_024884253.1, read on the forward strand.
AGGGAATAAACTTGCTACTTTGTCCCAGCTAGTTAAATTAGCTTTGCTTTTTGCACTGATTCCCCAAGCTCAACAGAAAACAAAATATCACCATTCATTTGTTAAAGAAAAAAACATCAGAACTGGAAACTGGATCTCGGTGGATTTTTTAGCAAGAGATTTCTAGCAAAAATAAAATGAAGGCGATTTCTTTTCATTCTCCCTATCTCTGGGCTGCTTTGCAGAAACTTTAGTTTAATGAATGCTTCGAGAACATCTGTTTTCATCATTGGTCCAGGATGAGCAACATTACAAACCATACCTTGATTCCTCTTTTCTGTAAGTATCCGTTACTCTTTGAAAATTTAAAAGTTTCCATTTTCTTAAATTATGTTTGTGGAAGATGGAACGATAGGGTTTCATTCTCTGGGTGTACAGCAAAACCATGGCTTTTTAGGTCTTAAATGAAAAAAGGAGTGATGGGAATTGTGGCAGCTTCATCTCCCACTGCCTCCCAAGCCTTTGCTTTTCTCCTCCACCTCTTCTCTTTCACTAAAATAAAGAGTGTATGTCCTTGTTAGTCCCCACTCACTGTCTGGGACATTGCTTCTCTTTTCCCTCAGTGGAGGAAGCTCCGCTCCATCCCTCTGGTTCCATCTCCTGCTAAGAAGCCTTGAGTTATCTTTGATTTATCTCTAAACAGAACAAGAACTACATAGAGATTAATTTTTGCCCAGCTCTAAACTCAGTGAGCTTCTCCCAGTCTCCGTCCCTAAACATGTCCCTGTTTATCTAAGGGCAGCAGAAATTTCAAACCCTTGTCATTGTTTTGGAATCATATTGGCTATAGTTGGGGCCAACTGCACAAAAGTTTTTCTGGACTTTATAATTCTAGGGTAAAGAAGAGTAGATGCTGAGCAATGGCTCTGCTGCACCATCAGTTCCCCGTTTACAGTTTCCTAAAAGTAAGAGAAGACATCGACTTCTGTAATTTCACCCTAGGGATAAGGGAATTGCGTCCCAGAAATTCTAAGGCAACTCCATGGTAACTCCATGTTGATTCTAAGATGATTCCACATTGATTCTAAGGTGATTCCACAGTCATTCTACAGCACAGTCATTCCACATAGTGATTCTAGGGTGATTCTACATGACCCTAAAATGATTCTAAGCTGATTCTGCTAAGGTGATTCCATGGAAATACTGAGGTGATTCCAAGGTGTTTCTAGGGTCATTTCAAATTTATTCTAATCTCATTCCTCGATTATTCAGAGGTTATTCTGACACCATTTCAAAGTGACTCCAGGTGATTCCACAGTGATTCCAAGGTGATTCCATGGATATTGGAAGTTGATTCCATGTAAATAATAAGGTAATGGTATATGATTTCACAATGATTCAAAAGTAATTCAGTGGTAATTCTAAGATGATTGTAATTGGATTGTAGAGCAATTTTAATTTAATTTCACAGTGATTCCACAGAGGTTTTAAGGTGACTCCAGGGTCACTCTAAAGTGATTCTAAGGTGATTCCACAGTATTTCTAAGGTGATTCCTTGTGATTCTAATGGTGTCTCAAGACTACATATAATCAGCTCATCATGAATGACATGTCCCAGTGAGCAGCTTGTTTTTTAGGTGCTTGTAGTGGTGAGGGTTGGTGTGGGAGGTTTGACATTATCCTAAAGTAATGGTCTTGAAACACTCTATATTGAAACACTCTATAACACGCTGAACTTTACCAGATTATTGATCCCCCAGAAGAGACCAGATTGCATTGTCTTTTAGGGCCAGATTATTCATAACCATGCCTAACCTAAAATTTTCTCCTCCTGTATATTGAAAGTAATAAAATTTTCTCACATTATCCCTTGGTTCATCTTGTTGGTATAGATAAGGGCTACTTTGCAAAATTCTCTATGTCTGTGTATTTACCTAGGGCTTCACATAATGAGCCACTAATCTTGTTTCCGGCCTCCAAGCAGTAATGAAATATAGACTGTTATTAATAACGACAGCACTTATATATTACTGTTGCTGAAATGGCAGCCCTTCCCACCTTGCTTGCAAATGCTGCAGTAGAATATGTTGGCTGAATAGCGAATGAGTATGTCAGAAAAACAATGTTAACCACTCCAGCTATATCCAGCTTTAACAAACATTTTTTCTTAGAACAATGGCACTGCAGATTGCTGCATTAAATAGTAAGTAAGTAAATAAATAGTGATATTACATGTTGGAATCTTCATACCAAGGATGCAGCTCACTGAGCTGATATGAGTCAGGCAAGGCACTGTTCCGTCAAGTCTGCTGAATCAGGGTATTAAATATGATGGCATTTCTGGTGTCTGATCACATTCTCTGCTAAGTAATTGAAAATGGTCCGAAGATCATCAATCCCAGGAGTTGGGATGCATGTTACAGGCTGCTCAGCTGGGAAGCTGCCATGGCTTTGGTCGTATCACAGAACTGCAGAACCATGGGATCAAAGAACCACAGAATCATAGGATTATAAGATGGTTTGTGTTAGAAGGAACCTTTAAGATGCAACTCCACTGGTCACAAAAATGGCACTCGTCAGGTGTTTCACCTTTACAGCAAGTTGAGAACTTTTGTCTCAAAATAATTTTTCACCAGAAAATGGCATTTAATCCAAACAGAGATGCTGTGTTGAAACCTGTTGGGTTCAGTGGCATTTCAGATGGTAAAAGTGGAGAAATAGGGATTGTTTTGACTTCCTCATTCCATTTTGATGCTAAAATATAATATTTTGCTTCAGTAAAGTAAAAGGGATCTATTTTTACTTTCTCACTCCTTGATTTCACCTTAATTTTATATTATTATCCTTTAAATTCTATATTTATGTATTTGGCTATTATGGCAATAATTCCTTGGACCATCTGAAAATTTGAAAGAAATCAAGTGTAGCTCATATTTTCTGTGAATAATACTGATTACTTCACATCATACTGTTTCTGCAATCACTGATGTTTTTGATGTGGAGCTTTATTTTAAAAAAACATGTAAGTTTTATTTTACTTTGTTTGGGTTTGCATTGTTTTTGTGGGTTTCTTTTTTTGCTGCATAGCAATTTTAAAAATGGAGTTTTTCCCACAGTGTCCAATCCCATTCAGCTTCCAGGGCAATAAGTTTGCCCACTGCGTAGCAATGGTTGCCTTTTTTTTTTTCAGCTGATTATAGAATCATAAAATCATTCAGGTTGGAAAGCATCTCTGAGATCATCAAGTTCAACCACCAACTAATCAACACCAAACTACTAACCATGTCCCTCACTGCCACCTTGCTCGAACACCTCCAGGAATGATGATTTCATAAGCTCCTTGGGTAGAGTGTTCGTGTGCCCAACCATAGTTTACTAGAAGAAATTTTTCCTGATATCCACCTGAATCTCCCCTTTTGCTACTTAAAGCCATGACCTCCTAACCTGACACTAGTAACCGGGGAGAAGAGACTGACCTCCACCTCACCACAACCTCCTTTCAGGGAGTTGTAGAGAGCTATAAAGCCTCCCCTGCACCTCCTCCAGACTAAACAATCCCAGCTCCCTCAGCTGCCCTTCGTGTTCTTTAGACTCCTCACAGCTTTGTTGCCCTTCTCTGGAGATGATCCAGGACCTCGATGTCTCTCTTCTTGTGACGGGTCCAAAACTGAACACAGTACTCAAAGTACTGTGATCCACAGTGCCTCATTGTACAACCCTCCCCTTGCAGTGGAAGTCCTCTGGCCTCCTTACTGGAAAAATTAAGCACTACTTCTTGCAATATCCAGAGAAGGCAGTTTTTGACTCCTTGTTTGATGTGATGGCAAACAGTGGCAGCAATCTGGATAATATTCATGTGAGCATGTGCAGGTGATCCAGAAATACCTTCAGAGAGGTGAACAACTTGGTTCTGCACAGTGTCTTCAAGAGGTTAGAGGATGATGGCAGTGTATCTACACCAACCTTATTCTCTCCATGTACATCTCATGTTATCTTTAGGTCAATAGCAGTTCTAGTAATCAGAGAATCACAGAATCATAGAATTGTTTGAGTTGTAAGAGGCCTTTAAAGGCCATCTAGTCCAACTCCCCTGCAGTGAACAGGAACACCTACAGCTACATCGGGTTGCTCAGAGCCCCATCCAGCCTGCGCTTGAATGTGTCCAGGGACAGGGCATCCATCATCTCTCTAAGCAACCTGTTCCAATTCCTCACTACCCTTATTATAAAATTATTTTTTCTTATATTCAGTCTAAATCTTCTCTCTCTTAATTTGAAACTATTTCTCTTTTTCCTGTCACAACAGACCCTGTTCGTATATATGTGCATATATATATATATATACATAAAAAAAGAACATGTTTATATATTTATGTGTCTTCATTTAACTCTTAATATTCCTCATACACAGCACGCACAAAAACTCTGCAGTTTTATTCAAGTATGTTGGTCTCTGGCCATTCTTCTGCCAAAAAAAGCACTGCCAACATAATGCTGTTGTAGCATGGTTTCAGCTTGAACACTCTGACAAGTTTTTTGTTACTCCATTTTTTTACTAACATATTTGTGTTTCTAAACACTTTCCTTGTTCTCACTTCTATTTCCACCTCTGTACTGCTGTTATCTATTATTACCAGGTTGCCACAGTAACAGCATTCCTCAACACTCCTTATTTGTTCCATACCAGTTGTTATATGGGCACTGTTTGTTCCCACTGTTGCCAAGATTTTTACTTGAAACTTCCAGTCCTATCTCCCCCCATTCATCAGCAGTTTGGAAGCTCTTGGCTACATATCATACATGATGAAAGGGCACCTACTTCTTTAAGGCATTCACATTTCTCACTGGCAATGTTATTTTCTGAGGCAGCTGATCCTTAGGCATCAGTGCCTATGGAGTGCTCAGTTTCTCCATCTTTTAAATGTTAACACCCCTTAAGAAACAAGGAGACTCTCTTTAGCCATCAGTGCCTCACCTTTTTCCCTGGAATTGTTCTGATTTGGATTTTTAGCAAAATTCTCACCCTATCAGTTTTGACCAGGCTACAGGAGCATCTCCATATGCAGAACTGGGCAACCCCCAGATCCCATGAACCCATCTTTAAAACCTTTAAAAATGCTCTTGCAAGCTTTGCAAGGGGATCTCCTTTCTCTCGCTCTATGTTTTGCTGCCCTCTTCTGCACAGCTAGGAAATCTCTCACTGCTTTCAAATCAGAAAGCCCATCTAAAAGAATCCCCTTGGATATTACAGTCACCCACATGCATATTATGGATCTTCCCTGATTGGAACAAAGCAGCAGAGGCAGCAGCCAGGTACAAGGTGTTAGTGGAGACCAAGATTAACACTTCTGACAATGCTGTGGGGGAAAAAAAAACACCCAGTGAATGCTCTGCAGAAGAATCATCGAATCATAGGAGTTGGAAAGGACCACTGGAGATCATCAGGTCCAACAGCATGCAGTAATGACCAGCCCCTACAGCTTCACCGCAGTGAAAGGGACATTTTCCAATGTTCTATGTGTGCCCCAAGGGTACTGAAGATGTTTCCCTGCTTTTTCCTCCCATCTCGCTGTTTTCCTTGAATATTCCATAGCCTGAGGTGTGGCAGCAGGAAAGATGGGGACATTGCAGGGGATTTGGGCTAGATGACCTTTGAAAATCCCTTCCAACTTACACAATTCTATGATTCTATGATTCCATGTTGCAGGCATGGCAGCCACAGAGCTGCAATAAAAGCCAAGTACCTCTTCACCTACATACCTGTCCCATATTTATGGGACACATAATGGAGCTTAGCATCCGTTTCAGATGTGACTGGAGAGATTTTATAGTGCTTTTACTGATGTGTTGAATGGCTTTTCTGCAGAGCAGAACAGAAACTTGCTTTGAGTTGATAGAATCCGAGAACCAAAGGCCTGTACAGCTGCAACTCTGCCAAAGCATCAGGAATGGAGCAATTTCCTCCCATTAAAAGCCATCATAAGAAAAAGGAGACCGTGGCTAGTTTAAGTTGATTTTGTCCTTGAAAGGAAGGCAAATGGTTTCCGTTAACTCATCCCCTACAATCCAGGACTAGAACATCACACAGTAGTACGGGAAACATGTCCCTTTCTTGTTTGCTCTTGATTGTCACTGCTGTTGTACACATTATAGAATCATAGAATCACAAGGTTGGAAACAACCCATAAGATCATCCAGTCCAACCGTCTCCAATCACCACTGCCACCACTAGCACTAAACCACATCACGCAGCACGTCATCCAGACGCCTCTTGAACACTGCCAGGGACGGCAACTCCACCACCTCCCTGGGCAGACATTCCAGTGCCTGACCACTCGCTGAGAGAAGAAGTTCTTCCTTATGTTCAACCTAAACCTCCTCCATTACTGAGCCATTGGCTCGTTCTAGACACCATGTGGCTTTGCACACCTGAAGACAAACCAACAAAAACTTATATATTGCAATATGTGATTTATGTTTATCATTTCCTTGTATCACTCATTACTATTTTCTCCATGGAGCCAGGGTATTAAGACTCAGCAAGATAACGATAGCAAAATATCAAATTAAATTCTTATATTAAAGAGCATCCTCCTTCAGCAGTGTATCATATGATTTTAAATTTTTTGAAAGGCTGGCTTGATTAGAGAGCCAATGAAAATCTATACATCTTTACACTCTGACGGAGCACCAACTAATAGCTGCTAATCCTAAGGTGTTCATCCAACCTCCATTAAGAGGATCAGACAAGCAGAGGTTGCTGTCCTACATGGGCTATACTTCCACACACACAGAAAATGTTGGCAGAAAGCTCTGTCTAAAGCACAAGTGGAAGAATATCTAACAGAACAAGAGATACATCCAGGACACAAATGATGGACAAGTTACCCATATGCTCAGTGCTTAGCGATGTGCTGCCCATGGCCTGGAGCAGTCAGTGCCACGGAGAGGACATTATAGAGTCTATGACCAGTTTGCAACCAGGAAAAGTCTGACTTTACTGAATATCCAAATTATTGAAAATCTTTTCCAAGAATATAGTCCTTTATGACAATGTTAATATCTGGAGTTCCTTGTGCTAAGCATTTCCCTGGAAGGAACACATAAGCTGGCATCAGACAGCAGACAGAAAATAGACAAATGGCTGGGAAAAATACTGTCTGTTTTGTTTTAAATTCAGATACTAACACACTGAAATGTTGAGCAACAGCAGAATGGAATCAACTCAGCCTGTAAAAGAAAAATAGGCCACATTATTTGAAAGAATTCTTAAAATAAGTTTTGATGTTCAGTTAATTATATCCCTGTGGTTCAGTCAGGAAAACAAAACTTTGCCTTATTAATATCATTTCACATTTTTATGAAGGTCTTTGATTGGGTTTAGTAGATGGTCTTAATGGGATCTGTCAAACAATAGGATAATCCTAATTTAAATGAAAAAGCTATCTCTCCCAAAAGCACATTTGTTTGATTAATGGCTCTTTCATTAAGGCACAAGCTTAGCAAGGCATTGAGTCATGTGTTCAAAATATAATGGCTCACATGATTAACACGAAGTTAACATAGAAAGGTATAAGGTACTTAAGAAAAATCTCTTTATTCCCAAGAAGAAAAAGAAGGCTGTGATAGCAGTATTAACATTTACTGATGTTCTGCAGCAGCTACCTCTGCACTCACTATGAATTATCATTTAAATTGTACAGCCCTCCTGTAACATGGAGGTCCAGGGAACTTAGTATAATAGATCAATTAGAGTTGTCTAAAAAATTCCACTGGAAGAAAATTCCTTAATATGTTTATCAAAATCATTACTGGAATGAATAATTTCTACCAACACAGTTAGAATTGGAGAATAATATCAATCAAATCAGTGAAAGCAGAAAGGCACATTTGTCAAAGCAATATTACCAGCAAAGAGGCGTATCATACCAAAAATGCAGAAAACTGCACTTTTTCTTCTCAGAAAAGCCATAATTTGGCAAAGAACTTCAGTATGTGCCTGAACTATAAAGTACATTATACTCAATGGAAGTGAAGCAGTGAGGTTATTATTCCCTGTAATGGTGTAACTTAATTTCCCCCATTTAGCAATTAACCTAGCATAGGAAAAATACCTTAGAAATTTAAAAATAAATATACCTTGGGAAGTGCTAATAAAGGTCTGATGTATAAGACAGTTGGCTATGATGTCCAAACTTCACAAAACTTGTACAACCGCATACATTGCTGATTCACTTGCAAACAAGCATGCTACAGATCTGCCAATATACCAGAGTGCCTCAGGCCTTTTTGAAAACCCATTCTACATGAGAAACAAGAAAATCCAGACTTCCTTTATTTATGATTTAAAGCAGAGTCTCTGGGGTTTTGTCAAGGCTGAGAAATGTTCATGCTTCAAGGCGTGTTGCAACCATCGACAGGCAGAGGTCAGGAGGAATATGTCCTTGCTGGTATAATCTCTTGAGAGTAGGACTACCCATAGCATTTCAAGGCACGTGTGCTGGGCTACCTTAAAAAAGAACTCATTGATCCAGTCTAGTAATTCCTCTGTCCCTGGTCACAAAGGACATCTCCATGAGGATCTCAAAGGATATTAGTTAATTTCAGCCTTTGCATCTTCCCCAGCCAGATGCAACATGTCCAGAGTGTCTCTGAATTGAAGCTGAAGGATCATAGGCAAAGTAACTGTACACTGGGAATTACAATTTGGTGGAAAGGACACTGTAGCAAGGATGATTCTCAATAAAGCTGTGCTTTCATCTAGAAGTAGACAAGCAAAGATCTGATACAGTATTGTCCTTCATCTCATCGAGTCAGCCCTGGAGCAGCCTTATCAATATCAAGGGCATTATGCAGAGACCTCTGGACAGATCTCACTGGATATGTCTCTACCATCATATAACTCAACTTTCCAGTCATCTCCAGGGTCCTAGCTCCTGATGATCCATAGATATGTAAACAACAGTTCACTCCTAGGCTATTTTGGAATAAACCAACCACTTCCTTCCATAACAATCACCAAGTTTCACTTGGGTATTTTTACTCCAAAAACCTTGCTCTGTGGACAACATAGATGGGATTGCATTAGATTCAGCACTCTTAGCCTTACAGTGTGTTCAGATGGGGTCCCAGCTGGCTTTACACCCTCCACAGTACAGTGTGAACACTTCATTCTGCTCTAAAAGAAGCAAGTCCTGATTACTGTGGAGAAGCATGGCCATAATGAATGAGAAGAATGGAGAAAGCAGGAAAGGATAGCAATAGACGCTTTAAAAATCACAGGAGAGGGGATGAAATCCCCATACTTAGCAAGTCTTCTATGTTGAATGTATTATTCCCATTCAATAGCGTACTGCTGAAGAGCACCATTCCCAGATGCAGCCCCTTTCTGTGGTCTGCCATCTCATCTCTCCTGCAGCAATGTTGACAAATACAAAAAGTGAATTCCACAGGGCCACAATTTCTCCTACTTTGGACATAAGGAAGAACTTCTTCTCTCAGAGAGTGGTCAGGCACTGGAATGGCCTGCCCAGGGAGGTGGTGGAGTCACCGTCCCTGGCAGTGTTCAAGACGCATCTGGATGACGTGCTGCGTGATACGGTTTAGTGCTAGTGGTGGCAATGGTGACGAGGAGACTGTTGGACTGGATGATCTTATAGGTTGTTTCCAACCTTGTGATTCTTGGGATTCTTGTGATTCTAGTTACAGCTATGCTATGCTTAAGTCTGCCCCAGTAGACCTGTGTGAAGCTTTGACAGAGGAAATCTGGACCCAGTCCTCAAGAGTTCATGAACCTTTCAGCAAAATTGGCTCCAGTTCCAAAAAATCCTGGGCTGATGTCCAAGAAAAACTCCAGCTCCAAGAACATCCTGCCTTGCCATAGCTTGTCTGCACCCATCCACCCAGCTCATGCCAGGGAATGCTAAACGCTCTCTCTACCTTTAATTGCACACACAGAAGCAGTAATGGATCTTACTATCAGGAAAGCAAACAGAAAGGCCAGGTGTCTGCTAAAGCCAGCCAGAAGGAGCCTCTCTTCTCTCTAATAGCTGGTATAACAAGGGGGTGTTAATTCATGCTAACTTACAGATGCATTCCCATGGAATTGTGCACTATACCCACATCTGTTCTTGCACTGAGTACTGAGGAAGAGGGAAACAGAGGCTGACATGCTTTTCCTCCTGTTTTGCAAGCATTTGGCTTCTCATATTGGTTAACCTCTTCTGGGAAAGTGACTTTGAAACATATCATCGGAACCCAGGGGGCCAAAAATAGACAAAGGGGTCTGATGTTGTGTGCCCTTGCAGACAATAGCTGTGTGCAGGCATTGTTAGAATAGGCACAGCCAGCCCACAGCTAACAGGCCTCATCTGCTGTCTGCTCAGATGGCTCGTGTCTTATGTCCCTAGCACTGCAGCAGTACCAGGATTTCCTAGGTTATCTGGGCCCTACATGCAGGAGAAGCAGAAAGGATAAGCAAGACCAACATCTCCAAGTGGCAGCCGGGATCTGTCATGTACAATCTATGCCTGTGTTGTGTCATGCCCCTGGATTACTCTTGGAGCTCCTCCGACTCTCCAGATATCATAGATTCATAGAATCATTACAAGGTTAGAAAAGATCTCTAAGACCACCTAGTCCAGCCATCAACCCATCCTCACCATGCCCCTAAACCATGGCTTTGAATACCACATCCCTGCGTTTCTTGAAACACCTCCAGGAACAGTGACTCCACCACTTCCCTGGGCAGCCTGTTCCAATATCTCATCATTCCTTCTGAAAAATTTTCCTAAAATCCAGCCTCACCACCCAAGTGTGAAACAGCCACATTTTTCAAAACCTGCAGTGATATGAAGGGGCTGCCGCTCCTGCGTCAGGAGCAAGGTTCTTACCCTTGTATGACAGGGTGCACCCGTTATTGATTCTACTTCTAGTTGTAATTCTTTCAAGAAGAGGTGGGATGTACTCAGGGGATTTAAACATCTATCATGCACCTAGAGTTTTAGTCCCCTCACTACAAGAAAGACATAGAGGCCCTGGATCATGTCCAGAGAAGGGTAGTGAAGCTGTGGAGGTTTCGGAGCACAAGTCTTATAAGGAGAAGCTGAAGGAAATGGGATTGTTCAGTCTGGAGAAGAGGAAGTTCAGGGAAGACTATCGCTCTCTCCAACTCCCTCACAGGACATTGTGGCGAGGTGGGAGTCAGCCTCTTCTCCCGGGAAACAGTGATAGGATGAGGGAATGACCTTAACTTCTGCCAGGAGAGATTCAGGTTGGATATTAGGAAAGATTTATTCTCAGAAGGAGTGATGAGGTATTGGCACAGGCTGCCCAGGGAAGTGATGGAATCAACTGTCCATGCAGGTGTTCACAAAACACGGAGATGTGGCACTGAGGGACACGGTTTAGGAGGCATGGTGGGGATGGGTTGATGGTTGGACTAGATGATCTTGGAGGTTTTTTCCAACCTTAATGATTCAATGACTCTATGCAACAGCAGAGAGTAGAATTCTCTGTGCCACGATTTGAACTTACTTCAAACACAGAACTCAGCCAGAAGGTCAGGGGTTTTACAAAGAACTGGTAGATCAAAGAAGCACTTATGTAGATATTTTCAGGTATAGTCAGAAAGGGTTAGACAGGACTGGGCAAGTATGCTGTTCTCATTTGCACTGTATTTCTGGCTATCACATGCTCAGAGAAAGCCTGCCCTTGATGTATGTACTTAGTGTGTAGGAGAGCACTAGAGCCACTTAGCACAGCATCACTATTTCCTATACCACTGACATTGATTTTTCTTTCAGTCAAGAAGTAATGGGGGAAATCTCTGTTTCAGTCATTGTCAAGTCCCAGAATTTCCAATTCTACATGTGGAGAAGCTTGTTATCATCACTTTGCAAATTATAAAGGAAGCAAAAATCCTTCCATGGATTTGACGTACAATGCCAGCCCTCTGAGAAACAGGTTCAGGTCTTCAAGTCATTTCTCATTTCCTCTACGGCTCTGAGAAAGTTGTTTAATCTCTCTATGTCCTTCAGATCTGACTCTCTAAGTGATGATAATCTGCTGACCCAGAAGCCTGTTGTAAGGAGAAAGGTCTTCGATTATCTTCAGTACCATGCAGAACAAACCGAGAGAGAGTTTAAGGAGAGGAAAAAGGGATTACTTTCAGCTCTGCTTCTTAATTGCATAAAACTCTATTTGCAAGTAATTGGAGGAAAACACTCAAGTGTCTGTGAGTGGGGAAAAGAGAATTCCACTAATTTGCATCTCACTGTTGCTAACTGAGATAAATATGCTTTTCTCTTTCTTATCAAATTTCTATGAATGGTGGACAAATTGTGCAACACTGGTCTTTCCTGAGTATGGATAGATGGTGTATGTGCTCAGCACTGACAGGACAAATGATTAATGAGATCTTCCTTATGGTGATGCCTCTTTAGTCACAGTTATTACCTAACACTTTAAACTAATGGGTGGTTAAAGCCTGGAGGTTTCACCTATTTGTTTTATGAAAAAAAACTCTCTCATTACAACCTCCCTTGCAGGAAGTTCTGCTGCAGATTTACCCAGTAATGGAACTGGAAGAGGTTTGAGCCTCTCTACAGTCTTGATACAAAGGTCCAGAGGAGTCTATATAAACTGCAAGATGAGAAGTCCACATTTGCATCCAAATACAGAGTCCTCAAAACAGGAGAGACACAGACCTGTTGGAGCACATCCAGAGGAAAGCCAAAAAAAAAAAGAACCAATGAATGGAACACCTTCTCTACGAGAACAGGTTGAGAGAGCTGGAGATGTTAAGCCTGGAAAAAAGAAGGCTCCAAGGAGATCTGAGAGTGGCCTCTCAGTATCTAAATGGGGGCTTTAAGAAAGAAGGGGACAGAATCTTTAGCAGGCTCTGTTGTGACAGGACAAGGGAAAATGGTTTCAAACCAAAAGATGGGAGATTTAGACTGGATATAAGAAAAAAGTTTTCTATGATAACAGTGGTGAGACACTGGCACAGATTGCCCAGAGAGGTGGTGGATGCTCCACCCCTGGAGACATTAAAGGGCAGGCTGAATGGGGCTCTGAGCAAACTGATCTAGATGTAGGTGTCTCTGTTTATTGCAGGGGATTTGAACGAGATGACCTCTAAGGATCCCTTCCAGCTCAAACGATTCTATGATTCTGACTCGAAGATCAGGCAAAGTGTGGTCCATCTGCATCAGCAGGCACTTGGATTTCATGTTCCTCCAGAGTCGTCCAACCATTTGCATCTCAGCCTTCACAGAAGTAATAGAAGCTGTGGTTCCATTTCAGATTGATGGGACCCACATCTAGGTTGAATGACCATTGTAAACTGACCCTTGCTGATATCAGCCGATTTGGGGTCAGGCTGGAATTTAGTGTGTGTATATATATATACACATATATATTTATAATTATTTTTTTAAGAAGAGTTTTTCCAGTCACCTGGCACCATAAACAGCAGTCAATATTAGGTCATCTGCACATGGGTGTTGGCATGGTGTCAGCTACTGTAATAGTCGGTGGACATCATGGGCAGCATGCAATTGCTTCTACACAGGTCTTTAGTGCAATTTTAGTCACCTTACGCAATCCTACTTGGCTGCAATCATGGTTTCACATGGGCACAGCTCTCCTGTATGGCCTCTGCTCCCTCTACCATCCCCACAAAAATTGTTTGGATGCTAAATGGCAGTAGGAGCCTGTGACAACCAAGTATTTCCACTAGTAAATAGTGCCAGCTCAGACCAGAGAGTAATGCATTCTAAAGCAGAAACTTACAAGCTATTCATCAGAAAGAGGTAGGTCACTCAGAAACTCTCTGTTACTTCTGCCTGCCCCATAGATATTTTTGGCTGCTGTCAGGCATCCCAAATGACATGGAGCATTTGTATTTGGCAAATGAACTCTACCTTTGTGCTATCATCTACACTAGTGAAAAATTAACAGAGAAAAAATCCAAGAAGTAATCATAGCCAAAGTCAATATGAGTGACCTCATGAGGTATAATGTAGTGGGTAAAGAAATCCATCATTTTGAGTCAGTTATTGTTTCTTTTCTCTGAGCAATATTCCTACTTGACTTTTTAAGCTAGCAAATCTGCATTAAATAGTAGCATGTCACTTAGCTATGTTTATATTTATATTTATATATATCACCTCTCACATACATTTGCTGCACACAGTCTTAACTGCTCTCCTTGCCAATAAGCCATCCAGAGAAGCAGAACAACATTAAAGATCAGGAAAAAACAAAAGCAAGTCAATAATAACCTCAGTGGTAATTTCATGATGAGAAACACACTCGCGGTCTTATTTGTGCCTGGGAGCTCTCATTGTTCTTATTATGAATCCTCAGGCATGAAAAGTGGATGTGACTTCTAATTTAAATACAATTTGTGTCACCCTCCAGAACTGAATCTTCCTGAAATTATTAAGCAGAGTTTCAACACTGCATTTTGAAGAGAGTTACATGTTCTGAATAGTATTGTGGCTGCAAAACTGAATGATGGAGACAAGCACCACTGCCCTCCTGTTAGAGAAATGGAACTCCTGTTACCCACATTTCATGCAGTTCACATTGCTACATGCTAACATGGAGCGGGTCTGTGCTTATGGGAAAGAGAAAATAGAGAGTGCTGCCTGAGGTGTCCTAGGAAGTCATCATAGTAGTAAGATTCTGACTTATGAAGGATCAAATGGATGCCAATGATATTGACATTTGGTGGGACATATAGCATAGATCATATCTTGCCCTGAATGTCTGAATATTTGGAAAAGAATGCGAAACCCACACACCGAGAAACAATGGCACACCAGCAGCACTGATGATTAGTCTCAGTATTTCAAAGAATAACAAAGTTTGCCTAGTTGCTGCAGGTAATCAAAAGATATTTCTTTCTCTGCTAGTCCTTGACATGACAGACCAAATACTGCTACAGAGCTCATGTGGATCTTGGTACCCCTTAGACAACACGGAACATTGTGGTATCTCTCCCACTTATTACTTATCAGAGAATCAACAAGGCACCAATAGTCCTGTTCAAAGGATGCCCAGACCCTCAGGCATGGCATAAGATATGAATTGGCACAATCACTTTGTAAAGTTTTGACACTGGGATTGTGCAATGTACAGAAGAGACTCAGGGAAGACCTTACCGCTATCTAAAACTGCATAAAGAGAAGTTGTATTGTGGCAGGGGTTGGCCTCTTCTCCTGTATAACAGTGATAGGATGAGAGAGAAACACCTCAAATTGCACCAGGGGAGGTTTAGGTTGGACATTAGGAAAACTTTCTTCTCAGAAAGAGTGGTAATGCATTGGAACAGGCTGCCCAGGGAGGTGGTAGAGTCACTGTCCTGGGAGATTTTCGAATGTGGAGATGTGGCACTGAGGGACACAGTTTATTGGGTATGGTGGGGATGGGTTGACGATTGGACTAGATCATCTCAGTGGTCTTTTCTACCCCTAATGATTCTAAGCACCAGTGAGGACACACCTAGAGTAGTACTGTGTTTAGTTCTGGGCCTCTCACTACAAAAAAGACATCAGTGTTCTGGAGCTTGTCCAGAAAAAGGGCAACAAAGCTGGTGAGAGGTCTGGAGCACAGGTCTTATGGGGAGCGGCTGAGAGAACTGGGATTGTTTAGTCTGGAGAAGAGGAGGCTCAGGGGACACTTTATAGCTCTCTACAACTCCCTGAAAGGAGGTAATGGTGAGGTGAGGGCTGGTCTTTTCTTCCACATATCTAGCAATAGGATGAGAGGAAATGAACTCAAATTGTGCCAGGGGAAATTCAAATTGGATGTTTGGAAAATGTTCTCCTCCAAAAGAGTGGTCAGGCACTGGAATGGGCTGCCCAGGGAGGTGGTGGAATCACCATTTCCATCAGGTGTTCAAGAAACATTCAGATGTACTAAAGGACATGGTTTAGTGGGGAAATATTGCTAGAAGTTGGATGGCTGGACTGAATGATCTTGGAGGTCTTTTCCAACTTTGGTGATTCTATGATTCCGTGATTCTATGTTTTTGTGATTTTAAGGTTAAAGCAGGAAAGAAATGCATTTATTTGAAGACAAACTATGATGTCAGACTGTGTTATTATATAGGTGAACAAAAAACCTCCCTTATTGTAGCAATCAGATGTTTTTTATCACTTCTTCTCCCTCAGGTGAAGTGAAATTTCCATCTACCACCTAAAGGTGGATTCTCTACTGCTTATATTACCTAAGGCAGTTTGAGTGTCAAAGTTTCTAAAGTGTTATCCATGTGCTACCTAGCCCCTGTCCCTTGGTGAGAACAGCAGAGGTACAGCATGAAAGCTTCTAGGTCAGTTCAGATTAGAGATGCCCAGACTTGCTCACCTCCTCCTCAAGGGCATTTCCTTCCTGTTTCCTATCATTAGTGCTGCATTCATACCTGACTTAGCACATGCCTGGCCTCAGGCTCCTTGTCTCTGCTACAGCTGCCTGAAAACACATTTGTAAAAATCCTGAATGATACGATGATGTATTAATGCATATTTTTGGTACACTTTATTTCTTTCCCAAAATAACTTCTACAGGAAAGTATAAAGACATGGGGACCAGGCACTATAGCCAAGGAGCTGTGTTCTGGAAAGCAATACAGGATTCTACAAAGGATTTTGAGATCAGAGCAATCTCCTTCAGCTAAATAAATCGTAGGGTGCATGAAGAATTAAGCGGAATTAATGAAAGGTTTTAACCTCTGTGTACTGCAATCCCATATGGAGTTTTGGATCAAGTGGCTTGAAAAAATATCTAAAAGCATACATTAAACACTTAGTGTTCAAGAACTGTGGAAACTGACTTAAGTGAAGATTTTGAGGAACTGATCATAACAAGGATGGGGCTGATATGATTCTTGCAGAGAAAAATGTGGATATTAATGAGTTATATATATCATATATATATATATGTACACAAGAGAAAGAAATAGCAATAAGTTAAGTTATCAATTGGTCGAACATCACCATATACTATTTTCTCCTTTATCCCTAGCTCTAGCATTTAGGAAAAATTATCACTAGAAATACCAGAGTGCCTTCCTGACAAATTAAAACAAAGGCTCCCTCCCAACTCAAACAATTCTATGACTCTATGGAAATAAGTGACCCAGGAAAAGAAGGGGAGATACCGGGTGCCTGTGTCCCCTTGTAGACTGGGGATTTCTGAAAGTTGAGTGGGTACAATTGGGTGCAGATTTGTTTTTCTATGTTTTCTCCTACATAACATCCCCTGGCCAATGTGCAAACTTGGGCACTCGGATTAGATGGTCTTTGGACTGGAGACATATAGCAGTTTTTATGTTCTCATTTACCACATCCCCGTTTCTTCCATGCTGCAATGGCTGTCATGAAATATGCTATTTCCATAGATGTAGGAGTGAACTGGGGTAAATCAGAGACAAACCTTGGATTTCTGTCTCCAGATCTATAGGTCTCTGGTTCTGTCCTTCTCTGGTAAGAGAGAAGTACTTGAATATGCAACAGAAGTTTAGATTGCTATTTCCAGTGCCCTCATCTCCATCACTGCTGGGAAATGCCTTATTTTTGCTAGCTGCTATTTTAATCCCTTTCAGAAAATTCTGAAGGAGAAGCCTCTCTACTAAGCCTGAGCAATGTGTACCTATTCTGTTTCCTTTCTTATTCCTTACTCCTTCCCAGACGTGGTGGGCTGAACAAATGGCCAGCACGATGTCTCTGAGCAGTGCTGATGTGCATGAATATTGTCGTCTCCACACTCCTACAGCACAGCTGAGCTTATCTCCCTTGCACGCCACTGCACAGCTTCAACCTCTCCAAAAGTAGCACTGTCATTCTGTATTTTTTATTTTTTTGTTGTTGTTGTTGCATCATAGATCAACTACTGGGATTTACTCTGTGTCAAAGATAGTTCACATTTTTAGTGAAAAGTTGTATTTGGTAATTGCAACCAGTTTTTAAAGGAAGGAAAGGAGAATACACTCCCTTTTACTCTGCAATAAGCTGGGAGTAGCAAGTTAGTAGAAAAATAAAATAGGTATCAAGGTGGAAAGAGATGTTTCTTCACAGATTCCTGCAGAGGGGCTGGAACTGGATGATGTTTAAAGCCCCTTTC
Organism: Centrocercus urophasianus; assembly: GCF_019232065.1. Classification (NCBI taxonomy): domain Eukaryota; kingdom Metazoa; phylum Chordata; class Aves; order Galliformes; family Phasianidae; genus Centrocercus; species Centrocercus urophasianus. The sequence continues at coordinate 2,525,460 of NW_024884253.1, forward strand.
AACCCAAGCCTTTCTATGATTCCCACCTTCAACTAAGAGAAGTGCAGGAACCCACACTGCTGGATATCAGGATATTGCCCATGGGTGGTGGATTTCCACACACTTCCATGTCTCACCTCTTGAGCACATCCAGCGAACCTGGCAACCACAGAGCCTTCTCAACAAGCGATTCGTTTGCTGTTCATTAAACCCATCACCCAGCTGCTGTGTCTTTCTTCATCCCTTAAACACTCAGAGTCATAATCAAAAGCATGCATTAATAAAGCAAAGAAAGGAGCCTGTAGAATCAAAGAATTGTCTGAGTTGGAAGGGACCATTAATGGTCATCTAGTCCAACTACACTGCAATGAACAGGGACACCTACAGCTACATCAGGGTGCTCACAGGTGTACATCAAGGGGTGTACCCTAAGAAGTGTCACACCGTTTTCAGTGGGGTTTCAGCTATTGCATCCTGCATCAAACAGCAGCTCTTGCTGCAGGAGCAGTGAGCAGGAAACACAAATCCCAGGCACTGTAGGGGTGAGGCTTTGCCATTCACTCCAGGTCCTTGAGTTCAGCCGCAAACAACAGCGAGTGCAAGGGTGGGCAGATCTGAACTGAAGTTTCACACGACCTTCCTCCCTGAACCAAATCTGCTGACGTCCACCCGGCCCCAGTCTGGGCACAAATCCAGAGCCTGCTTGTGAAAGTTTGTCCCCCTTCCAAATCACCCCAGCTGGAACCTCTGAGTTCCTGAACCTGCTGCTCCTGCAGAAAGAACAGCCCTGGGCTGCAGTCCACCTTCATGCAAACAGCCTCCATCTGCACAGCTCCTCAATAACTACCCGAAAACAGCCCCCACTACCTTTATAGTAGGGGCATGGAGACAAAAATCATCCTGAAAATCAGTCAGTAGCATTCTCAGTTTATAGTCAAGCCCCTCTTTTGCTGCCCTGTGTCATCATCACTATGCTACCACTATGCATCCTTCTACCTCCTCCTTCACAAGTGTAGAAAACTGTACATTTTAATGGAGAGACTGGAGAAAAGTGTTGTTAGCTGTATTTTTTTTTCTTCTTTCTTTCTTTTGCTTTTTCTTTTACCTCCTCTTTTTTTTCTTTTCCCTTTTTTCCATTTTATTTTCTTTTCCATCTTCTTCGATAAAATGGGAGGGAATGGTCTTAAGATGCACCAGAGGAGATTCAGGTTGGGTATTAGGAAAAATTTCTTCAAAAAAAGTGTGGTAACCCATTGGAAACAGTTGTCCAGAGAGGTGATGGAGTCATTGTCCCAGGAGGTTTTCAAGAAATGTGGAAATGTGGCACTGAGGGATGTGTTATAATGGGCAATATTGGTGGTAAGCAGACTTTTGGGCTAGATAATCTTAGTGGTCTTTTCCAACCTTAATGATTCTATGATTCTTTTCCCTCTTCTTTTGCTTTTGCAAGGCTCATTTTCCAACTGAAATAAATAAGGAAATGATTCCTTTGAGAGGTGCTCTTATCTTCAACAACATGCCTGGATTTCCATATTAAGGGGCTGGCACTTATTTCTTTGAATTAATAAAACATGCCCCAGGAAATTCTGATCTACACTCAGCCACTGATGAGAAAGCTACTGATAAAAATAGGAAATACTGTAGGAAGAACTGGACAGACTCTGTATGAGGATTATCTCTAAACCAAATAGGTGTTACAAATAAATAAAAGCAATAAAAGCCATTGCATCTAAACAGAGGTACAGAAAAGCTGCTTTTGCTGTAAGAAAAGCGGTTATTGTCATTTTTATTCTTCAAAAAGATGAGAAAGAAAAGTTCAAACTCATAGACTAGCAAGTCAACATGATTAAAGTAATATACAAACATGAAGCAGTCAAAACAGAAATGCAATTAGGATAGTGAAGGAAGAAAAAAACCCACTGAATTGCAGAATAACTTCACAAAATAGCATTTCAAATAGCAGTCTGGCCTCTTTCTAGTCAGAAGCTGGAAGGAAATGAGCTTAAAGAGCCCTGATAAGCGGATAACTGTATTATACCAATTCATTCCTCCCTCCAACACAGTTCCTTAATGGGATCCTTGAGCATAGAAGAGGGTTGGAAAAGTGGATATCATCCCTCGGATAACAATTCAAATCCTCTTCTCAATGAGATGTCTAATCCCAGATCTGTTCTAAGGACAGCAGGCCAAGAAAAGGGCTGGAGCAGCTGCCATGCTGTGTTGTGTCCCTCCCTACACCAGAACATGTTGCCCAAAGAAGGTATGGATGTCGCATCACTGAAGGTGTCCAAGGTCAGGTTGGATGGGGCCCTGGGCAACACAAACTGGTGGGAGGCAACCAGACAAAGGCAGGGGGTTGGAACTTGGTGGGTTTCAAGGTCCTTTGCAACCTAAACCATTCTACGATTTCCTATGAGAAATGCAGTTTCTGGGACTACAGCTTTGTCCTTGGGAAGACTGATCCAGTCTGATTAGCTTCCCAAGTATCAGAGAGCAGAGGTAAAGACCATCACAGTGCAGCAGGTGACACAATTTTCCACAATTTTTATGCAAGTCCACTCAAGTGGATAATTTTTTACAGACATAGTTGCTCACATAAACAGTAAAAACCTGGATATTTATAATCCCTATTCACCAAAAAACAGGAATGAGGAAGGTGGAAAAGTAATACTGACTCCATGTCCCTCCTGATGATCAGCCCTGGGAGAAGGAAGGGATTCAGACAGCAGCTCTTTCCAGGTGCTCATCCATTGCAGAGCATCACAGCAGTAAGCCCTAAAGGGTGGCATGGACATCAGGGATATGAATGCAGGTGGAAGGTGAACATGGCAACAATCACTATATGAGACAAGGAGAGATGGAGTAAAAGCTTCAGTTGGGTGGTTAGATAACAAGAGAAAAAGGAGAGCTAAAATATCTTACATAGGGAGAGCTCTGCAACTTCAGAGCCTTTCCTTGGGGTCTTATCAGTGCTAACAGGACACTCCTGTCCACCAGGCTCTTAGCACTCTAATCTAGATGTAGGTGTCCCTGTAAATTGCAGGGAGGGTCTGTAACGGACCAGATGGCTTTTAATGATTCCTTCCAACTCAAATGATTCTACGATTCACGGGGCCCAAATCCTCAAAGACTTGGAATTTGGATCACCATTTAGGGTGGCCCATAAAGACATTCAGTTCTGAGGGATTTTCATAGCACGTAGAAAAGAGATGGGTCATTTGGAAAGAAAGTTAAAAAGCTGGCTCCCTGCTTGGCCTTGATTTTTTTAGTGCAGGCAGATTTTTGATTCAAGGGTTTTGGCTGCTGCTTATGCAGTAGAGAGCTGGAAATCACAGAAAGGAGAGGGCAGGTTGACACAGATCTACTCTGGATCCTAAATGCATCTTCCTGACTGGGGTGATACATCTACAATTCAACAAAATGACAAGGCACGCTAATTATCTGAAAAACTAATTCTACAGAAAATCCATTACATTTTTTTTTAAATAAATAGCACCCTTATTTATGTGTTTTGAAAGCAATCCTAGGCCAGTTGAAATTTTGCAGATGTCAATATGAAACCTAGGGTTTAGATACTTTATTAATGATCAGCAATGTTGTATTTATCAGCCCATGGCCCCAGCAAGAAATGAACCAACAGAAGCATGTACTGATGCTATATGTCGGAGCAGGCAGTGCTGGCACTCAGAAGCACTTCCAGCCAGATCCAGACACTGATAAATGCTGAGTTGGCCCTTAAAACTCAAGTGCCCAGCTTCAAAACCCACAAGAGAATTTGACATTTATAAATAATAATAACAGCAGCAGAAGCAGCAAAAACCTTGGCATCTTACCCTTGGCTTTCCGCTGTATTCCCAGCTTGCGTTTCTCAGCCAGCATTCACTTTTTGATCATGTAACCTGAGAATATTGCATGTTAGAGGATCCCAGGAGTTGGATGTTTCAGGGAAAACCTCAAATATTGCACAACTAACCCCCCAAAATTGCATGGCTTGACAGCAGTGTTGTCTTTATGAAGCAGGCTTATGTATATTTCTTTCACTTACTTAGGAAAATCTACTGAATATCTGTCCTTTCCAGCAACTTTTAGACTTTTAGACACATTCAGTTTTATACTTTACTCAATTTTTTTTTTTTTTTTTTTTTTTTTTTTTTTTTTTTTTTTT